>NC_085140.1:52800613-53106238 GCF_024139115.2 Armigeres subalbatus
ACGTATCAATTGTGTTTGGCCCATTAGACCTGCTTTGGTCCGAATTTAAAAAAAAAACATGTTTAGAATGCTTGCCCCAATGACTTAACAAGTTACAGCGTGCTCACTGCTGAAAAACCCTGAATCATCCACCTAGCGGTAATGGTGCCTTTCTCGTGCATTATACAAATAGTATTTTGGCCATTACTCTTGAGCCCATAGTCCGATCTGCCCAATTTTCAATAGGAAGCAATGGTAGAGTATCCTGCGTCGAATGCAACTTGTTGCGAGTAAATCGGTTAAGGATATGTACCTGAAAAATGAGTGACATTTTTTTACCCAATTTTTCTATAAAAAAGTGGTATTTTGGCCATAACTACCGAGCCCATAGTCCGATCTGACCAATTTTCAATAGGAAACAATGGCAGAGTGTCATGCGTCGAATGCAACTTGTTGCGAGTAAATCGGTTAAGGATAAGTACCTGAAAAATGAGTGACATTTTTTTTGGGTGGGTGCGCACAGACGCACACACACACACACACACACACACACACACACACACACACACACACACACACACACACACACACACACACACACACACACACACACACACACACAGACATCACCTCAATTCGTCGAGCTGAGTCGATAGGTATATAACACTATGGGTCTCCAGTCCTTCTATAAAAAGTTTGTTTTTGGAGCGATCATATAGCCTTTACCGTATACTTAGTATACGAGAAAGGCAAAAAAATCACTTAAATAAGAAACCGATCAAGTTTCTTTTCATTGCTTTGTTCTTGATGAAATGAACATCGAAGTCATGAGCTGAAATCCAGGAGCAGTTCCCCTAGTTGATAATAATATAAACTATTGAGTCATGTCTATGTGCAGAACATAAAATCTTTCAGCAGTATCATAGATCGTACAGTATGTAAACAAAGTTTGTTCACCGCTCTGGTAAAAATCAATTTAATTTGATGAGTGTTTCTCCAAGAGTTATCAATTTATGTTTATTTATCATATTTATCACATTAAGAAAACGACGGTAATGTCTTTTCTTCAGATTTGATTACTATTGATTATGGAAAAGGGTAAACAAATACGCAAAAAAAAGTTTATCCATTCCAGTGGCTCACCTAATTTTAGTACATCGTGTGACCACCTTTGGCTTCAATAACTGCTCATGATCGTCATGGCATCGACGCAACAAGCTTAGCAGTTGTTTCTGGGGTGACTGTCCCATTCAGATGAGATTACCTGCCGCAATTGCTGGATGCTTTTTGGTTTTTGCTTCTGGACCTTAATTTTTAAAATTAACAAAAGATGCTCGATTGGATATAGGTTGGGAGACTGTGCTGGCCACTCCATAATCTTGATACGCTTTTCCTTGAACCACTATGAAACCAAACTAAAATCTAAGGGGCCCTCCTTAGCCGTGCGGTAAGACGCGCGGCTACAAAGCAAGACCATGCTGAGGGTGGCTAGGTTCGATTTCCGATGCCGGTCTAGACAATTTTCGGATTGGAAATTGTTTCGACTTCCCTGGGCATAAAAGTATCATCGTGTTGGCCTCATGATATACGAATGCAAAAATGGTAAACTGGCTTAGAAACCTCGCAGTTAATAACTGTGGAAGTGCTTAATGAACACTAAGCTGCAAGGCGGCTCTGTCCCAGTGTGGGGATGTAATGCCAATAAGAAGAAGACTATGAAACCAGCTTTGAGGTGTGCTTCGGATCTCCGTCTTGTTGGAACGTATATCTGCATCTTAACTTTAACATTTTAGTAAAAACGACTACTCAGTCTGAATTTAGTAAAACGAGTATGTTATTTACTCAACGTTTCGGCACAGGGATTGTGTCTTCACCAGGGGAAAAATACTGTCCCCCCGAGGGACACAATCCTCGTGTCGAAACGTTGGGTAAATAATAAACTCGTTTTACCAAATTAGGACTGAGTAGCCGATTTTACTAAAATACAAAAGAAAAAGTCGTCACACAAACAGCCCAACCTTAAATTTTGTGCAGACGCTAGTAGTTTTCGCTTCAAAATGTCGTATGACCAAATCAACATATTCCAGTCATCACATGACCATGAAATGTTGTCCTGGGCCCACTTCAATCTCTGCCCTTAAGACCTTTCTTATAAAGACGATTTAGTACGGATTGTGATGTCAGTTGAGTGGAAATCTCGCTTTCAGTCTGTTTGGCAAATTTCGGAGCTGATAGTCCCCGATCCAGCACCGCCTTCTTCACGATAGCTCTGTCAATTCGGCCAGTTGTCTTTGAAGGAAGGCTCGATCGCACATCCCTAGCGGCCGTATCTTTGTGAAGCGCTACAATATCGGCAATATCACAGTAGCTTTTGCCAATTTTGTGGTGTTCAATAATCAAATTTCGGATGCTGATCGAAATTTGTGCTTTTTTGGGCATTTTGCAACAAATAACTTCCAATTTTGAAAACGAAACTGAAATGTTAGGCACGAAAACTTCAAAAGCTCTAAATGACAGCTAGACACGATGTTTATATTTAAGAAAGTTGAAGAGTATACACTCTGTAAAACACATTTAAATCGTAATATCCGGGGGTAGACAAACTTTTTTGCGTAGTATTTTTCCTTTTTCATAATTCTTCACATAGAATCAGAAGAAAAGATATAAACGCTGTATGTTTTATGCAATGTGTTGAATAGCCATAAATTTATAACTCATGAAGGAACATTTATCTAATTAAATTGTTTTTTTTTTATATTTATTAAAAAGTGTTCAATCATTAAGCTGGTACGGGCTGGCAAATCAAGCGCCCGGAAAACAAAAAAACTACTTTTTTTTAAATACTGTATGTTTAAATATGGCATATGCAGGGTGATCACTCATTTATTATTCTAAAACTTCAGCATCACCACCGAGTTTTTTCGATTTTTTTTTCTAAAAAAAATCGATGTACAATTATACATTTTTTGTTATTTATAAAAATACCAAACAGATCCAGTATTTCAGCCTTCAACATATTCATCTCCTATTGCTTCTTTCTTCCTTTTCAATTCCTTTCTCAACCTTTTGCAGTTCGTGACTTGTGCCTTGTCAATGCGTTTTTCGGCGTAGTGAATTATTGATTTGCTTATTTCGACATTTGTTAAACATCCTGCTCTTATCATGTGATCCTATACTATTAAGTGTGCCATTGGACATTCTTCGAGCTGGTTTACAACCAAACACTGTTCATTGATCGTAAACTTTCTCTCAAATGCAGCATTACCATAAATCCAATATCTACTTGCATCGTAGGTAACATGTCGCTTTCCGTCAGTTCAGTGTCGAGAATACTTCGGGCAGTGATATTAAAACATTCTGCTTTGAATACCTTTCTCATTGTACTCCTGACAAGGCTCGACAGTTCCTCAAATAAAAATGGTGCCATTGGAACATCCGGTTCCAGAGACCGCAGTGTCGGTCCGATCAATCGATTTTCAGCGGACTTAGGCATTTTTGATACTTCTATTCCACAGTTTAGTTAGTTTGCGATATATTGAAAATGTCCGATTTTGGTGCTTCCGGAGGCTACCCCAAGGGCTTCGGAACTGACTCTGTGGTGGCCAATATTCCTAGAATCACATCTGGATGTCATAATTTCACTCGTCTTACAAAATGCTGAAGATGGATACCCATACTGCCATAGTTTGTGATATTCTGAAAATGGCCGATTTTGGTTCTTCCGGAGGCCAATATCCCCAGAATCATATCTAGATGTCATAATCCCACTCGTCTTGTAAAATTCTAAAGTTTGATACCAATATTGCTAGCATGATGCAAAAAAAAATGAACTGATCATTTTGGGGCCGGTTACCAAAGGGTCAGTTCGAAAAGAAACCCTCTTGTTGGCCATTTCTGGAACAGCTGTCACCATGATTTTTGGTTCTGATATAATCCCTTTTTCAAATCTACCGGAATGATATGAATAGAGACGAAAATAGCAACATTTTGTAGGACTTATAACGCTAAAAAAGGAAGTTGTGGTCAAATTTACTGCATCTGACCCAGTAACCCACCGGAATTCTGGGATGTGTACGGGTAGAACAGTGATGAAACCAGGCCAATACGACAAAAAATGACGAAATTCACTCAGGCTGATACGGGTAGAGCTTCTCTTGAAGGAGGGATGAGATCAGTCCTATTTACAACATCAGAATACTTCTTGCGGGCGACCCTCTCCCCAACGCAATGGAATCCATATTAAAAATTCTTTTTGCGGGTGTGCTACTAACGCAAAGAAGAAATTCTTGAATGGTTGTGATCGTTTCGATCCACAATAACGTTATTCTTCTGATGGTCGTCCCATAGAGGAATAACTTTTGAATGTGAGCGTCCCACTACGCAGAATTGTGATCCATCTTATCCATAATAACGCCATTCGTTTTGCAGAAGTCCCAGGTAACGCAGAGATTGAAACTATTGCATGCGGGCGTCCCAACAAGCGGGATTGTGATCCATCCGATCCACAATACTGTTATTTTTCTTGCGGGAGTCCCAACAACGCAGAGAAAAAAGCTCTTTTATGCGGATGTCCTACTATGCAGAATTGTGAGCAATCCCATCTACAATAAAACAATTTTTTTTGCTGATGTCTCACCAACGTAGAGAAAGAAACTCTTGACAGTGGGCGTCCCACCACGCAGAATTGTGAGCCATCCGATTCACAGTAACGCAGAGAAAGAAGATCTTGAATGCGGATGTCCCAGCACGCAAAATTGTGATCCATCCGATCTACAATAATGCTTTTCTTTCTTCGGGCGTCCCACAGTGCCGTATGTAGACGCTTCAAAGCGCTGTATGTAAAGGTGTTTTCTAATTGGCACCATATCCCTCACTGTGATGTTGCCGCCTCGCAGCTTAGTGTTCATTACGCATTTCCACAGTTGGTAACTAGTAAGTTTCTACGCCAAGTTACCATTTTAGCATTCGGGAATCATAAGGCTAACATGATGATACTTTCATGCCGAGGGAAGTTGAGAAAATTTCCAACCCGAAAATTTCCTAGACCAGACCGGGAATCGGAGCCAGCCACTCAGAATGGTTTTGCTTTATAGCCGCGCATCTTACCGCATGTCTAAGGAAGGCTATTTTGAAATCCTCTTCAAAGTGGAGAAGTTTCGCTAAACAAAGGTTAGGTAAGTGATATTTTTTAAGCTTTAATGTGAATTTTGATTCTTCACTTGCCATAGTCGGAAAAATGCTGCAGGTGTCCGGGAGGCTTTCCGACACTTTCAGACTACACGGTCCGAAACCAACCAATCCGTAAACCTATGCTCATGGTTCCTATACTGTCCATACAAAAGTTCGGCTACTGAGCGCATCTGAGTTATGACCTCTGCGGAAATTTACCCTATGGAGCTATTTATTGTGGCTGTAGAGGAGTGCCAATTTTTTGCTTCTTGCTAGTAGACTCTGGGGGTGGACCAACCTGAATCCTGTCCCCCTTAGACAAGGAGAGAGGTAATATGATCACCAGACGTGGTTGCGTCAATATTTTAGCTCACGGCAGCGATTGCCAAAAATGCAGATGACGTTATATTTTTTCCACTTTATTCCACATCGTTTCAGTCCCGTCCCATCAAAAACATTCAAAAAGCGCCCCAACTTTTCGAACTTTCCCGAGCAGCACAAAACTTCCTTTCTCCAAATATTCCAAGAAAATATCTCCGAATTTCCACGGAAACATTCCTCCAAAAATTCCATAGTAAATACCTTTAATTTTTCACTGGAAGATCCTCTGAACATTTGTGGGAAATTCCATCGAATTCATTTCCACGGAAAGTTCCCCCGGCTTTCTACAGAAAAATGCTCCCTAATCTTCTCTGACTATTTATATGAACTTTCTGTAGGAATTTGTCTCACAATTTGCGATTTCAAGTGCAACATGTTAGATATGTTTATAAGCTTTTCGTTCAAATTGTAAGATACTTGTAAGATAAAGGCTTATTTTTATTATGTTAGAAGAATTCTAAGAAAAACAACGAACAACTATATTAAGTAACTTTTGCTTTTACTCTGAAAACCGTATTTCGACATCAGATTTTAGTCTAGTGCCACCCACCCGCATTGCATCGACTTAATACCAAATCGATCGTATGAGCAGTCTTACAAATAGATTTGCCAACAACTGCTTTCTGTAATTGAAAAACCTCGAGAAAGGTTTGATGGTGCGAAATTTGATCGTGCTCATGACTCGTAATTGCATGTATGCATAATTTAAAGTATAGGTGAATTATATTGTTTCATATGTCCAATAAAAGAAATAAAAACAAACTAGGTAATTGACACAGCACACTTTCGTTTACGAAACTCTCATTTATCATCACCAGCAAAACAACAGAGATAAAAACGATAAATGAAAGGTCGTGGTAAGGTTGCTCACATCATGAGCCGAACTGGTGACGATTTGCGCAATTACCATCATTCTGTTAATGAGCTGAGCGCGAACATTTCGAGAGACTCCACAGTGCCTTGTGGCGATTGGGCACATGACACAGAAGAGCTTGCCCAAAGTCAGGTAATGATCATTGGATGGGGGATTATGAGTGCAAACACGAAAAGATATAAAACTTGTTTGCTTCATATGGAGTGCCTTATTAGAGATGACTAATTTGTGCTGACAAAATATAACACATTGGGTGATTTTCTATTTGATGTTCGAACGGAGAATGTTGACCTACTGACAACCCCGATTGCTCAGTAAATATCCACAAACTCCAACCAAACAAATTCAAGAGATAAAAATCTAATCTTTTAGCTCACAAAAAAAGTTTAGCTGTTGGAAGGAATCTTTGTAATCATTTATCAAGAATATTGGACTAGTAAAAAAAAAAAATTTTTTTTTTGAAAACAACTAAAACTCAATGTTAACAATGTTTTGTATTGATATACCCTGATAATTTTCATATGATTTCGATGGGTAATTGGTGAGCAACTATTAAAAATTATAAACGTACAAAGCACAATCAAAATTGATTGCCTACTCTGGCTTTATTGTGCGTCACTGCCTCCCCCATCAGCGTCATTATCATCATCATTAGACTTCACCAGCTGCCTCTTTTTGCGAAGCTGTGGACGTCGTCGTCCTCATAACCACGATTATAACACCGAGGGAACGAATACCTCATTTGACTGCTTGGAATAATGTTTGTCAATTCAAGGTATCTAGACTGGAATCAGATACTAAAGATTGCAACACCATTCAAGAGACGAACTTTTTATGTTAACGAAAAAAATAGTGACATAAATAATCTCGTCCGTTTGCTCGCACCAGTCCCAGAACTAGCCTCAGCGCTAACAGCATCAATGACCCTTATTTACTAAATGATAGACGCAAGCTCGCCGTTTGCGACTGTGTACAACTATATTAACTGCTTATGCGTCACAAAACGCTTGTGGGCTTAAATGCTAATTGTTTGAAGTTTACTCACGCTCACACTTTTCTACGAGGCCAAGTCGAAGGTGAGGGGACGCGTTTTTTTGCAATTAAATCAGATTTAACTTTAAAGCCTAATCTGCTTTTGCTCCAATGGCAAACAATGGCCTTTATGATTATGCTGGACCCGGGAAAAAGTGCCAACAAATGAATTTTCACCTCTCGAAAATCTGCTCGGAGTTCGGACAGACAATGTGTTGCAGTTATGCCAACAGTATGTGCATGAGCTGCGCGCTTTAATAGCTGCCGAAGTGAAGGGCTTATTTTTCGGTGCCTCAGGGTCTAGCAAGACGCCAAAGGGGGCAAAGGGTACGTCAAAATCTGAAGTTAAAATCACGCCACACAGACAATGCCCGTCTGCCAGAAAACCCCATATCTGAGAACGTGGTTGGTTGTTGTGTCTGTTGCTGGTGTATGCAGGTACGTGCCTTTATGTGTTTTCAAGTGTTAGGTTGAATTACGTGAAAATCGAGGAAAATAGTAGAAGTTGATTGCGATTGTGTGCTCCAGTGTGAAACATAATAACAATGTATCAAAGGGAGAAAAACTCTTCTCATTCCAACACGAAACAAACTCCGTATTTCCTATTTATCCAATATCATAGCAATGTCATCACTGTCGTTTGCATTATCAGAGGTATTGTATAGTAAAACTAGAGAAGTTACGCAGTACGTGGCAAATGGCTTCCCTTTTGTTACATAATTTTGTAAACACTTAATATGGACGATGGATGAAAGGAATCCGCCAGTCAACACATTGTTCATAATTATGTGTTCTATGGTCGGCTTATAAGGCCTGCGTCATCCTCCTGTTTTGTCGATGCACCGTCATGTAAGGTCGGTTAAGAATACCACCGGATTTGTGAATTCTGAGCGGCACAGTGAAGATTTGATTTCGGATCTTCACCCAGACCTTCTCGAAGAAACATACTATGTCAGTTTGAAAGCAAAATTGTTAGATTCTCATAGGTTTTCCCACCAGACGAGGATTATTCGTTGCTACCAACCTTCAACATGATCACCTTTGTAACTGAGCGTTATACCGCTGCACTTTTCTACAAAAAGAATATATTCTAATACGAATTGTGCATATATTCTTCACAGTCCTGCATGTTTTTATATATCAGAATATGAAGCTTACATTTTGAATGCAGAGAAAAAACATTGATACTGGATGAGTGAAACCGTGTCAAACCACACCACATCCTAGCCTCTCGACTCATAATGGACAATGATTTATCAAGCCCCTATGTGTTTGTTGCCAAGCCACCAAGCAACTCCCAACATCTAGTCTACTAATCTAATTTGATAAAAAAAAACACCCAAATATATAAATAAGCATTAGGAAACATAGAAATGTGACAGGAATTTCAGTTAGGACAGAATGATTTAGATTATACAATAAAGCGATCTCCATATTTGCGCCATATCCATAACCATAATTAACATCCCCGCCTCAGGTATGTACGAGCAATGCATTGCTACTATCGCATTTGCTGCATTGCGAAACGTGACCAACTATCACCTGCCTGGAACTGGGAATTCCGTAACAGCGCATCCGTCCCATCCGTGATTGCGCGTGCACATATTGCGTCGCCGACGATGTCGAACTGTGCCAAACCAAACCCAACTCCTGTTCCCTTCCCGATCACGCTGGATAGGTATCGTCTAATTCGTCCTCGATTGCAAATGAAATTCGTTCCATTACGGAGAGCAAAGACAGAAGCAAACTGCTTAAGCCCCGAAATCGCAGCGCGCGTGCACGCTGGTTTCGCGCGATTCAAATTCGTGCCTGATTAATTAGGTAATCCGCACGGGAGGGCAGAAAAACTTCATCGTGGCGAGTGTTTTTTGTCGTCGTCGTCGTCGTTAGCCGCGTGAGAAGGGTATTAAATGAAAATGCTTCAGCGAAGTGCATGCAGTTCCCACACGTTGATCACCGACTGACTCGGAGAGGGAACTTTCCATCACGCTGACGCTGGTTCAAGGAGTTTCGAAGAGTTACGACATTCTGGTAAAACGGCCCTGCCTTGGTTTTGGTTGTTCAAGCATGCACTGAAGTCGAAACTTTCAGTGTTCTGTCATTGTAGGCAAATTAGAAAGAGACGTTAACTGGTGCGGGATGGTGAATTATCTGAACCGGTTACCTCTCCAACAGTAGATCGCCTGACAGTTGGTCCCGGGTAATTACGCAGCTTAATTTGGAATCGGTAGAGATAGCAATCGACGTCGTTCGTTGGGAACAGCAATTATTTCGAACGATGGATGATCGACGTAATGATTCGGGAGATTTTATTTGTGAGAATCATTGCGATGCCGTCGTTTAATAATGTTTGACATGAACGTCAGGGTGGGAGGATTGCGATGTCGAATGTTATTTTCTTGTTTCAAAGTTATTTTTTTGTTCTTCATATGGTGAAGATCTTTGTTGTATTCAGTCAACATCACTGAAAATGCTAGACAATTCTGTCTACAAGAATGAATGGCAAAGTGTTAGAATCCTGGCAGTTGACCAAATTTAATGTTGTTCGAGATGAAGTAGTAACAATACGGTTGCAAAATAGCAGCAACTGTGTCACTCTAAACATGAAAAGGTTTGAGTGATACCCAGATTGTATGCCGTCTGGGTATTATGACTGACAACATTGTTAACAAAATGATGACTCATTCTTTTCATTAATATGATTATATTTGTAGAATCATTGCACTTAAGTACAGAGTCAAGCAGATCTATACGTTTTCGATACCAGTTGTATTGATGAAACATTCGGCAAAAACACTTGAAATAGGTTGCAGCCATGATCGAATCCGAATCTGTCACTGCAGAACAAGTGTGAAAGATTGAACCGCCCTATAAATGGATAGCTATTTTAAAAGTTGAGCGAGCATTGCAAATTCTAATTCCAATTTATTGAATCTCATGATAACATTTCTGAAGATGAGTTTAAAATGTTTTCAATATAATTTTCCATTTGAAAACCGCCCGCACTTCTGTCCACATAAAACCCTTAGAACGTATTTCTTTCACTGACCTCAATGCTTCGATGATAGAGTGCGTTCATTCAATGGAGCTACATACAAAAAAGATTAAAACAGAACAAGAATCCTGGGCTGAAAGTCTCGCTAATAAAGATATAAAAAAATAGAAAAATTAAAGAATTCGTCAAAGGTTTTCTAATAAAAACTACACAGATCATATCAAAATTTTTATCGACGACCATTTTTGCAATAGATTTTTGCTCTAGATTTTGAATTTCTCAGGAGCCGCAGTGTTGGTAGAAAAATTCTCTAATCTCAATCATCGAGGCTTCATGCACGAGCTAACTCGAATACAGTTTTGTAGGGAGAGCATCGCGCTTGAGTTTCTCAGACAGAACTGCATCGCTTTGTTCATTCGCCGAAAAATGATTTTGCTCTAAAAAGCATCAAAACGCAATCGAGACGTATGTTTTGTTTACAAATGGATTTATTAGCCATTGTTTAAGGTGAAAAAAATAAATAATTCAAGCATTCATCAATGAAGAACACGTAAAAATCATGTAATGATGCAAATCGCGATTCGAATCAAGAGCGATTCTCTGGGCCATGATTCTGATGGGAATTGAGAATTTCAGATTTTACCAACAGTGCTCAGAAGCCTTGAAACAAATTAGGGTTTTATTAATCGATAAACAATTGTTGAGCTCATAGAACAAATAAGTAGAAGTTTAATCATTGTGCGTCAGATCATGCTATCGCTATCTATCATGATACGGCAGTCCGATAAAGTTTCGCAATGTGCGTAAGAAATTTGTTTGACAAAAAATGAGCATCTCAATCTTAGGCTGGTTTCGAAGCCAAAGACATGAATCTTCAAGCTCCAGAGCGCTGATTAATTAGAAAAGAAGCGGATACGAATTTGGTGGATCTGCTGAACCCTCTGACTGATAAGAGCTCTGTGTAAAGGTGAGATTCAGAAATGCCCAAACGCAATGAAATTAGATCTCTGTACAAAAACGAATTCGGATCTCATAAGAAGAAGCAAAAATATGTTTGAACTTCAGTACCGATGCATGGTCAAAGTCAGTATTATCCCACTTATTGTTGAGCCGAAACTGATTGAGGGGCGCGCCTTTGAGAGTTGGTATAAGCTGTTTCTGGATATAAATAACGGTATCTTAATCTAAAGAGGCCTTACATTAAGCTTGAGAAAATATCTGAATAAAAAACGACTACTTCATTTCTTCTCAATAGAAATGGAGCAGAAAGACATGCACTAAACAAATGACACGGCACACGGGTATACTACAAAAGTTTAATGAAATGGACGCAGTGGTTCATCCCGAACAAAAAAAAATAAAATAAAAACAGACCGTAACATTTTCGAACAATAATGCCCTTCTATAGACAATTGTGGAGATACAGAAATGATCATCCCAAACCCTAATCACTTGGTCCGTACGTCTGTATAAATTCTAGTCAATCACGAATCAGCATTCTTACGTTCATGCTCATTTAGGAAAGGATTTATCGGTTTGAAAATGCTATTCTTTGTTCAATTTGTCTTTGTCTCTGGGATGTTTTGTATGTGTTTAGGAAAAGATAAAAAAATTCACAGGAAATCCTGCATGGGTACTTTTAGCTAAATTTAAGCAGATGCACAAAGTTTATAAAAAAAAACTTACAGACCAATATGCGTTATAGAAAATTGAAATCAGAAAAAATGCCACCTCACAGCATAGTGTTCACTAATTTTACTTTCACCGTTCTTAATTGCGAGGCTCTTCAGCCAAGTTCACATTTTAGCAATCGTTTGAGGCTAACCCGATGATACTTTTATCCACAGGAAGCCTATAAGATTTCCCACCTTCAACATAGACTTGCTTTGAAGGTGCGCATTTTTTGCATGCATTAATTTGATAATTTTCATATAACTCTAGGAGGCACTTGTTTGTTTTAGAAATTTGAAAACCCAACTAGGCTATTTGTAGTTTGTGGTAGTCATCGCATCGGCCATGCACGGTATAAGTTTTTTTTTCGTCGGGGAACTAAAGCTAAGCTAAAGCTAAGCTAAAGCTAAGCTAAAGCTAAGCTAAAGCTAAGCTAAAGCTAAGCTAAGCTAATAAGCTAAGAGCTAAAGCTAAAGCTAAAAGGCTAAAAGCTAAGCCCAGGTGGGGTGTGAAGTGAGGCTGGGGTGGGCTAAAGCTAAGCTGGGTGAGGCTGGGGGCTAAAACTAAGCAACAGGATGAGGTGAGTGGGGCTGAGTTAAGCCAGCTGGGAGGCTGGGATGGAGGCTGGGAGCTGGGCTGGAGTGGAGTGGGGCTGGCTGGATGAGGGAGGCCTGAGAGCTTGGGTTGGAGAGACTGGGGGAGTGAGGTGGGGAACTTTTGGTGGAACAGGTGGGGTGGGAGTGAGCTGGTGGAGTAAAGGGTGGGGAACAGGCTGGGTTGGGAGTGGTGGGGTGGAGTGGAGGTGGGAGCTGGGGAACAGGAGCTTGGAACAGGAACCAGGAACCAGGGTGGTGGAGCTGAGACTGAACAGGGTGAGGTGGGGGTGGAACAGGGCTGGATGGGAGCATTGAGGTGGGTTTGGTGGGGTGCAACAGGGGTGCAGTGGGTGAGTGGGGCTGGAACAGGTGGCAGCTGGGAACTGAACAGAGGAGGAGATGCCCCACACATGGGGCTGGGTGCAGCCCCAACTGGAGGCTGGGGTGGGAACAGTGGGGCTGGGGTGGGAACGGTGGGGTGGGAACAGACAGGGGGTGGGTGAAGGTGGGGTGGGGAGCTGGGGGCTGGAACAGGAGCTGGAAGCCCCAAGACAGAACAGGCTGAACAGGTGCAGCTGGGAACAGGGGCTGGTCCCTGGAGCTGGGGCTGGGAAGGGGTGGAGCTGGGCTGGGCAGAACTGGGGAACAGATTCAGTGCCTGAGCTGGGGCTGGAACAGAAGTGGAAAGGAGGCTGAAATGTACCAGCTGGAGCCCCGTGGGGAGGAACTGAGGACGAAGGTGAGTGGGAGGCTGAAAGGCTGAGAAGCTGAAGCTGAAAGGCTGGGCTGAGGCTAGTGAAAATGGTGGGTGGGGCTGGGTAAAGGCTGAAGTCGGGAAAGCTGAAGCTGAAACCAGAACAGCCCGCTGGAGCTGCTGAACAGGCTGAAAGAGCTGAAATGAGAAGCTGAAGCACAAAGCTAGTATGGCTGGGAATTTTGAGGCCTGGTGCTGGTGGAAAGCCCAGTGGGGTGGCTGAGGCTGGAACAGGAACAGGTGAGCTGAGGCTGGGAGCTGAAAGGGCTGAAGCAAAGGCTAAAGCTGAAGCTAGACAGGAACAGGCTGGTGGAACAGGCCCCGAGGCTGGGAGCCAGGCTGGCTGGAACAGGACAGAGCTGAAAACAGGCTGAGAACAGACAGGGAACAGCTGGCTGGGGTGGGAAGCTGGGAACAGGGGCTGAGCAGGGAGCTGGAACAGGAACAGGTGGTGAGACAGCTAAGAACAGGCTGGACAGGCTGGAGGCTGGGGCTGGAACAGGGCTGGGCTAGTGGGGCTGGGAACAGGGGCTGAGGCAAGAGTGGGGCTGGCTGAAGTGGAGTGAAGTGGGAACAGGGCTGGAGTGAGTGGGCTGGTGCAGGGTGGGCTGAGCTGAAGGTGAGGCATTTCAGAGTAGGCTGCCCCAGGAGTGAGGCTAGGCTGGGGGTGGGGGTGGGGCTGAAGTGAGAGAGGCTGGGAGTGGCCCTGGGGCTGGGCCCCAGAGTGAGGCTGAGAGTGGGGTGGTGGGGGCTGGGGGTGAGGAGCTGGAAAGGTACAGGCAGAACATTGGTGGGTGACTGGCTGGAGGCAGGCTGGGCTGAGGCTGGGCTGAGCCCAGGCTGAAGGCTGGGGGCTGGGCTGGGCTGAGTGAGGCTGAGAGCCCTGGAGTGGGAGCTGAGTGGTGGAAGGCTGAATTCAGGTGGGTGGAGTAAGTGGCAGAGAGGCTGAACAGGGGTGGGTGGGAGGCAGCAACAGGAGGCCTGGGGCTGGGGAGTGAAACAAGGCTGGTGAGTGAAAGGCTGAAACAAATGAAATGGGAGTGGGGCTGGGGTGGGGTGGGAACAGGGCTGGGGGCTGGCCTGAGGTGGAACAGGGGTGAAGATGGGGCCTGGGAACAGGGGGTGGGGCTGGAACAGGGAACTGGCAGGGGGCTGAACGAAAAAAAGAAAAAAGTGGGGGCTGGAACAGGGAACAGGTCCCAGCCCCACAGCCCCGAACAGGTGGAGTGGAGTGGTGGGAACAGGTGAACAGGTGGGGAACAGGTGGTGGGCTGGGGTGGGGTGGGGTGGGGCAGAACTGAACAGGGGCTGGTGCCCAGGAATTTCAGAGGGAGACAGGCTGCAGGTTTCAGGTGGAGCTGGAACAGGCTGGGGTGGGGCTGGCTGGGAGCCAGTGGTGGGGTTGGTGGAACAGGAACAGGAACAGGGGGCTGAACAGCCCCGAGTGAACAGGGGCTGAGGCTCAGGGGCTGGTGCAGGGGCTGAGGTGGGGGCTGTTCCAGGTGGGGCTGGAACAGGTGGCTGGGCTAAATTCAAGCTAAGGCTGGGGCTGGGAGCTGGGGGCTGAGGCTGAGGCTGAGGCTGAGGCTGGGGTGAGGTGGAGTGAGGTGGGGTGGGAAAGGCTGGGTGAAAGCCTGGGGCTGAGAGTGGGCTGGGGAGCTGGAGGCTGGGGAACATTTGTGAGCCCCTGGAAGCTCAGGCTGGGGGCTGAGAAGGAACAGCTGAGTGGAGGGGTGGGGTGGGGGGTGAGGTGGGGAACAGGTGGGAAGTGGGGCTGAGCACAGGCTGGAACAGGTGTGGGGCTGGGGAACTGAGAGTGGGGTGAGGTGGGGCTGGGGGCTGGGGGCTGAACAGGCTGGGGTGGGAGCTGGGGGAACAGGGCTGGAAAGCTGAGGCTGGGGAGCTGGGGTGGGGCTGGTGGGGCTGGTGGGGGGCTGGTGGGCTGAGACAGGGCTGGTGGGGAGCCTGGGCTGAGCGGAGAACAGGTGGGGTGGGGTACAGGCTGAGCTGGTGGGGTGGAACCTGGGCCCCAGGTGGGGCCCAGGGTGAAGGCTGGGGTGGGTTTGGGAGATGGGCTGGGGTGAGTGAGGTGCTGGGCTGGGGAACAGCCTGAGGTTAAGGGGCTGAAAGGCTGAGGAACTGGAGGTGAGTGGAACAGGTGGGGTGGGCTGAGAACAGTCCGGTGAGGTGGAGCTGAGTGGGCCCCAGGAGGCTGGTGGTGGGAGCTGGAGGTGAGGAGCCCCTGAGCCCGTGGGTGAGGCTGGGAGCTGGTGGGGTCTGAGGTGGGGGAGGTGAGGTGGGGCTAGCCCCAGGAGCCCCACCCAGGTGAGACAGGGAGGCTGAGGTGCTGAGCTGGGGTGGGGCAGGTGGGGAGCTGGGGCTGGGAACTGGGAGGGGAACAGGAACAGGGGGCAGACTGGGGAACAGGCTGGGAGCTGGAACAGGGGCTGGAACTGGGCCTGTGGGAACAGGGGAACAGGTGCCCAGGGGTGGAAGGCTGGGTCAGGGCTGGGTGGAGTGGGGCTGGGAGCTGGAGGCTCCGCCTGGGGAGCTCCAGGTGGAACAGAGCAGGGTGAACAGGGAGACAGAGACAGGGTGGAACAGGTGGGTGGGAACTGGGGTGGGAACAGGAACAGGTTTGGGCTGGGGCTGGTGGGGCTGAACAGAACAGAGTGGGGGCTGGGGAACAGGGGTGGGGTGGGGAGACAGAGGTGCCCAGGGGGCTGGGTCAGGGCTGGGGTGGAGTGAGGTGGGGCTGGGGTGGAACAGACAATTTGGGAACAGGAACAGGTGGTGGAGTGGGAACAAGACTGGTGGGCTGAACAGCCTGGTGGTTTGAACAGGGGTGAACAGGAATGTGGGCCCCAGGTGGAGTGGGGGTGGGAGTGGGGTTTCAGGAGAAGTTGCAGGGAACAGGCTGGAGGCTGGAATTGGTGGTGGGTGGGGTGGGAGCCCCTGGACTGCAGGGGGCCAGTGAGGCTGAGGCTGGGGTGGTCTGTGGGTGGAGGCTGTGAACAGGACAGGTGAGGTGGAACAGGTGGAAAGGTGGGGAGGCTGAAAGGCTGCAGGTGCAGGCTGGTGGGCTGAGGTGAGGTGAGGCTGGGAGTGGGCTGGGTGGAGAATGGGAACAGGATGAACAGGTGGAGTGGTGGGAGCTGGAACAGGAGTTGGGGTGGAACGGGGGAATGAGGACAGGAACAGGCGGTGGGGGGCTGGGGGTGGGATGGAACAGAGGCTGGGTGGGGCTGGTGGGCCAGGAACTGGTGGCTCCAGCTGAGAAGGGTGGAACAGGGGTGGGGCTGGTGCTGGAGGAACAGTTGGAACAGGAACAGGGGGCTGAGGTGGGGTGGGGCTCCAGGAACAGGTGCAGGAGTGGGGAACAGATTGGGGTCTGAATTTCTGGTGGGAAGTGGTGGGCTCAGACAGGTGGGTGGGGCCAGAACAGGGGAACAGGAATTTGGTGGCAGATGGTGGGGCTGGGTGGGGTGGTTTGGAACAGGGTGGGTTTGCAGGAACAGGTGGTGGAACTGGTGGGGTGGGGGGGGTGAGGCTGGGGGCCTGGTGGGGATGGGGCCTGAGGCTCAGCCCGAACAGATCTGGGTACCAGGTGGGGGTGGGGGAACAGACAGGTGGGTGGGCAGCCCGCCCGCTGGGTGCCCACCAGCCCAGCCCGCCCACTGGGTCCTGGAACAGGTGGCTGGGGAACTGGGGTGAACAGGGGTGGTGAGGCTTCACTTCAGGCCCTTCAGCTGGTGGAACAGGCTAAACTTCGCCCGTCTAAGCTAAACTTAAGCTTCGCCTAGCTCAGCTAAAGCTAAGCCTGCTAAACTTCGCTTCACTAAGCTAAGCTTCGCCGCTAAGCTTCTTCACTAACTTCACTTCATACGCTAAAAGCTAAACTTAAACTGCTAACTAACTTCAACTTCACTTCATAAGCTAAACCAAGCCTCAACTTAATATAGCTAAAAACTAAGCTAGCTCAACTTCTTCACTTCTTCATGCTTAAACTAAAGCTAGCTTGAAGGAACAGTAATTCACGATAAGGAAAAAAACACCGACAGAAGTAGTGACTTCTACTTTCGCGGGCTCGATGAATTTCAGAAGAAAACTAAGTACAGTCAAACCTCCATGAGTCGATGTTCTTTGACTCGATATCGACTGAATGCCATATTGAAAAATATTTTCTGGGTTACTGTGATGGTCCCTTCAAATAGCTTTTCAAGGATTTTCTCTTCCACATCTCGATATTTCCATGATTCGATGGTCCCTCAATATCGACTCATGGTGGTTTAACTGTAAGGGACCATACACTAATTACGTAAGCATTTTTACTGGGTTTTTCAACCCCCCCTCCTCCCATGTAAGATTGTTCCCATACAAATATTTTTTTATTCATCTTCTTCTTCTTATTGGCATTACATCCCCACACTGGGGGACAGAGCCGCCTCGCAGCTTAGTGTTCATTAAGCACTTCCACAGTTATTAACTACGAGGTTTCTAAGCCAAGTTACCATTTTTGCATTCGTATATCATGAGGCTAACACGATGATACTTTTATGCCCAGGGAAGTCGAGACAATTTCCAATCCGAAAATTGCCTAGACCGGCACCGGGAATCGAACCCAGCCACCCTCAGCATGGTCTTGCTTTGTAGCCGCGCGTCTTACCGCACGGCTAAGGAGGGCCCACGATATTCATATGGAACTCTAAAAAAGGGGAGACCCCCCTCCTCCCATAAGGGCTTACGTAATTAGTGTACGACCCCTAGCAGGCGAAAGTTAGTACTTCTATGGAGAGTAATAGTAATTTCTATGAATTCTATGAATTCAGCTCGATTCGGACTTCCTGATCGTGACAATTTGTTGTTCACTACAGTTTGCACACTTGGGGTTTGATCCACGCTTTCAAATGGTTACGTTAGGTTCTTTTCACTGGGCTAACTAATAGCAAATAGTTTGTTTATTTATGCTGAACAATTGACTAAAACTTCATCAATGTACGAAAACTATTACCTTAATCCTTCTTCTTATTGGCATTACATACTCCAGTGGGACATTGCCGCCACATTGCTTAGTGTCCATATAGCACTTCCACAGTTATTAACCACGAGGTTTGTAAGCCAAGTTACCATTTTTACATTCGTATATCATGATGCTAACACAATGCTACTTTTATGCTCGGGGAAGTCGAGACAATTTCCAAATCGAAAATTGCCTAGACCGGCAATTCATTTAATAAGATAAAAAAGAGACTTGGATGTAATCTTGAGCATTCCGAAATAGGCTAAATTTTGTCGTATTTTTGAACTGACATTTTGAACGATTTACTAAATCACTCTGAACGTTTCTTCAAAATATGTGGATTGACATCGATTTTACATGGAAGGTATGTTAAGTTTAAGAATATATTCGTTGTTTGCGTTTCAGTCAGGAAAAAATCAAAGGGAAAAATCCATCATATATAACGAAAACTTTGCATTGCTTGTTTTTAACGCACGATAAAAAAAACCGTCACTGCTTTCTATAAACGGCCCTAATAATGACGAAAATATGATAATATTAACTAGAAAGAACTGGAAGTTGTGTAGATGCATAAAGATTGCGTTTATTTTGAGCCACCCTACTGTACAACCATCCAATCAAAGTCTTCAATCAGCTTCCTACCGCTCATTACCTATACTGGAACCCATCAATTTCCGCGGTTGTAAATCATTGCGTATAACGGCTTACGATCATCTCAGCACGATGCCAAAGGGCATTCCATTATAGTTCGTGATTTATGACATTCTTTAGGCTACTGCACAAAATACATTTAGTGGTTAGATGAAAACGAAGATCATTGGAGTAATTTTGACATTTCCTTGCCATGATTTACATGTTTTTGCATTCGGAGATTTTCCGCCTAAACATAAATGCCATCGTCGATCAAAACATTCGGTACCTCAACTTCGTAGCACCACCAGTTAACCAAAATGAATGCTTCGCAGTGAGAGGGCGGAAACGCCAAAAGGGTTTCCTCCACCTGGTTTCGAGTGCTTTCCACCGCAATTGCTGCCGCCAATCGGTGATTATGGTAATGATCACTGCTTCAGTGATAATGATGATATGTAAAATTGTGGGCGCAATTACTTTCCGCCACCGAGCGAGCGTGTGGAACGCGGCGTATCAAATTGCATCGGACCATTATTATGGGACGGACGACGATGATTGTGGTATTTTCCTCTTGCTCGTTTGGTGGAAATCGTTGATACAATCAAGGCTTGTCTGGTTGCACCGAAAGCTCGGAGTGATAAGCGACCAACCCAGCAATTTCCTATGCAGGTCGCATTCGTCAACGCCCGCAGGCGCCAATCATTCAGATATCGAATTCGGGCTGTAAATCCGCGCTTCGCTCCAAGAAACACAAACGAACTGTCGGTGATTTCGAATCGACCAAAATGGAGATCGAGTTGTGCAAACCAACACATTCAGTTCAGTGCTCGAAACGAAGCAATTTTCGGAGAGAATGATTCGCATTACGTCAAGATTGCAACTGACGATGGTTCCCAAGCTCACACGTATAGCGCCTGTCAGTAAAGTCGTGAGACACTCATTATGGGGGTCCGATCGATACCTTCTGTTTAGATCGCGTGATGGAGCAGTCTCCCCCAAGTGAGTGATCTGTTGACCGAGGTAGGTGTTCATAAATCACTCCACGCAGGGCCCCGGAATCGAGCTCGTTGGGACCAAGACTAATTACTTCCTCCTAGCTCGAGGCATTTGATCGACGTGATGTTGGAAAAGATATGATTATGCAGATTCGCCCGGAGCAGCTGGATGTGTAGTGGTTTATCCCACTTACAGTCAGAACGCTATGTGGAGCTGACTTTGCAAAATTAGAAAAGTGATATTCTGAAACTCAATGCGTTTGTTCAGAAGATAATTATTTGCTTCAGGAAGTGATTTTTATTTTTCTCTTCGAAATTACTAATTTCGAAGAAAATTTCCATAATTAGTTAATTATGTATCTTGAGCTACAGAACAATAACAATTCAAATCTGGAGCTTTCATTTAAGCGCTACCAAATCAACCAAGTGAAAGGAGCCTGAAACGCGAACATGGTCCATTACGATTTAATAACAATAAAGATGGTAAGGAGAAAATTGACTTCTGCTACTCGGCTATCGTACAACCAAATTATTTTTAAGGTGCATATTCATTCGCAGGAAATCTCTTTTTGATGAAAGTAACAATGTTAGCTAATGAAACTTTCAAATGCCGCAAAATGAATGTATTAAACGAGCCGAGCACGCGTGTTCTGTACCATCTTCTCCCCAAATATGGATGTAATCTAAAAACGCTTAACATGGTGCGCAGTTTCGCTTTTTAAATAGCATCATCCCACCAGCCGATGTACGTGTCAGGCATTGCAGATCGTGGTTGTACCGCATTTGATGAGATTGATCTAATGGGGCGTTTAAGTGGGTATTGTTCGCATGAGAATTGATGAGAATGTTGTTTTGATTCGGGAATGGTTTGTTAGTCTAAAGCCAAGCCTATAATTAAAATGTTGAGCTCTCAGAGCATATTTTCTAGAAACATCTGAGACGTTCAACTACTATCTTTAAGCAATATAAAAAAAGTTCTATATATATACGCAAGCAAACAGCCCGAAATGGAAATAAAACAATATTTGATTCATTATTTCGATGTGTATTATTGTTTATTTGGAACCTATTGACTCCATCGGTTTGTTCAAGATATCTCATAAATAATGGAGCAGTCGCTATTTAACGATTGATATTGAATAACCAGTTTGGAGCTTCTTTAATGCATACTGGGGTTCATATAATTACACGATAAACGTCGAGTTATAGGCTCGAAAACCTGTTCACTGAAGCCAAAGAGCAACAACATCTATTTCCATGTTTTTCCGGGTTTGACTATAGTGTCTATTAAAACTTACAATATAATCCTGCAGCTGCCTTTCTCGTACATATAAAAATAGTATTTT
The DNA here is from genome assembly GCF_024139115.2 of Armigeres subalbatus. Taxonomy (NCBI): domain Eukaryota; kingdom Metazoa; phylum Arthropoda; class Insecta; order Diptera; family Culicidae; genus Armigeres; species Armigeres subalbatus. The sequence continues at coordinate 52,822,056 of NC_085140.1, forward strand.
GGCCATAACGTTTGACCCCATAGTGTTATCTGGTCAATTTTCAATAGAAAACTATGGAACAGGATACCCCGTCGAATGCAATTAGTTGCGATTGAGGATACGTGTCTAAAAAATAAGTTTGATTTTTTTTTGTGCACATACATACATTCACACGCACAGACAGACATCATCTCAGTTCATCGAGCTGAGTCGAATGGTATATAACACTATATGGGTTTCCGGGCCTCACATACAAAGTTTGTTTTTGGAGCAAACGTATAGCCTTTCCCTTACGTATACTTATCATACGAGAAAGACAAAAAGATATTGACCAACGTCCAACTTGACTATTTTTGGTTCTAGATTAATTCTGACCAAACCAAAGTCTGTGCACGCACCCAAAAGAAAAGGGTAACATAAATAATATTTTCTTTGCAATAATGTCAGACCGTTTGTCATAGATACACATTTCTAGAAACCAAAAAACATAACTTCATCGAATTAATCCTTCATGCCGTCAGTGCAAGTGCACCGACTCAACTCCATCAATCTATTCAAATCTCCTCCACGACTAATGCGATCCCCGCTTTGGAAACAGAACAGTGAGGGTAAGTGTGTGGCTAATTACGACATGCTCTTGGTCTCGGTAATTGATTAATTCGAACGACTTGACTTTCTTTCATCTATGCCTCCCCCACTGAGCCAACTGTGTACCGCAATTGATCAGAAAGCAAGCGAAACGAATACCGCAACAAAATGAACTAATTCAATTATGCTACGACGAAACATCACCATCAACAACCCGAGCCAGTTGACTAATGACGAACTCCCCCTTTAGGTGGTACATTACTCGAGCAATAATCGCTGTTATTGTTGTCTAACGCTTTCCTTTCTCATTACTTCTCAAGGCATACAAAATCCGCCAGGCTAACTCGGTCAAGATTGCCCGAATTGTGGCCGTCACGGTGATCCTGTCGTCCTTCATCCTGGGATCGTTTATGCTCGCCTCGACGTATCTGCAGGCGAAGCAGTCCTGCGACCAGATGCAGACCCTGGATGCCGTTCTCAATAAGGAACTGATGCTGGAGGCGATGCAGCAGGTAAGTGCACCAAAACATAATCAGAATGAGAAAGCGTTTTGAAATCGTCGAGAACAATGAGCGCTGCAAATTTCTAATGAGGATATTTTATTTTTAATTGCACAGCTAAATTTTTGTTTTTAACTACAAAAACATGAAACGGTTGAGGTTAGCTACCACGAAACAAAATACAATAATTTTCATCTTGGAAATGCAAAGAGCTTCCAAAGTGTACTTAGGGCCAATTTCTTCACCTTCGCTTAGTGCTTAAACCAGGTTTAAACGTATGAGTAAGCACCGCTTAAGAGTTAAGCGGAGGTGAAGAAATTGGCCCTTAAAGGGATAAAACAGAATTCCCAATTCATTGAATATGCAAAAGTTTCTAGAGTAATTATTTATGAGTTCTGAATACTTCATCTCATCTAACTCAATCGTTGTAAAACCCACACAAAAACATACAACTTCAAAATAACACAAAAATCCACAAAGAGGCAAGACATCTTCGTCTGCATAGAAGAAATTCGCCGAAGCGTGAAAGCTAGCAGAGTACCACGGCACTTGACAGCGGGTGCAAAATGCAGCACTTTACGACTTCACCTTAGCCATCCATCAGTGAGTGAGGGCTGCCAGAGTCAGATACGGACCTATGCGCAGACAGAAACCAAGATTTACCGAGGTGGAAAAGTGGTTCATCACCATCACCATCCCAGCGGCACGTAGATTACCACGCAGTCAACTCAACACTATTATGGAAATCGTATATTGTCAAAGATGGCTTCAACGGGTGCTGCTGCGGTTGGGACAAATTCCCCCGACAACGTCAACAGGGGGCGGCTTAACCTCTGTTATTTAACGAGAGAAATCTGCCATCGATTTTTAGGATGCGGTTTTTGTGGCGAAATGACTTCATCGAGTGAACGGAATAAGTGAGAGGTTCGTTGATGTCCTAGTTTCTCATTGAAATGTCCTCATCGACCGCACCGGCGAGGGTAAACAACCGCCACATCGCGCAATTAACCGGAGGGTCCAAAGTGGTTGGTCAAATATTGCCATGGAAAAAAATCATTCCCAATCCTAATCTAGAGCAATGAATCACAATTCACCGAAGCGAAAGTAGAGACACGCGTTGTTTTCTTCGCTAGTGGTAATTTAATTTACGTATTCGTGAGGATGAGCTTTTTCTTCCAATCTCGATTCCATCGAAGGTCGCAGCATTTTAAGGCTCTAAGTAGTGGCACAATGCGCAACTTCAATAGATCACGATACGCCGAGAATGAATAGTTTTGTTTGTCAGATTTATCTGAATAAATTAGCTATAAAATCCGCTAATAGGTAGCAGGGAAGCCAATTCACATCGAGTTTACAGGATGCGAAATGGCTGTGTGGTTGACCTTGATCGTTTAACATTAACTTTGACTGGAATTGATGGGTGGATTATAAATTCCAGCTTTCTATGTCATATTGCGCCTCAAGTTATAATAAAGCTATGAAATATTTATAAATTGTTAAGAGGACGATATGTAAAACATTTTTTATTCGTCGAACAGTTGGTCATAAGTAGTCGGACAACCATAAAAACGCTATTCGCAGCCCTTCACTAATCAACGAACATCTGTTAGGGACGAGGTACTACTCGATCGTTTAAAACCATAAAACCACCGAACCAGCTGCAATCATATCGGTAGCAGCTGTAAAATACCTCACATATTTAAACCATAACTCCATTTAACCACTCGACTAATATGTATCGGACGGTCGGAATTATGCATCCGCTACATTACGATCCCTCGTGTCGTGCGTGCTTACACACGTGGCTACAGGAATCACTATGCAATCGCTTACCATTAGTGAAAAAAGTATACCCGTCGTCAGATCATGTTGCAATTATGCTGCCTAAAAAAACAAACAGCCTCAGATCGATTATCATTATCATTTACATCGGCTGATTATGTTTGCATGACCACATGTAGAGGATGATGGGGCGAATGTTGCTTAAGTGCGCAGATTTGAATCACAAAATTATAAATAAAATAGGATAGATCGATTTTAAAAAAAAATACCTGAGTAGAAATATTCTCTACCATTACGTCATTCGCAAACCCGTTTATTTTGACAACGGGCTGGAAATTTTGATGTAGCTCTCCATCAGTTCGATGATCGATCCCTGTCCCTTCAATCGATTTCTGCCCAGCATTGGTGTTGTAGAGCAGTATTCTATCCTAAAAATAGTTCGATTGGATCATGCACGGGGAAGTGTCATTGGTTAAAACCCATTTGGCCGAATGCCACTAGGCCGAACAAACCATTAGGCCGAAACCCATCTGGCCGAATGGGTCATTTGGCCGAAAGGGTCGTTTGGCCGAAAGGGTCGGCCTGATGAACGGGTCATTTGAACGGGTCATTTGACCGAAAGGGTCATTTAGCCGAAAGGGTCATTTGACCGAAAGGGTCATTTGGCCGAAACGGTCATTTGGCCGAAACGGTCATTTGGGCGAACGGGTCATTTGGCCGAAAGGGTCATTTGGTCTCAAGGGTCATTTGGCCGAATATGTCATTTGAAAAGTGAGAAACTGTAAAAAGTGAGAAAGCCGAAATGAGAAGTGAGAAGTCTCACTACCCACTTCGCACTATTTACTTTTTACAGTGAGAAGTGAGACATCTCACTTCTAGCTCCTCATTTATCACTTCTCGCTGTCAAAAGTAAAAATCGTGAAGTTAGTAGTGAGACGATGAAGAGTGAGAAGTGAGACGTTTCACTTTTCACTCCTCATTTCTCACTGTAAAAAGTGAGTAGAACGAAATGGGTTGTGAGACGTCTCACTTCTCATTTCGCCTTTCTCACTTTTTACAGTTTCTCACTTTTCAAATGACCTTTTTGGCCAAATTACCATTTCGGCCAAACGACCCTTTCGGCCAAATTACCCTTTCGGCCTAGTGACCCTTTAGGTCAAACGACCTTTTCGGCCAAACGACCCTTTCGGCCAAATTACCCGTTCGGCATAATGGTTTGTTCGGCCTAGTGGCATTCGGCCAAATGGCTTTCGACCACATATAGTTTTCACACATAGTTTAATCAATGCACAGCACCGGATGCCACGCCAATCCCCGCGCAACCTTGGCTGTGTCCGTGATGGTCAAAATTTCATCGACGGTAGATCGATTACTTGATGAGCCACTTGCACCCAAGGTATAAAATTCCAGCCTGTACAGGATCACCCTCTTCAGCCACTTACCAGTAGTGTAGAGTTAGTCGTAAGAACCCCCGGGTTTCCCAGGCTTCAGCAACAGTACCAGTACCAGCCTCTTCCAACAATCTGGGAAGCTACCTTCGTCCTGATTCGGTTGTGGTCAACTCCTGAAAACATCCGGATCAACAAATACTGCATGCAAGGTATGGGGTCCTATCTGGACCGTATGCCTTGTCCAGTTTCAAATGTTTTGCGGTATCATTTGTCACCAGGCGATGCTACATTGTCGAACTTGTACGGTGTAGTAGGCCATATCTACGAGCCGTGTGTCAATAACAAATCACTATCCTGGCCAACATCTCCGGGGACTTTTAGTGGGGTGTGCTTTTAGTCCTTGCCAGCACTACCCTGTATGCATCGTTCACCATCCGGAACAGCTTAATGAAGTAGACTCACTTGCTTCACTTGATTTCGTAGTTCAGGGTCCATGAGTCCCGCCAGTCTGTCGTCCTGTGTCGTGGTATGCCGTAGCCTATTTTTTTTGGCTTTTAGATAAGTTCTACGAAGGCTTGCGTTTGTGTCGCTCCACCAGTACACCGGCTGACGGCCAGCCCTACGTTGTGTTTTCCTGGGCATGGACACGTCAAACGCTCTTGTCAGTATAGTAAACAATTCCTCACCCTTAGGCGTAGCGTGGTAACCACCTCGGAGCTCCGCATCAAACTGCGATGTTCTTCATCCTGGATCAACAGAACTGGTCTGCCTTTTGGTACCACTCGTGGAACTAATACAGAAGCTAATACAGAACAGGCACAAACCTCTTAATAGTCGCTAAACGTTTACCCCTCTCAGACCAACTTCAATTCTATACTCAATGACTGACTGTTGTAGTAACACTTGAGCTGCCTCGAGGTGGTTTAAGTTCAACTGCGGAATCTGGACAGGCCTGTCCACCGTTTGTTGTCCTCAACATTGGCGCAAATCAAACACATTGGTATAGCCTGACAAGTGCAAAATTTGTGCCCACAGGTCCACACCTCCCTAGCTTAGTATGATCCAGTTTCTTACATGAAAAGGACTTATGCTACGGGCAAAGCACTTAAAACAGGCCTTAAGTTGTTGGGCATACTAACCACCCTACCTTCAGTTTGGCTTTATCCAGCATCTTCTTGGCATCCGCAAGGGGTACTTTAATTAAGGCAACCTGCGTTACAGTAAAACTCCGTTGAACCGAATCGCAGAGTCCTGGATCTCGACTCCACACTTATCTCTCAGTGTGTCGACCAGGTCACCTCATCCAGCCCTTTACATTACTTCTACTGGGCATAGGGCTTCGACCTGAACCCCAACGCCCAGTACATCCTCGGTAAATGTTTTATACACAGGACTTTACCGTTCTTGCATCCCGCTTTAGGACGAGTATCATCTGACCCTTCCGCATTCTGCGGATGCAATTGACATCTTCTCCGGAATTTATTTGATACTCCGTCTGAAATTCTCCTGGAATTCTGATTTGGATTTATCTGAAATTCCGACTGAAATCTTTTTGAGATTCCAACTGGGATGCTTTCTGCGATTCCCACTGGTATTCCTTTGGGTTCCATTTGGAATCCCTTCTGGGCTCCTACAGGAATTTTTCACTGTATTTTGAAAGAATAAAGAAACAATGTTGTTAAAAGAGCTCCAATCTGAATAAACAGAATTATAAAATTGATTCAGGAACTTTTTCAGAATCTTGGGGAGTTACAAAAAAATCCAAGGTATCCATAAAACAATATTAGTGGTTTATAAAATCATAAAATTTGACATTCCATGATTTCATGGACCTCATTCGTACCCATAAACCCATCTGAAAATGCACATGTATTGCAATTTAATTGCAACAAAGGATTATATTATTTACGATTTATTTGGGTAACATAAAGAGTCAATAAATAATCATAAATTATTTTGAGATTTTGTGAAAAATACAAGTTTTCCGATAAACTTTTGCCGTTTATGCAAAGTTAAAAAAGAGAGCCTTTTTATACAAAAAAAAAAATCTTGTCTTCTGGCTTTTTCAGTCTGAAAATCATTCAAAAGGGTTCACATTTGCATTGCCCGACGTTTCGGCCCGTTTATTGGGTTACTTGAAATAAACGGGCCAAAACGACGGGCAATGCAAACGTGAACCCGTTTGAATAATTTTCAGTCTGAAAAAGCCAGAAGACAAGAACTATAATCAAACAAACAATAATTATATGAGATTTTATTTGAATATATGTAGTAGTACGTAGTACGGACGGGTTCCATTCAGAATGCCATAGTGGTACTCTTCCAACTATGTCCTTAAGATACCCCTTCCCCCAGCGCCATACCATAACAAAATCTCATGTCGTTTTCGTTTATTCCGAACGGTGTACACCGGCGGTGCAATATTTGCCACCGCAAATACGAACGGTTTGGGTGCAACTTTTTGACTGCCAACACATGTTTTCGATGGTGTTGGTGATGTCGCCAATCAAATTTATTGAATATCAAATAGCAAGTAAATATTATTGAGATTTATACAAGGATTATTGTTATATTTTTGTCTTGTTTTTAATGTTTTTTAATATCTACTTCATATTGCACAAATTATTATGTACACAAATTTAGTAATTAAATTTTGCGAATTGAAAACGTAAAAAGTAGTTTCTTATGCGTTTAGTAGCATATTTAAATGTAGAAAAATCTTCAAAAAATAAAGGGGCCTTGTAGGATTTGATAAATTGCGAATGCTAGAAATTTATGAAATTTAGCCGTGGAAAAGTTACTGGATTTCAATCATATTACCTATTTGTTTATATTTATTTGAAAACTAGTAAAATCGAAGATTGACTCAAATACCGCCATCGGGGGTGACGATGGGTTAAGAATGAGTCATTGCTGTTACTGACAGCCAAGAGGTCAATAACAAAATCGTTCTAAAATGACTCTTATAATTAATTAGTTTTCTTGCTACTAAAAACATTCTATGTTGTTGAAACAGTGACCTATTCTCAACCCCATTTGACCCATTGTCACCCCCGATAACGGTATCAAAATGATCGTAGAATTTTAGTTTTATCCAAAAATAATGAGTTTATGGACTTCAACATAAATTATTTCATCTCTACGTGGTTAATAAAAATATTAATAAAATTATAATATGAATAAAAAAATGGCGTGTTGCAGGCTCTACTTCGAAGTCGGTCTTTGGAAACTTAACATTTTTTCTTTTACTCCAATTATTTCATATGAATAGAACATATTACACAATACTTAATAGTAGAAAAATTCAGATTTTGTATGATGCAAGTTTTAAATTGAAGTCCACCTAAATAAAGACAAAAAAACACTATTTATATCATTGCTATAGCAATATTTATTTATAAAAATGATATGATGCGTAAAACTGATTGAAGTTAAAACCAAAAACACTGTTCTTGACCGCATATGTGCAAATTTAAATTATTTTTCGATTTCAGCATTGTTATGTAAATCCACTATTAATTTGAGATCCATTACAGAATTTCACAGTGAAAAACTGTTAGATTATGTCAATATTCGTTCGAAAAAGTTAAAATAGATCAACAAATCGATTCACTACATTATGAAAAGTAAACATATAAGTAGAAATAATAAACATTTTTATAACTATATAAATTTGTAAGGTAATATTGAATATAGAAAGATTTTTCTATGAAAATTCAACATGCTCTGTGAAATTCTATCCCCTTTTTTAATGACTATCCGAGCGTCTATCTACTTTTGTTGATTTGATATAAATTATTTAATTCAATTTCAATGAGGCATAGATATCAGCAGATAATTAAATAAAAACAAAGCTACCCGAAAGGCCTAATAAAAAACCTAATACATAGGCAACTCATGACAGCTCATGCGCGAGCCAACTCGCTTGAGATTCTACAAAGAGCGCATCGCGCTTCAATCTTTCGGGCAGAATAGATAGCATCGTTTTGCTCATTCGCCGAAAAATGATGTCGCTTCAAAAGGCGACATAACTCAATCATGGCGTACTTTTTTGTTAAATAATATAATTTTGTTTAATAATATAATATAAAGAATTATTAAATATTGTTTAAAGCAAAAAAGGTTAATTCGATGTTAATTCGAATCAAATCGCGAGTCGCGATGAGTATGGTGGGATTTGATTCGCGCATGAGATTTAAGAGTTCGAGATTTCTCAAACACTAAAGCCAGTGTAATCTAATTTACGTTTAAAAGCTCATACATTTTCAGTCACCAACGGGGCCGGTTACGTGTTAACTCTCGTTTGTCGTTTCTGTTAGAGCCCGATTGTTTTGGGATTAGGTTTAATTTTTAGCTATGAGGCTATAAGGGGAATGCTATCTGCATTTACTTTGTTAAGTGACGACATCCATGGGAAGTGATAGCACGATCCACGGCTCCCTCATTGAACAGAAACGGTTAACATTTTCTCTAGATCATAAATATTTCAAATCTAAATCTAAACTCTCGCTTCTAATGCTATAGTAAATTGAAAGATTAGAGTTTATTCAGCAAATTAAGCAGCATTTCATTATTCCTGCAAACTTCGTACTTCGACAGACGGTCTTGGCTGTTTTTTATCGATGAGCAACAAAGGAATTTTTATTATTCAAATATTCTGGAACAAGATGGATGTTTGCAACCCATAATTAAATATTGTCTCACGCGTTGAGACCCAAACTCTAGCAAATTTCGTAACTGCTTGTAGCGGCCGTTCGAGATAAAATTTTATTTTTATAGACAGGGCTGAAAATAGTCATCGTCGCAGTACGAAATGCCACAGTAGCGACGAGTTGTAGTGTCGTCATTGTTTCGTGGTAGGCCGAATAGGTGTGCAATGTTATGATGAAAACTTTTTTTTTGACGAGAATGACTATTGTCATCCCTGTTCATAAAAGCTCATTTCCTAACATCAGGTCTTTGAATCGCCAATTAAATGCCTTAACACCAAATTATTGTAGGAGATGGATACTTATTTATCACAACCTGAAACAGAAGTGATACAAACGATAGTTGTGAATAGCTTCGACAGTTGAACAATGGAAATTTTAGTAGATTTGTTAATAAATTACTGCACAATTTTGTCGTCGAGAATTTGATCAAGATCACAGGAAACATAAATTTACTATTTCTCGTGATTTCACTGAAGATACTTTCTATTAATCAGAAAAGGCATAAGATAAAAATCTCTACTTACATGCATCGCATTTGAATTTATGGCGAAAACATCTCACACGTTGCGAGTCATATGTGCTGGGATATGAATCTTGTTTTAGTTCCGTTTCCGTTACGATTACGTTTGGCATCTAATACCTTCCATAAAGGCATCACCATCATACACCCTACTCCCCTACACGCCTAGTTCTGCCTATACATACACCAACATGGAAGTCAGCCAGTCCCCGCGCATGTGAGTTTAAGTAATGCGTGTACTTAATTGGAAGTTGATTAGTTTAGGATGTTGGTTAGCTTACAACTGGTTTTCTTGTTTGGATGTAGGTAGATTATAAAACATTTACGGTATGCATCGTGGTGCAATCGATTATATTTGCCATACAAACACGTAAGGGCCGATATTGCGGTGCTTCGACGGGAAAATATCATGGCACCTCACAACCCACCGACCGCACGACAGTGACAGATACATGTTGCGAAATTATCTCTCCATTTCTGGTCAGACGGGCCCGAAGGGTTGACGGAAGTCTTCAGATGATTTCTTCGTCTATTCGATAAAATGGTCAAACATCGTACAGCTGCACTGGAGGTCGTGTCGAATCGGCTCAATTTACACCCATGTCAAACATAATTATGGTTCGAATTTATCTCGCTGTTACAAATTGCATCCAGTCTGAAGAAAAAACCTTTTGCATCATCATCATGTTCATCAATTGCACACAATAGAGCAGAGCTAACAAACAGATGTACCCAACCGATCGCCTTGGGTGGCTTATTTCGAGCGCAGCCTAGCAGAGCTGATGATCTATACGAGCGGGATTGAAGATGCCCGCGAATGCAGTGCGCAGATAGTAGGTATGTGGCAACCGAACGACCCAACTGAATAGACATTGCAGAGCGGATAGTAATCCGTATGCTCCCCAAGGGATTACCCAACGATGAAAAGGGTTTCGTCATTATTATGGACGTGCAAAATAATAGAAATCAATTGCTCATTGTTTGCTGCCAGCCAGCCAAGCAAGCGCCTATCTAATTCAGATAGTCCCGCACCGAGTGGGAAATGTTCGAATATGAAGAGTTTCGCTTTTAGATCTTTCACCATTACCCCAACCACAGACAGTGCGACGTTGCATGCGGTAAATTTGCAAACATTACCCCATCGCATCACAGCGTTGTTCGGTATTGCTCAAAATATGATTTAAGTCACAAGATAATTTTCATTTTTTATGTGTTTAAAATGTGCTATGTGTTGTCTAACAGCAACCATTTTTGAATTTTTGCGATTGGGTTTACCTCAAACCTCTCCGTAAAAACTTCCAATTAGTGGTTTCTTTCAACCCTTTAACTTTTCCAAGCTGTTTACTTCCAAATATATAAAGTATCAATTTACGGATGGATGAAACGCTACTTTCAAATAATGTCAAAAAATGTTCTAGGCCTACACCCAACGATCGGTTGCCATCTTTAGTGGAAACATTACAGACATGCCTTTTTTTCATCCAGTTTCAAGTAATATCCCACTATGCAGCGTCGGTCGTCGATGAGGACTTTGCCGGGTCATAAATTAGAAATCAACGGCTTTCATTCAATAAATACCCCTCCTTCAGCTTACCTACATATATTATGGTAGGTCGAGTCTCGACTGATTCGAGCGCTAAAACAAAACAAAACAAAAACAGATAATCAATCCCATAAAAGCTTGTGTGGGAGGCAATGGAGGAGGTTGCAGAAATAATCGCCTTCTGTATGGGCTGAACAAAGTGATGAAGTAAAAAAAAATGGCACACGAATTGTTGAAAGTTTTGACATGATTGATTGCGTGTTTAGTGAGTGCGACCGAGCACCGTGTATAGAGCAGTTATCGGCGAGGCGATTCGAGAAAGTATCGCATACGAACCATGAATCAGACGGATGATTAGGAAATCGAAAATTTGTCGAATATTGATTCGTAAATTAAAATCCACGATTGTTTAAATTACTTGAGAGATGGTTAGGTTTCTTCCCAACCAGCACAACTTGTGCCAATAGATGAAAATTTCACTGTGTTGCAACTATCCAGAATGAATAGCCGTTGCTAATGTGCCATAAAATATACCTAACTCTCTTGCAATAAAAAAGTGCGAGGATTGGAGCACATTGAAACTAATTGTGCTTGCAAAAAAATAACAATAATGTTGCAACATACTAAAGCAGGAAAAAAACAAACATAAACCGGGTTGAATTAATGGATCTTGCGATTGATAGTCATTCACAATACCACAGAACCAATCAACACTTTGTAAAGTCATTTTAACTCACAATAATAACCACTTGATTCGCATTCCTGTTACTTGATCGCACCATCACCGGAATTGTGAGTTTTTAAAACGTAAAATGATGCTTAGCCGATTATGCAGATTTTCTCCACCCTTCTGTACCTCAGTTTCAACTAACAATTTAATTTTTAAAAAGGCATTGACGTTACATGGTAACATAGCATTATTAATTCATGTATGCTATTATAACAAAGCATAATTCTGTGGTTGTTTGTTATTTTGAATACGAGGACGCTATTTCCGATAAAATGATCTTGCAATGAAATAGTAAGGCCATCATTATGGTGCCACCAAAAAATAAGGCCCATCATATAAAAAAAATTGTAAATATTTTTTTGCCTTTCTCGTATACAAAGTATACGTAAAGGCTATATGTTCGCTCCAAAAACGAACTTTTTATAGGAGTCCCGGAGACCCATAGTGTTATATACCGATCGACTCAGCTCGACGAATTGAGGTGATGTCTGTGTGTGCGTGTGTATGTATGTGTGTGTGTATGTGTGCGCAAAATAATCTCACTCATTTTTCAGGCACTTATCCTTAACCGATTTGCTCGCAACAAGTTGCATTCGACGCGGAATCTTGTCCCATTGTTTCGTTTTGAAAAATGGCCCAATTGGACTATAGGCTTCGGAATTATGGCAACAATATATTTTTTTATAAGAAAAATTCTCACTCACTTTTTAGGCACTTACTCTCAGCTAATTTACTCGCAACAAGTTTCATTCGACGTAGAATCTTGTCCAATTGTTTCGTATTGAAAATTGGCCCAATCGGACTATGGGTTTCGAAGTTATGGTCAAAATTCATTTTTTACATTAGAAACACATACAAAATTCTCACTCATTTTTCAGGCACTTATCGTTAACGGATTTTCTCGCAACAAGTTGCATTCGTCGCGGAATCTTGTCTCATTGTTTCGTATTGAAAATTGGGCTTTTCAAAACGCGTGTTTTGCATTAATAATATCGTCTGTATCTTCTTCCGTTGTCGAGTTATATCAATTTACATGAAAAAACAAGAAGACTTCAGTAAAATTGGTAAAACTTGAGATAAAAAAATAAAATCTCTCCAATTTTTTGACATATAAAACGTTTATAAAACGTTTCTGCTATAACTTTCATGACCCATACACAATTAAAACATTATATATAAGGTCGATACTGGAATATTGCAGCATTGTATGGTCTCCATTTTCAATAGCACACGAAGAAAGATTAGAATCAGTACAAAAACAATTCCTATTATTTGCTCTTCGTAAATTAGGTTGGACAACATTCCTACTTCCATCATATGAGGCACGCTGCAAGCTTATAAACATTCAATCTTTGAAAGAGCGTCGTGAAACTGCAATGGTTTCATTTATTAACGATATAGTTTCGCAGCGTATTGATTCAACAAACATTTTATCGAAATTAAATTTCTACATACCATCTCGACAACTGCGTCATCGACATATTTTTATACACTATAATACCGTATTTATAGCATAAAGAAAATAAAGAAAAACATGTATATTGTATATGTACTAGTCTACGTCGGTTGACGAAATAAATAAATAAATAAATATGAATTGCTCTTTCAAATGCCATGTTAACATATTTTTTTGTTCTGCCCTAACCGGAGATATCAACTTATGAAAAAAATGTGATTTTGACAGAATGGCCTTACTCTTTCGAACGATTTTGTAAAACAACAGTTTTTTCAAAAAAATATAGTTTTGGCGTGAAATGCATCTTTCCGCCGAAAAACTGTATCCTGGACCATAGTGCAGTGGATCAGGAAGCGGACAAAATTCTTCGGTTCGCTGATCCCAACGAATACGGTAATGTAGATGTTGTCATTCAATCTCTGATCGCGATGACGCTGAATCGATTGAGGATAACGTAGAAAATTGCGGCTATGCCCAATCAAAACTTTCTGTATGGTTGTTGGCTTCTCGTTGTGGTCCGAGAGTTCAAGAGTCAAAGCTCAGAAAAAGATGCAGGTAAATGGGGAGTTTCTGGGAATACTCCAAAGGAGTTTGTGAAAACCTGTCGACTATTTGTCCAACAGTTTCTCAAACGTAAAATTTTTTTTTAAATTCGATGAATGTGGAGTTTTTTCAGTCATGAATGTGGAGATTTCAGTCGCTTCGCATTATTCAACGATAAATCGTGCCATAGGACGTACACTCTGGATAAGGTTACGACAACAATATTACAGAACTGGAGGAACAAAGAGATACATCTCTTGTTGCACGTGTACTCATTGTGCGTGAATTTGCGAGACGGTTCACTAAGCAGTAAAGGACACTTTTTTGGAACCCGAGAAACGGGACAGAGATGGTGCTGCATCTAACAGAACGGTTGTCTGTTAGCTGAAAAGCTTCGGAAAAAGCATGCAGCTCATTGGCATGCGGTAGATATTGCTTGAATGATGTGGGCCAACTCAATTTCTTCTTCGGATCCGTGTCGCCATGAAAGCTTTGTAAATGAAGGTCCGACAAAACTTCTCAGTGGCTTTGTAAATGAAGGTTCGACAAAACTTCTCAGTGGCTCATAACGTAAATGCAGGTTACCACGATGAAATCGTGTTCATAAAAAACAAACTAAACCAAGCCGTACAAAAACAAACCTGGGTGTACACTATAGTCGCGCAAAAACGTTTAAATTCCAAAACCCGGTAAAAACAACTTCATCGAAAATCGAGTTACTCGACCCTTTTAGAAAAAAAACAACGCAAAAACGACTTTTCAAAAACATCCGGGTTAAAAAAATCGCCCTAAAAACCGTTAAAAAATGACCGGCGATGAAAAACCGCGTAAAAAGCGACCCCAGTGTAAATGATTTCATAAATATCCACAAAGCTGATAATATTGAATGGATTCATTCATAGAAAGATTAATTAAAAGCCACAATCAATGTTGTGCTGAATCATTCTCAGAAAATAATGATTGTATTTTCTATTGGAAAACATTTCAAATGAAAACAATAGGCGAGAGGTCACCGGCGATAACTTCTAAAATTTGGACTCAAATGATAATAAACACAGAATTATCATTCAAGTATAAACCTTACTACTAGCAACGAAATGTCAATAGTTCCGGTAAATTTTCTGTTTGGTGTTCTGGTTTTGTGTTAGGAATGAAAATAGTATTAAAAAATAAAACAGCGAATACTTCAAATCAAGATACAATATTCAAACGATTCTTACTCGCTGGCGCGTTTCTATTAATTGATACATAGTTTAAAAGTGTGTGAGTGTTGATCAACCTTGATTTTTCGAAAATTTTATTTATCTCATATCCCTGGCGTTTCAATATAATATTTTAATTGTTTTGAAGAATAATATCTGTATTGCAGAGTGGTGTCGATTGTTGGCCATAGGAGGGGAACCCCCTCACCAAGAAAGAACAAATACTAGAGTTCCCTCTCTACACCACGGCAGGCTACTGACTGATACTTCTGCCAGCAACTACAACCAACTGGCGCCTGCTTCCTATCCATCTTCGATCTACAGCGAAGCGTCGCACACTACCCGATATTCCAACACTTCTGCGCACGCCTCGCAACTCTATTGGCTCCTTCTAACACCGAGCCTCCCGTCCAGAGCTCCTCCTCGCCGAACAATTCCTCCTGGCCCAATCCGTTGCCCGTACAAATGGCCTCTATCCGACGTTTGCACAGCACCCTCTGTTGACCAGCTCCTGAATGTTCCGACGCTTCTCCTGGACTCCTGCTGACCAGCCAGCATCCTACCGAACGTTCCAACCTCCTAATGCATTCCGCCCGGCGCTACCCAAGACTTACGTGGCTGATCCATGATCCCACTGTGCCACGCGACTTATGCGGCCACCATGATCCCACTGCGATAACGTCGACGGCTATAACATCCCACCAAGATAGAGAATGGGAATCGTTCCTGTGCCCATAACCTGTTGGCCGGAGAAGGGAACCCCCTCACGAAGAACAAAACAATACTAGAGTTCCTTCTCACTCCACGGCAGGCTGACTGATACTTTTGCCAGCAGTTGCAGTTCTCTTTATTCAACAATAGGTATATACAATATATCCATAACAATATTCCTTAATGCACCAAGAGCAACTACAACAAACTGGCGCCTGCTTCCTATCCATCTTCGATCTACAGCGAAGTGTCGCACACTAGCCGATATTCTAACATCGATGACCATCTTGCAAACTTATTATGGTCCAAGACAACCTCAGTTTCAATAAAAAAAAATATTTTTGTGAAAAAATTTCAGATCTGCAGGGCGGTGTGATATAACCAAACCATCCTGCGAGTCTATTATGGCCCAAGAAAATGCGAGTTCCAATACACTCCCGGAAATAATTCTAAGACATTCGCTGTTTTTCATGTTTGGTCATGTTTGAGGACCAAAATCTCGATTTCTAGCGATGCTTGGCATCCCAGTTTGAAAGGACCTAAATTTTTCAATTAATGATGGTTTTTCTTTGCACATTTACTGAAAAGGCATGTTTTAGTAGGAAATAATTATAAAGCCACCATTATTTGAATATTGAGGCTATTTTAGACTAGGATGCCAAATATGTCCTCAATCTAATCGTTAGAAATCGAGATTTTAGTCCTCAAACATGAACATTTTGTATGAAAATCAGCGAATGCCTTATAATTAGTTCCGCGGGTGTAATATATTTTAATAAATTTTAGAATAAATTCTACACTGCAGAACCACCCTGCAGCTCAGAAATCGGTTTAAAAAATAATCAAATATATTTGATTGAAAATGGGACTTTCTTGGGCCATAATAAGCTTGCACTAGGATAATCGTTCCACACTAATCTGCAGCACAGAAATTGTTTTTAAAAATAATTAAATAAATTTTATTGAAACTCATATTTTCTTAGAGCATAATAGGCTCGCATGAGGTGTACCACACCACCCTGCAGCTCAGAATTTATTCGAAAAATTATAAAACAATATTTTATTGAAACTGAGACTCTTTGGGACCATAATAAGCTTACAGGATGGTCATACCAAACCACTCTTCAGTTAAGAAATCATCATTATCAAAAATAATTAAAAACATTTTTTGGAGATAAGATCATCCTAGCCCAAAGAAAGCATGCAGGATGTTCATTTCACACCATACTGAAGCCCACAAATAATTCTCAAAAATATTTAAAAATATTTTATTGAAACAGGGATCTTCTTAAGTCTAGGACCATAAAAAGCTTGCAGGATGATCATTCCACATCACCCAGCAGCACAGAAATCATTCTCAAGAATAATTAAAAATATTTTATTGAAACAAGTACCATCTAGGACCAGAATAAGCTTGCACGATCTTCACTTCAGCTCACACTGCATCCCATAAATTGTTCTCAAAAATATATTAAAACATTTTATTGAACTCAAAAATATTTTAAAAGATTTTCTTGAGCCATAATAAGCTTGCAAGATGGTCATTAGGGTGCCAATGGAATGTATGGTACAACAACGGATAATGCTCAAAAGTTTCTTCTGCTAAAAAAAGGTCAGCATGCAAAATTTCAGCTCAATCGGACTTCGTTAAGGGTTTGACCAAAGCGGTCAAAGTTTGACTTTTTTGAAACACGAAAATTTCCCAATGGGGATGGGGTGTACAGGAAAATTTCGAAATCGATTTTTTTTTATGCCAAATGTCTTAGAAATACATAAAACGTCGAGATCTGGTGTTATCTCGAAAAAAAAACATCGTGTTTCAAAAAAGTCAAACTTTGACCGCTTTGGTCAAACACTTAACGAAGTACGATTGAGCTGAAATTTTGCATAGGGACTTTTTTCGAGGAGATGAAACTTTTGAGCAAAAATCGATTTTCATCGGCACCCTAATGGTCATCTACACCACTCTGCAGCACAGAAATCATCCCACAAGATATTAAAAAATATTATGTTTATTAGAACTGGGACTTTTTTGGACCATAATAAGCTTGAAGGATGGTCATCATACCACACTACCCTGAAGCACAGAAATTATTCTAAAACTAAATTTTATTGAAACTGGGAACTTCAGGGACCAACATAAATTTACAGGATTGTCTTTAAACCGAAACCTTCTGGGACCAGAATAAGCTTGCAAAATTGTCATTCCACAAAACCCTGTAGCACAGAAATATTTCTCAAAAATATGTTAACTGGAATTTACTGGTACCAGGAACTAAGCCTGCAGGAAGGTCATACCACACAACCTTACGGCACACAGACTACACATTCTCAAAATTATTTAAATATGATTGTTATTGATCTCGCCAAATCGGAATGCTGAGAGTTTTAGAACAGACACAAGACACTAATAGCACTTTTCAAATATCGGTCTGGACCTCGATAGCTGTCTATGCTATTTGACTTCACTCGAGTGGCGTTAAAATTTTAAATTCAGATTTTGGTTCGTTGAGATTAGGCTGTTCTTCCAAACATTTCTAAGCCTCGCAAAGACAGTTCTTGCCTTCTTGTAAAGCCAGCTGCTGTGAAGCTGGAAAGTGTCGGTTGCGCAACACTCTACAGGAGAAGGCCTCATACTGTGTCTCGATGGAACCGATGAATATCACGATGCAATAGTTGAGCGAATGTCATGGATTCAGCAGTTGAATTCGCGCATTTCGCCGATGAGAAGGTGATGAAGGTGATGGCATTCTGTAATGCTCTCATAGTTCGACTAATCGGATCCGATCTTTGCAATGTCACCCATACTGATCTTGGTTTCAACCTTCGGAATTATATCTTCTATCTATTTTTCTCTCTTCTATTGGACTTTTCGGAATGACTTAGTCCGAGTTGGCAAGTAACCAAGAAAGTATTTTTAGTAGGCATAATTTGCTTCCAATAGTGTTGTAGAGCAACATTCATTTTAGAAAAATCGAATTAAATATTAAATCTTCTATCTTCTTCTTCTTTTCTTTTTATATTTTATTTTATATCTATATAAAACTCAATGTTTGTATGTTTGTATGTATGTTCCAGCATAACTTCTGAACCCATTTACCGATTTTAACCAAATTTGGAACACACATTCTTTATGCTCTTTAGAAAAGGGGGAGGGTGTGGGGAGAGGGGTATTGCTTAGTTATCGATCAACTCAGTTTAAATTCTGAACCCCTTGGCCGATTTCAAACAAATTCGGAACACAAGTTCTTTATCATAAGGAGACGATAGGAGGTTAGGGATAATCTTTACAAAAGAGGGAGGGTATGTGTGGAGGGGTATTGTTTAGTAATCGATCAACTCAATGTAAATCCTGAGCCTCATGACCGATTTGAACCAAATTTGCATCAAATATTGTCTGTCCTAAGGAAGCGATTTTAGTGGATGTTGTTAAGTCATTTTGAAAGGAAGAAGGTGTGGGAGAGGGGGTATTGTTTGGCTATTGATCAATTCAGTATGACTTCTGAACCCATTTATCAATGTCCATTGTTTAGAAAACGACTTAATTTAAAATCCCTCTTATTTAGTACATCCGAGGTTCTTTGACATTGTACAATGCTCGAAAACAAATTCCCCGAATTCCTTAAAAATAGCAAATCCTCGACAATAACATTTTCCATTTTCCGAAAATGATATTTCCCGAAAATGATACAGTCCGATACACATATCCCAGAATATGACATTTCCCTGAAAATGATATATCCCTGAACGAAGAAGGCCATTAACATAACACTATTTGGCCTAAGGTCATTCGACATGAAGGACATTTAGGATGATTATGAACAGCATCAGAAAAATCTTGCATAGAAAGCAAGCATTTGCTGGGTATAAAATAATGATAATTGTTGTTCGTCGGAATAATGGTATGCCCAGTGAAAAGCAATAATTAATGTATTTCATGGTGGATGTGATTGCTTCTTTAAAAGTAGGCATTTTCCCGGAATAAGGCAATGGTGGGTGTGATCCATTCTTTAAAAATATGCGTTGCCCGGAATATGGCATCGATGGATGTTTTTCCTTCTTTAGAAATAGACGTTTGCCCGGAATAAGACCTTTCAAACCCACGATCCCTTCAGTCAATGTTTCGAAAAGCCTTCTTTTAATCAAATGATAAAGTATGAATAAGTAAACACAATTACCCTGTTGACCAATTGGTTTTATCATTTTCCGATTGTTAAAGAAAACTGCAAACCAAACTGGCAATTCTGAGCAAAGCCGGGTACATAAAGCTAGTTACTAAATTAGACTCGATTTGAAAAAAAAATCTTAAGGAGCTTCAATTATTTATAAAAGTTGTATATTAATTACTAGCAGACCCGACGAACTTCGTTTCGCATAAAAATGATTGTTTCTCTGATATGTTCTCGAGTTATGTAGAAACTGATGTTTTATTTGTATGGGAATCCCCGTTTACGAAGAATGGAGGTGTCTCGAACCATTTTAAAAACCTTCCCCAGCCCCAAAAACCTCTGCATACAATTTTTTTTTTGTGTTAACATGTCTATGAAAAATGTATTTCAGGGTAGATATATTGCTTTCTAGGATTGACGTAATGAAAAACAGCTCTTACTCTATCGATAAAATCCTTAGATTTGAATCCACAACTGCATATGTCTTCCCTGTATTAAAATTAAAAAAAAAACTGTAAAATAATTTTCTATTAAATTGTTGCAAACTATTACTTTGTAGAAAGAAGTGGCAATTATTTCGACACGAATCTAAACTAACATCATGATGGCACGGTAAGCTTCTAGCGCATTTTCCGTTGCTTTCCCCTAAAGTGCTAAGAATGCATTCTTATCCAAACAAATCAACAATCGCACTCTAATTACACATCATTTCAAAGGCTAATGAAAAATAATCAGCTTAAGTGTGAACTGAATTTTGCCGCCGGCCAGCCGGTCGTCGTTGGGAATGAATTCTTGACAACCCGGCACCGACTTTGTCCAGTTGCTTGCTAATCTATCACTCGTATCAGTAGCCATTGTTCTTCGCTCAACAAAATGAGGGATGAGAATTCCGTAGAGACTAGTCCCTTCAATCATTGGATGAGTTGAATTATGATTCAATAGACGGTGGCGCGGGAAGACGATACATTCCCTATCCAATGATGAGAGGCCACGTGAGTCCGATATCAAGCCGGGATCACTCGGTGGGCGTTCATCGTCGGCGGTTCATGTTTGTGTGTATTAGAGTGCAGTTTGCTTCCTAAATTGGAATCGCTATCGAGCTGCTGTTCCACTGCTGACAGGTGGATAACCAGTCAGATATGCTAATAAAGTACGGATTTAAGGCCAAAAACCAGTTGCTTTTTATGTTCGAAGTTGATCTTGGACTGGACGAGTATTGTTCCTTAGGCTATGAGAAAAATGAACGATCATAAAGCCGGGGTTTAGTGGTCTGAGCCGTAAACGAAGTTCGCAATGATGGAACATCTTTCAACCGCATTAGGCACAAACGTTAAGCAGGCAATAATGATGATTGCGAAGCAAAGATGCTGCGGTCAATGAGGGAAGCATCGAAGGTCAACAATATAGAGGACAGAGAACGAGTTTCGTTCTTGCTTAGTAGCACTACCGTGTTATAATTTATTGGCAAGATAATCAAGATTGTTCCAATGGCAGAGTTTCAATAATAAACAAGTTTTATTTAACAAAATCGGCAATCTGTCTCTCATAAAACAGATCTAGAAGATCCGTGAGATACTCATTCGCTTTCATTATAACTAAAAATTCCATTAATAAGGATACGATGATTGCAGACGCAATAATACATATTTTCCACAGGTGTAAACATAATATTTCATTTGCTAAATGAAATTAGGGCGATTTAGAATTAGTTAGGGCTGATTTCTTTACCTGCGCGTAGACCTCAAAATAGTTTTCATGCGTACCAATAGGTACAGCTCAAAAGTTAAGCTGTGATGAAGCAATTGGCTTTTGTTGTAGCTAATCATTCTCATAAAAAATATCTTATTTGAGTATTTCATCTTATTGTCTTAGTTGAGGTCACCTTACCAAAGTAAGTCGTGTTAGAAAAACTTTCGATAGCACTTTTAAAAAAACTCCTAAATCCTACAGATTCAAACTGTAGTAAGTACATTTTTAAGTTATGCAACAACAGGCGTATTGCAATAAACCTTACCAGCGAGAGACCATTCATAGAGATAACAAACATTTTTGAATTGTGAATAAATTTCCATGATGAACACAACTTGAAAACAAATCTGAAATAGTCGGAAATAGTATATTTATGCTAATCGAAGCTTGAGAAGATTCAGTCAAGTCCGGCACTTAACACTACAATTAGCACTTCGAATTACCAAGTATAAAATATTCAAAACTCAACCCTCAAGAACCAACAAAGGTATCCCAACGAGCTGAATTCATCTATTCGCTGACCTGGCCATCACATTCATAACCAAACTACCCAACACAATGCAAACCGCATATTTCGCAGAGCAAAAACCTACAGCAAAGAAAAGCATCATAATATTGCATAATTTGGCACGCAAACACGCATACACACACATCCAAAGCAACGACTATGCGAGCTCCAAACATTGCACAATGTTTCCTAAATTCGACGGTCCGTTCGTAGTCATGCGGAGACCCCGTGTTGTGGAAGAGGAAGATCGCAAAAAAAAAAACGGCCATCAGCCAGTTTCACATCCTAGGGTGTCTGTTCCATTTATAATATTTTATTAGACATACTCGTACAAATGACTCGAAAGAATTACGATGTTTTCAACGTTTTCATCAGAAAAATAACAATTAAAAATCAGATAAATGTTGGCTCTGTGACGTTTTGTTTCGAAGTAGTAGAACAAGATTATGCCCACATACCTAAACTTATGAACAGTAACCCTATGCCTATTTCGCACCTTCTATAACCTCAGCTGCTGCCCAAACATAATCTATGAAAACGATATGACTCATAATGGATTGATCATAATATTATGGGCGGATCGTACCACACCGCTGTCATGGCTGGCGACAGCTGTCAATCACACGATCACGTGGCTCGTTGGGTTTGTTTTCATAGCAACAACTCAATCATGCAACACAGAATTGAGATGAAGGTTTTGGAACATTTTGCAATTGGAAGATTTATGGTCTCAGATCCACAGAAATACTCGGATGATTCTCATTGGAATGTAAATATAATATGAATTTTTAAATTCGAGCAACACACTTTATTGAAATTTGGTACCGCTGTGACGCAAAATATATTCATGTTATTGCAAAGCCAAACTGCTAGCAGTGTTTGGCCAGTTGTTGGGCTTTCCAGAAGTGTAAGTCCGAGCGTAGTAGTGAATTGCGGCAATCGCACTGCCACCGGGGCGGCGACAACCAGGTCAACAACAAACAGCTTGAACGAAAGTAAGAAAATGAAGGAGCCCGTAACTTGGTTTCAATTTCTGTTTGCATCATTCACTTTTCTTTCGAAACTGCAACCACCACGAGAAGAGCCACAATCAGATCGAGGCTTTACTGTCATTTAGGTAGAGTTGGATTGCGCACGATGAAATGGAAAGTACCCAGTTGGGAGGGGGGGATTCTGTCTCACCCACTGCAACGATCCGTCGGGGTTAGAAGATAGTTAGTCTGTAAAACAGCGTTAGTACATCTTCTGTGAACTCTGTAGTATTTTGCTGGGAAATGTTGCCACAGCATCCATCGTGACTCAATTGAAGGGTTACGAAATGCCATCAGCGAATCTTCTTTGGTGGCGCTTGGCGCTGATTAGACCTTACCCTACCGTTACGGAGATATAATGATGCACGATATGTTTGCAGTGTTGCCAATTTTCTCTCTTACAAATGTTACATAATCTGAAAGCAGGGCATAGTAACTTTTGATCTTTATAATCTTGCCCCGAGTCGTCACCTTTCCTGGCACCGAAGCAAATGAATCACATCGAATAAAAGTGAAAGTGGTTTTACCACAACAACTACCATTTCTGTCCACCCCGTATGAGCCAATGTGGGAGATGAGTTATGCTTGTTCAGCTTTCCATATTTATGGTTTCCTCGCTTGTTCTCGCTCACGGTTACATAACGGCGCAAACCAGATTTACATTTTGGTTTCACGCTACCTACAATTTCTAATGCCGGTCTCGCTCGTCCATCCCCAATTAGGAACTCCCCAAAGCGCAAGCCTTGATTCAAGACAACCTATCGGCGGATGAGGCCAACCTGCAAAACATCGACCGGGAAGAGAAGGAGAAGAAACCGGCGGAGAAGCCTCAGCAGAAGAAGGAATCGACCGAAAGCACCGACAACGACGACGAGGACGAACCGGCCGCCGACGGGGATAGCGACGAAAGCGCCGACATGAACAACAACCGGGTTCGTGTTAAGATGCCGATGGAATTGGACCTGTCCGAGCTGGCCCACGCCATGCTGCGCGATAATCAGAAGTAAGTTTTGGATTAAATTATTAACGGAACGATTTATTTGGACTGCACCTTTATACCTGGTCTAATCCTCTTCTACTCCGTCGTGTTATTACCAAATGATTTGTTTTTGGATAGTCCAATACTAATATCAATATAATAATTTGGTAATGCGATTGGGTAATAAAGCTTAAACCGGTAAAAGAATGCTATCCAAATATATTTCTCCCTAATCGAAGTAGATCGAATCGATTAACTTCTTAACGATGGGTGCTCTTTCCGTAGGTCCAAGATGAACTGTGTTGTTGAGCGACGCCGAACCGAAGAGATGGTTGATGCACCATCCAAAATCATGCGATTGCCCTTCGGAATGGAGTTCAACACCGAACCAAAGAAGCAGAAGGTGACCGGAGAACGTATCGCTATCTTCTGCGAAACCGGAAATGAACCAAAGTGAGTAAAATTTTCTTCATTACTTATCATCAGGTGAATATCAGCCATTTCTAATGCAGAACACTGTAATAATTTAGATGATTTGGAATAACATTCTTGGGGCACTTAATTACCATCTGAAGCTTCTGTAATTTTAGCAAGAAATACTGTGATTTTTAGTTCTCAGGCTAGTTCTTCACTTTTCTACTATCAATCCCTTAAAATAACCGCGCAGATCCTAACTTTCGTAAAATAACGTAAAACGTATTTTTACTTAAATTATAAGTTTTTGACTAAATCCGTTGAAAATGGACCCTTTCAATAATCAAAGCAATTAAAGGAACCAAATAAAATATGTCATCAACACATGTTCTAGGTATTCCAAGAATTCCCTGGAGATTAGGCTTTCAAGCCTTCACGCATGAACTAACATCTATCAACGTCTTTTTTATGGTACATGCTCCTACCAGTCCATACTTAAATATTGCTAGCCATCCAGGACATCCAAGAACTGGAGTACAGGCCTTAAGGTAAATACGAGTAACAAAAGTTCTATTTGCTCCTTTTATAAATTAAGTCCTATACTCCAGAGAATTCTTGGATAACCTGGAACGGAACAGGTGAATCCAATTTTGCTCAATGGATCAAATAAGATATAAACCAGTTTTAAAATGAGATTACAATCCTTTGGCTCCGCGTGTAGATATTTAGGTCTTTTTCGTTATTTTTATGAATTTGGAAATAGTTACAGTTTTTCACTTGTCGTAAATTATGCCAGTGCTAAAGAAGCTCCTGTTAAGGGGGAAAGGGCTGAAGCAGCGACCCTCAGGAAATTTCAGAGAAATAAAAAAAAGACAAAATTGCTCAACAGTTTTCACACAATCCACTCTACGTTGAAAAAGAAATTCTACTTAAAAATTGTTATATTTTAGCGAACGAATTCGGATATGGTTTCGAAACATTTAAAATGGATTCCTGATTTTCAAATTTTCCGGATTTCGGGAGCAATTCTCTCCAGTTTTCAGAAGAAATACACTCCGAATTTCTGAAAAAAAAAACCTATGCGGATTTTGGATAAAATCCTTTCTTGAATTCAAAAGGAATCTTCTCTGGATTTGGGTAGAATTTCTTTCCGGATTTCGGAAAAAAATCTCTCTTGATTTCCAAAGAAATCCTCTGCGGAATTCAGAGGAAGTAATCATCTTTGGATTTCGGAGCAAATTCTCTTCGGATTTCGGAACAAATTTTCTTCGGATTTCGGTAGATATCCTCCTTGTATTTTGGAAGAAACCTTCTTCGGATTTCGGTAGATATCCTCCTTGTATTTTGGAAGAAACCTTCTTCGGATTTCTGTAGAAATCTTCTTCAGATATCGAAAAAATATCCTCTCCGATTTTCATTAGAAATTCTCTCCATATTTCTGGAGAATTCCTTTCCGAATTTCGGAAAATTATGGAGAAATGCTTCTCTCCGGATTTAGGAAGAAAATCTCGCAGGATTTTGAACTAACGTCAGATTTCGGAAGAAATCGTCTTAATATTTCAGAAATAAATCCACTTCAGGATTTTTGACAATTTTCTTTCCTGAATAGGGACTAAATCCTTTCCGAATTTCACAGGAAAACTTTTCGGGATTTCGGAAGAATTCCCCATTGGTTTTCAGGGAAAAATACTCTACGGATTTCGGAAGAAATCCCCCTTGTAGTTCGGAAGAAATTCTTTATGAAATTCAGAGAAAAGAGATTTGGAAAAGGAAAAGGAAAAAAATGGAAAAGGGAAAACAGCTTGTTCGACTAGTTTCCCGTATAAATCCTGATCGGATTTAGGTTGACATCATTTCCCGATTGCGGTAAAAATAATATTTGGATTTCGATAGGAATCCTGCCCGGAATCTAGATCGAATAGTTGGAGAAATCTTGATCGGATTTTGGGAGGAATCTTCTCTGGATTTCGGAAGAAAATCAGGATTTTAGAAAAATCTTCTCAGGGTTTTAGAAGAAATCCTCTTCGGATGGGTTGATGCAATGGGATGTTGGGAGAAATATTTTACAAATTGCGATAGAATTCCTCGTTGGATTCTAAAAGAAGTCCACTCAGTCCGTATTTTGTGAAAAATCCTCTTGGGAATCGACAATAAATGCTTCGGATTTCGGAAGAAAATCTCACAGGAATTCGGAAAAAAAAATCTCTCTGGATTTCGAAAGAAATCTTCTGCGGAATACAGAGATAGTAATTCTCTTCAGATTTCGTAGCAAATTCTCTTCGGATTTCGTAGCAAATTCTTTTCGGACTTCGGACAAGATCCTCCTTGGATTTCGGAAGATATCTTTTTCGGATTTCGGTAGGAATCTTCTTTGGATTTCGGAAGAAATCCTCTCCAGATTTCGGAAAAATATCTTCTCCGAATTTCATGAGAAATCGTCTCCAGATATCTGGAGAATTCCTATCCGAATTTCGGAAAAAAAAATTCTTCGAATTTCTGGAGAAATACTTTCCAGATATCGGAAAAAAACCTCTCCAGATTTCGGAAGAAATCCTCTCCAGATTTCGGGAGAAATTCTCTTCGGATTTCGGAATAAATCCTAACCGGATGAATAAAAAACCTCTCCGGATGTCGGGAGAAATGTTTTACAAAGGCTTGCAGCTCTTGGCTGGCTAGCCTAAAGGAAATCATCTCTGAACTTCGGAGCATAATACTCTTCGGATTTCGAAGAACACTCTAACTTTCACCTACTCAGTGACTGAGTAAAATTGTATTGCCGTCTCTTTTCTTCCCACGGAAATTTTACTCAATTTCCGTCAAAAGCAGGATTACTCTAGTTTTGAGTTGTCCTGCTTTAAACAGAAATTGAGTAAAATTTTCGTGGGATAGAAAGAGTGAGCAATACAATTTTATTCAGTCAATGAGTAGGTGAAAGTAGTAGTAGTAGGTGAAATGAGTAGGTGAAAGCGTGAAAGTCCTCTTCAGATTTTGGTAGAAATCCATTCCTGATTTCGGAGAAAATCCTCTCCGGATTTCGGAAGAAATCATTTCCGGATTTCAGAAGAAATTCTTTCCGGATCTCGGAAGAAACCCTCTCCTGATTTTGAAAGAAATCCCCTTCGAATTTCTTCAGAAATACTTTCCGGATTTAGAGAGAAATTCTCTCCGTATTGCGGAAGAAATCCTCTTTGGATTTTGGAAGAAGTGAAATCCGAAAACCCTTTCCGGATTTCAGAAAAAAAAAACTTCAGATTTCAGAGTTTAAAAGGGAGATCCAAATTTTCGAACACAATCCTCTTTGGATTTCGGAAAAAAAAATCCACTACGGATTTCAAAGGAAATCCTCTCTGGATCACGACAGGAATTCTTTACGGATTTCGGAAGGATTTTTGGAAATCCTTTCCGGGAATTGAAAGAAATCCTCTCTGATACTCGGAACAAATTCTCTCATGATATAAAAAAGCGCTATCTTTCGGAAGAAATCCTTTTCGAATTTAGAAGAAGAAATTTTTTCCGATATTCGGAAGAAATCCGATCCGAATGTTGGGAGAAATCCTTTACACATTGCGGTAGAAATCCGCTTTGGATATTTAGAAAAGTCCACTCCAAATTTTGATGGAAATCCGTTTCGAATTTAAGTAGAAACCTTCTCCGTATTATATGAAAAATCCTCTTTGGGTATCAGCATTCGGATTTCTGAGAAAATTCTCACAAGAACTCCTCTCCAAATTTCTAAAGAATTCCTCCTTAGTTTTCAGGGGAAATTGTCTTCATATTTTAGAAAAATTCCACTTCACATTTTGGACGCTTATTTTTCCTGAATTCGGACGAAATGCTTCCGAAACCACTAGAGGTTTTCTTCTGAAATCCGGAGGATTTCTTCTGGAATCAGTTCAGAAGGAATTCTTAATGAAATTTAGAGGAGTACATCTCATATTTCCGGATAATCCTCTTCGATCCGTATAACGGTGGAAATTCTCTCCGCTCCGGATTTCGGAGGAAATCTTCTCCAGATTTCGGAGGAAATCCTCTGCAGATTTCGGAGGAAATCCTCTCCGCACCTGATTTCGGAGGAAATCCTTTCCGGATTTCGGAGGAAATCCTTTCCGGATTTCGGAGGAAATCCTATTGGGATTTCGGAGGAAATCCTCTCCGCACCTGATTTCGGAGGAAATCCTTTCCGGATTTCGGAGGAAATCCTATCGGGATTTCGGAGGAAATCCTATCGGGATTTCGGAGGCAACCTATCCGGATTTCGGAGGAAATCCTCTCCGGATTTCGGAGGAAATCCTCTCCGGATTTCAGAGGAAATCCTCTGCGGATTTCAGAGGAAATCCTCTCCGGATTTCGGAGGAAATCCTCTCCGGATTTCGAAGAAAATCCTCTCCGGATTTCGGAGGAAATTCTCTCCGGATTTCGGAGGAAATCCTCTCCGGATATCGGACGAAATCCTCTTCGCTCCGCATTTCGGAGGAAATCCTCTCCGGATTTCGGAGGAAATCCTCTCCGGA
This sequence comes from Armigeres subalbatus, assembly GCF_024139115.2. NCBI lineage: Eukaryota > Metazoa > Arthropoda > Insecta > Diptera > Culicidae > Armigeres > Armigeres subalbatus. The sequence continues at coordinate 52,851,074 of NC_085140.1, forward strand.
TTTCGGAGGAAATCCTCTCCGGATTTCGGAGGAAATCCTCTCCGGATTTCGGAGAAAATCCTCTCCGGATTTCGAAGAAAATCCTCTCCGGATTTCGAAGAAAATTCTCTCCGGATTTCGGAGGAAATTCACTCCGGATTTCGGAGGAAATCCTCTCCGGATTTCGGAGGAATTCCTCTCCGGATTTCGGAGGAAATCCTCACCGGATTTCGGAGGAAATCCTCACCGGATTTCGGAGGAAATCCTCTCCGGATTTCGGAGAAAATCCTCTCCGGATTTCGAAGAAAATCCTCTCCGGATTTCGGAGGAAATTCACTTCGGATTTCGGGGGAATTCCTCTCCGGATTTCGGAGGAAATCCTCTTCGGATTTCGGAGGAAATCCTCTTCGGATTTCGGAGGAAATCCTCTTCGGATTTCGGAGGAAATCCTCTTCGGATTTCGGAGGAAATCCTCTTCGGATTTCGGAGGAAATCCTCTTCGGATTTCGGAGGAAATCCTCTTCGGATTTCGGAGGAAATCCTCTTCGGATTTCGGAGGAAATCCTCTTCGGATTTCGGAGGAAATCCTCTTCGGATTTCGGAGGAAATCCTCTTCGGATTTCGGAGGAAATCCTCTTCGGATTTTGGAGGAAATCCTCTCCGGATTTCGGAGGAAATCCTTTCCGGATTTCGGAGGAAATCCTCTCCGGATTTCGGAGGAAATCCTCTCCGGATTTCGGAGGAAATCCTCTCCGGATTTCGGAGGAAATCCTCTCCGGATTTCGGAGGAAATCCTCTCCGGATTTCGGAGGAAATCCTCTCCGGATACTAAGTCTGTGGAAGCCGAACCATCCGTGTGTTTCAAACTTCACATACAGCCGGCGGTTAATCAGCCTCTCGAAGACCTTGGATACACAAGAGGTCATCGAGATAGGCCAGTATTTGGAAGCACCCGGGAGGAGATTTTCGCCAAAAGACGTTCCGCTACTTCTGGAAAGAACGAAAAACAGTTCGGGAAACGAGAGAGTCTAGCTAAACTAACACCTACCTCCTCCTTAGCCGTGCGGTAAGACGCGCGGCTACAAAGCAAGACCATGCTGAGGGTGGCTGGGTTCGATTCCCGGTGCCGGTCTAGGCAATTTTCGGATTGGAAATTGTCTCGACTTCCCTGGGCATAAAAGTATCATCGTGTTAGCCTCATGATATACGAATGCAAAAATGGTAACCTGGCTTAGAAACCTCGCGGTTAATAACTGTGGAAGTGCTTAATGAACACTAAGCTGCGAGGCGGCTCTGTCCCAGTGTGGGGATGTAACGCCAATAAGAAGAAGAAGAACACCTACCTTGATTTCTGATAGCAATCTGAATAAGGATTTCAAAAGAAAAACAACGATGGGCGAGAAAGGTTTAAAAAAAGCAACGATTGTCTTATTGCATATATGAGAACAGGTCTGTCTTTAGGGAGACAGAACATTTGAAATTCAATTGAAACTGAAAACTACTGCTACACATATCGGAGGTAATGATATCCTCATTCATTCACATTCTGGTACAATATTATTGGAAGTGCTTAGAGAATTGATGATTGCTGAAAATTAAATGAGCCTAAATGACATTTACCCTAAGTAACTTTTTTTCAACTTTTAGCTCGATAAATGTTCCATCTAAATATATTTGTAATATTGGCCTGGACGGTATTCGGCCAAAAGGTGTTCAGGCCGAGATTAATGAAAATGAAACTGCTGACTGAGTTGGATTGAACCGAACATCGGGACATCGTTCAAAAAAAGAATAAGATGTGCCCTGCAAAAAAAGAGTTTCCGGAAAATTTTAGCCTGCGAAATACGAAACTTTATAAGAAAATGACTGACAATCGAAGGTATTCATATATTCATATAATAAATAATGATTTTATAAAGTTTCATTGCAACTTATACAGTTGAAGCTCTTCGTTTTCGTGTTCAAATATGTGTTAATTTTTTTTAATGAAGATATCGGAAACCACACGTTTATATTATATCCAAAATAAATAAAAAATAATAAAACTCCTAAAATTTTGGGAAATGGTTGTACCTATACTTTTTCACGAATCAGCTACTTACATATATCTTCGAATAAGACACAAAAACATGGCATGGAATCGAAGCAATAATAATTAGGAATAATTGAAACTGGTTTCTCACTTCAACTCAACTTCACCACAATGTATTGCAATTTCAACCAAAATAATGCCTTCCCTTACTAATTTCCATAGGAACGAAGAAGCTGAACAAGTGCGCCAAGTCCTGATCCCCATCCCACCAATCCGCACTTTCGGTCCAATCACCCATCTGCCCCAGCAGATGCCACCACAGCCTATGATGCGCCAAATGGCCCGACCAATCTTCCCCATCCCCCTCATGAGCCACCACCAACAAGCACAACAGATCCCCCCGGTCCCAGCCCAGATGATGCAGGCCCCCCACCCAGAAGGTCCCATGATGCGCCCCAACTTCCACCCCCAACCTCAACCAATGATGCATGCTCCCCAGCCTCAACCTCAATCGCAGCCACAGCCCACTTTCCCGCAGCAGATGCAGCCTCCACGTGCTGAAGTCCGCATCCAGTTCCAGCGTATCCCAATCCCGGAAGCCATCCGACCATTCCTTCCCCCTCAGGCTCTCCGCAATGGCCCGGAACAACCGGAAGTTCAGATTCGCGAAGTCCCACTGGAAATGGCCCTGCAGAAAGTCGGTCTGTCAGCCGATGAGCTGAAGGACATCCACGAAATCGCCGCCCAAAAGTTCACCGAGCAGCTGAAGCAACTGATCGGAGAGATGGCCGATTCGGAAGAAACCAGCGAGGAAGAAACTGATTCGTATCGCACCACCCCAGCTCAGGAACCCGCCTCGCAGCACTCCGAGGAACGGGAACTCCAGGAACAGCAACCGCCTCGCCCACAGGAACCAGAGCCTCAGGCGCACAACGTCGAGCCACAGATCCTTCCCATGGGACGTGCCCAATACGCCCGATCTCTGGTCAACCCTATCAACCTTCCCGGAAAGGTCGTAGAGTCGACTATCTCCGTTTCGTCCGATGAGGATGCGGAACGTCCACACTGTAAGTAGACTTTTTCAAGATTACACTAAATTTTGTTCTAATTATGAATATACTGTTTCAGATGTCCAACCACGATCGGTTTAAGCGCGGATTGTGAAAAAGGCGCGCGAATGTTTCAATTCCAAAATGCAGCGAAACATTTCAGCACGTTTTCAAATGTGATTGTAAAAAACAAATTATTTGAACAAAGTCTATATGAAAACAAATCCAATCGATAAGTATTAGCTAGAGGAGAGGATAAACAAACAAACAAAGCAACGAGAAGATTGTGTATGTGTAAATAATTGTTAGAAACTTCCGTAACTACCAAAACAACCAATCCCTCCAAAATACACAAAAGACAATCGACAAAACAAAATGCAACAAATGTCACAAAAGATGTCGTTATAAAAAAACAGAGTCAAAAAATTAATCAATACGGCAAACAGCTGAATATCGTTTATTTTGCTCTAAAATACAACAACTGAAAGGTTTCCTAAATATGTAGCGATTAGTAGTGAGTAGTAACAAAGAAAACAAAAGAAGACCGAAATCAAGCTCATCCGAAAGCGCGAGATGTTGTTTATAGAAGTTTTTTAAAATGAACTTGAAATTAACGTACAATTGGGTTGGTTGTCAATCCACCAAAATTTTATTAATTTTGAACAATTTCAAATAAAGATGTTTTTAATAATTATAAAATAAGATTAGTTTCTCTAGGTAGTTGTATGATGACTGTCTAACACTAACTAACTCCATGGTCTATTTCGCATATTAGTCAGCATATTAGTTCTAGTTCCAGGGGAAAACATAAAACATGATGTCAGTAATCGTCACATAAAATATCAAGTAGAAGAAAAAATGCAGTTTAAACATACCCTCGGAAACCGGAACATCTTCAGTCGCCAAGGACCAATCTGAAGTTTTGCATGGGGACAGTATACTAGAAGAGTTTCCGCGTCCGATGGTCCCGGTTTCATTAAAATCGGATCATTCGACGACAAAATTTTGCCTATCTCAAGCGTTTTGTCTAACCCCTGTACTACCGTTCTACGCATAATTGTCCCATGTACATAGGAAATCCCAGCAAACATGGGACAAATATGCGTATGACGGCAGTGTATGTTCTGGTTATAATTTCATAGCTTCAATGCAGCCCATTTCCCTTATTTTTGAAACTTTGCGCATTAAATAAGTAATATCATGAGGCTAACTCAATAATGCTCTTATGCCCTGGGAAGTCATGAAAATTTTCTAGGACTGTGGTAAAAAGATAAAAATATAAAGAATAAATATTGAATTGAAATACATTTTAACTGCTTATTGGAAAATCCAATATTGGGGCGTACATTCACTACACTTCTACATGAATGGGGAAAAGTCTACTTAGGGGAGGCGGTCGGTGGGTTAAAAATAAACAGAAAATGGTCTATATGGTTCCCAACAAGAAGTTTGGGGAGAAACACACTCTCAATGTGCAAATTCCAGCTACATAAATAGAAATGTTTTGATAATAATTGGGTTTCTTTTCTAGATGTTCAGATGATATTTATCATCATGCAAAAAAACGCATTCTAATTTGAATATTTTTAAAAAGAATATCGACAATTCAAAGTTTCCTCTTTATAAAATGAACAGTTCTTAGTCAAGGCATGATGTATGATAGAGAATCAACTTATTTGAACAATGTATCCTCGCAACTTGGGACTATAGGGTGTCCCAGAAAGTATAAGCAAGATTTAAAAATAACATTACGACTTTGTTTTTTGAACATAATTTATTATTTTTTCGCTAATATGTCCTTTACTATGCTTTACTGCAATTCAGCATCACTTATCCGAGATCCTTTTAATCGTACGCCGAGGAGTGGGGGTTCGATCGAGTGGTACCTATCAACTTCTGCACAGACCGTTTGTCGACGATTTAGCCTACATTTTCAATCTTTTTTGAATAGGTATGATGGAATCCGCTTCCTTAAAGTGCTTTCACAAATGTGCCTTTGTCAAAGCTCAAAAAGTTTCAATTGAAGTTTCCTGGGACTGGTTTTGAGAATCCATCTCCTTGAGTACGGGATTTGACTACTTTTGCTTTGTACCAGATTACCGTGTCCATCGCGCAATACACTGATATCAAAACAAGCCAAAATAGTACTAGGTTATGATGCTTTCGGATAATGGACAGTAACCACCGCTACAAGTATTCTTGAACGTACACATCAACTATTGTTATATCGATCGCTGCAAATGGATTTGAGAACATTCCACACCTACAAATTGCTTACAAAATCATTGCTTTTTTGCAGAATCTTCCAAAATAAACTTGCTTATCAACATCGTCAATACTTTACCAGCACGGATCATATTGAACTGGTCCCGTGGAAGCGTTTTATAATCGAATTTCACTCATGGTTCATCATCATCATCACCTTGCATAATTATCTTCCACACAAAAGTTTTTCGTATAACTTATGGGCCGTATAACTTATAAGGTTTTGACATATCTTCTTCTTCTTCTAATTGGCATTACATCCCCACACTGGGACAGAGCCGCCTTGCAGCTTAGTGTTCATTAAGCACTTCCACAGTTATTAACTGCGAGGTTTCTAAGCCAAGTTACCATTTTTGCATTCGTATATTATGAGGCTAACACGATGGTACTTTTATGCCCAGGGAAGTCGAGACAATTTCCAATCCGAAAATTGTCTAGACCGACACCGGGAATCGAACCCAGCCACCCTCAGCATGGTCTTGCTTTGTAGCCGCGCGTCTTACCGCACGGCTAAGGAGGGAGGGTTTTGACATATGCGGCATGTTATTGATTTCTTTTTTTCTTCTGCTTTCTGAAAGTCCGTAGTTCATTTTGTGATTTTTCCAAATCTTGAACAGGCGAACCATTTTTAAGGGAAAAGGTTGAACAATTTTCCGATTGAGCAAATAGCTCATAGAGACCAATTTACTTTCAGATTTTTTCATGTCCTGAAATGAAAACTCCTCACCATGCTTCCGAATCGCATTGCAAATTGCTCCGATGCTCCTATATTCTATTTTCGCCATCTGACTGATGTACGTTGGAAATAGTGCACAATTCGTGTAAAATCTGTTTGTGCTTTTTAAGAAAAAAAAACCTCGCATTTCCATAAAAACTCAACCAAATGGCACTTTTGAATCACAGAGCGACAGATTATAAGGTAAACAATGATGTTCAGTAATTACCTGTCATTTAAATTTCATCAGAAAAAAATAGGAGCTTATACTTTCTGGGACACCCTATACTGTCATCGTAAAAAAACGCCATGGGACAATTGTGCACAGCAGAGCAGTATATGTACTAACATGGTGATTTGCCTTAGAAACTTGGCAGTTAATAATTGTGCGAGTGCTTAATGTAGTTTCTACTTAAGAGACGGCAATGCCACAGCTGCAGAAGCAGAATGCAATGCCAATAACGAAAAAGGAAAAAGAAGAATGAAATTGATATCATCGTCTGTTTCTTCAAAAAATGGTCTGAGGGTTTATTTATTTGCGGCTCAAGTAGGTATACACTGGGTAAGTGTTTGGCCTCTCATATTTTGAAGCAAGGTGATTAATGCGTACAAAAAAGTACCGGTAGGCAACTCATCGACATCCGCATCCTAAACTGGTGTGATCAGATCAATATGAATTATTCGGAATTTTTGCGGTGTTGTTGTATGATCCACTGTACTGTATTAGTTATATTTCATATGATCTACTCCAGTCCCAGAAGTGGCAGTTATTCATTAGGGAAGATCCAATAATTACTTAACGCAAAGATCGACCATTTTCAACACCATCACTCCCCTCCCCTTCTATGTCACGCTTTTTGTATTAAATATCCGGCAACTTTGTATGGATCGTCACACCCTCACAGCCCTCTCCCCTCGCTAAGCGTTGCGTAATTTATGAAAGTTCCCTTATTCAAATTTGTTTCCATCAAAAGGTGCACACTGAAGAACGAGCAAATAAACACTATGAACGACACGTTAACGTCCTTGAAATTAACATAAAGCCAGTTTTTTGTGACATTAAAAAATATATAGGTTCTTAAACAGACGCATTAGAACAAAACAGATTTTTTATTATTGCTTTTTTTTATAGAAACGTGTTATGTGTTCCTCTCGGTGCTAGACTTTTCATGAGCCATCGCTGTGGACGTTCTTTGTACATCGTTTAATAACTATAGAATGGAATGACTTAACCCTTTATAAGGCAGTGGCAACTATATTGCCACCAACAAATTATATGTTTTTCTATTTATTAACAAGAGCTCTACTTATTATTTCCCATGTAGGGGCTTAATTTGCTTCCTAGTACACAGAAATAAATTATGAAAAATAACCAGCGTGTAAAACTTGATATGCTGAAATTTACGCTATTCTTCGCTGAAATGGTCCTCTTCCTAACAAGATTGCTTACAACTTGTATGCAATATTGATGATTCACGTCAAACATTGTATACACTCAAACTATATCCTGTGTTGAATTACGCTAATAATAGTGTTCCATTTATATGCATGATTTTTAGCGTAAATTTCAGTTGATTTTTCTATCTTTGTAATACCCCAGATGAATTTGAGCCATGAAAAAATGAAATGTCAATTTGAGAACAGTTTTTTTACGAACAGATCGTAAATTTCGAGTGGAAGAAGGATTTTCAGTTATAATTCGTTAAAAAAACGACAAAGATATATTTTTTCCAGTTGGTATTCATTATTTTGAATCTCCTGTGTTAGATTATTACGTGATTAGCGTGAAAAAAGCTTTGCCTTTCTGTATATTTGGTTTTTGGATTTTTGACGAAATTGTGTTTTTTCCCAAGGGACCTCCCTTGGGAACAAAAGCGCAACTTATAATGCGTTTTCCGACTAGGACTCTTCACCAAAAAATAAAACGTGCCTTTATTTTACTGATTTTACGTAAATCCTAATTTTAAAAAATCTTTTATTTATTTTTGTTGTTTGCCTGTTTTCCCGCTTGCCGGGCAGTGGCAACTATATTGCCACCAATTTTTCAATGTTTCTGAACTGTTTAATGTATAACAAACATACATTTGAGTTTAATACCATGTCAACTTTGAGTCCTATTGTTGTTTTTGTTATTTTCTTGCTTAGATTCGTCTGCCTTATAAAGGGTTAAAAGATTCAGCTCAAGTTTTCCGTTAGTCAACAACCCATGCTGTCGTCTTCTTTTTATTAGGTGCCTGCCAGAGTAAACGCGACGTGCGATGCGACGCGACGCGACTCACGCAAAGGAAGAACAATTATTATCATTAATTGCATATTATTCGGCGACTCAGCCGTACGAAAACCATTTTTTTGTTAAATATCTTGGCTGTGCATATGCACAGCATATGTTTCGAAATGGACAAATTGATATGAAATTTGCGAAAAAGAACCCACGTGTCTTGGAGGGACTCAAACCCTCAACCTCCTACTCTCTAGATAGGCGTGATAACCCCTACACAACAAGACCACTTAAAGGACAGCAGAGTACGATTGATTCGCATTCTATACCATCCCGCCCAGCCCGACGCGACAGTGCAATTTGACAGCCTGTTGATAATGATTGTTATTCTTTTACGTGAGTCGCGTCGCGTCGCATCGCTCGTCGCATTTACTCTGGCTTCACCCTAAGGTGGCAGCCCCACCAGCGCGTTGTAGGTAACGCGACCCGGGTGGCGAATGAAATTCGGGTTTATGGGCGTTTGTGATAGAACCAAAATCGAATTAGTTAGAAAATACAAAAAATTGTGTCATTCGCGTCAATGTGCAAAATGGCATTAAATAATATCGGTACCGTCAACTGGGGGGAAGATGATCATTTTTAAGACAAAACATGCAATAAAAATGTGTGTTAACATTTTACATCGAAACAAATATTTTCAAAACATGTACTGCTATACGTTGCAATAATCAACAACTTTAGTTTTCTGAAATGCATTCGTATTTATTAAAATAAATTAAATTATCACACATTTTTTGAGTAATCTGGTTTGGGGTGAAGTTGATCAAGACAGCTCCACTAAAATCATTATGACCTAGTAGTCAAAATACACTAGGTTATTTGTATGAATGTTGAATTTACTACGCAAAGAAGTCTACGAAGTCAATATTTGAAACGAAAATAGCGTGATTTATGACTATCTCTCTCTTTCTTCCACAAAATACATTTTCATGATTATAATCGAAAAACTCGGATTTCTACCTAGCGGTAACATTACTTGAACGGAGAATATTGTTGACTACCGTTTCATAAAAAAATTGGCACTTTTGACTGACACATCAAATGATCATCTTCACCTCAATGATCATCTTCCCCCCAGTTGACGGTACATGTTTTTCACGGATGTTCGAGCAAAAATACATTGATATTATGTTTATCTCAAATTAAATTTATCCATTTAAAAAAAAACAGATTTATCCACCTAGCGGTGATGGTGCCTTTCTCGTTTTTTTGAGTGAGTAATTTCTACGCACTTTTGGTATGAAAAAAAAAGTATTTTGGCCATAACTTCTGAGCCCATAGTCCGATCCGGCCAGTTTTCATTAAGAAACAATGTGACAGGATTCTGCGTCTAATGTTGCGGATCGGCTGAGGGTAAGTGCCTAAAAAGATTTTTTTGTAAAAAAATGTATTTTAGTTATACCGTCGTGCGGGGCTTCTTTTGATTCCGGGGGCTACTTTGGATTTTTGATTTTTTGAAAAAAATAAACGAAAAAAATACCAAATTTGAAACAGAAAGTTGCCATCCAACTATAAACAAGACACCCGATTGGTGATAATGACAATTTTATAGTAATTTTCGTTATAATTCTTGTTTTAAAATGTCCAAAGTAGCCCCTGATTTTTCAAAAGAAGCCCCGCACGACGGTATCTCCGAATCCCATAGATTTGGTCAATTTTCAATACGAAACAATGGGACAAGATTCCACGTCGAATACAGCTTGTTGCCTAAATAAGTGCCTAAAAATGAGTGAGATTATTTTGCGCACACACATACACACACACAGACATCACCTCAATTCGTCGAGCTGAGTCGATCGGTATATAACACTATGGGTCTCCGGGACTCCTATAAAAAGTTCGTTTTTGAAGCGAACATATAGCATTTACCTATACTTTGAATACGAGAAAGGCAAAAACATAAAAACTCGTGACCGATATTTTTGTTCACGAGCAAAATACTGTCAAGCGCCAGAAAAATGCAGGCAGTAGGTTCGCGTGAGGGGGGGCAGCAGGGACTATGTCCAAGGGCTTGACGATCCCTCCCCAGGCCATCTGCGAGTTGTGGCGCCTGCCTAGGATGTGGTGGGGTTTGACAGTGGGCCCTGTTAAACCTCTATAAAAAGCTGCATGAATCCGCAAGTAGGCTCCGCCAAAGCGACCGTGTGCCGCTCAAAGCGCACAAGCCCAAGTCCTGGTGTTAGGTGGGACGCTAAACAGCCCTGACACGACGGCCCTCCGACGAGACAGGAGGTTTGCGCAGGCCCAATAAGCCGCCTTTAAAAACAACCATTACGAACAACATAGAAGATAATACGACTCGATACAATCGGCAACGACCTAGGCGACGAATAAAGGATCACGATTGGAAGCTTGGAACATGGAACTGCAAGTCGCTTGGCTTCGCAGGTTGCGACAGGATAATCTACGATGAATTACATCCCCGCAACTTCGATGTCGTAGCGCTGCAGGAAATCTGCTGGACAGGACAGAAAGTGTGGAAAAGCGGGCATCGAGCGGCTACCTTCTACCAAAGCTGTGGCACCACCAACGAGCTGGGAACCGGCTTCATAGTGCTGGGAAAGATGCGCCAACGCGTGATTGGGTGGCAGCCAATCAACGCAAGGATGTGCAAGCTGAGGATAAAAGGCCGTTTCTTCAACTATAGCATCATCAACGTGCACTGCCCACACGAAGGGAGATCCGACGACGAGAAAGAAGCGTTCTATGCGCAGCTGGAGCAGACATACGATGGATGCCCACTGCGGGACGTCAAAATCGTTATCGGTGACATGAACGTTCAGGTAGGCAGGTGGAAATGTATAGATCGGTTATCGGACCGGATAGTCTGCATACCGTATCGAATGAAATCGGCCAACGATGCATAAACTTTACAGCCTCCCGCGGAATGGTAGTCCGAAGCACTTTCTTCCCCCGCAAGAATATCCACAAGGCTACATGGAAATCAACTAATCAAGAAACTAGAAACCAAGTCGACCACGTTATAATCGACGGTAAATTCTTCTCCGACATCACGAACGTACGCACTTACCGCAGTACGAATATTGAATCCGACCACAACCTCGTAGCAGTATGTCTGCGCTCAAAACTCTCGACGGAGTACAACACGGAGTAACCCGCCGCGGCTAAACATTGGGCGGCTACTCCCAACGGAAGAGCAGCAAGACGCAGCATTTCTTGAAGATGGCTGGAGAGATATTCGATCCGCCATTGGAAGCACCGCAACCGCTGCACTAGGCACGGTGGCTCCGGATCAGAGAAACGACTGGTATGACGGCGAATGTGAGCAGTTAGTTGAGGAGAAGAATGCAGCATGGGCGAGATTGCTGCAACACCGCACGAGGGCGAACGAGGCACGATACAAACGGGCGCGGAACAGACAAAACTCGATTTTCCGGAGGAAAAAGCGCCAGCAGGAAGATCGAGACCGTGAAGAGACGGAGGAACTGTACCGCGCTAATAACGCACGAAAGTTTTATGAGAAGTTGAACCGTTCACGTAAGGGCCACGTGCCACAGCCCGATATGTGTAAGGACATAAACGGGAACCTTCTTACGAACGAGCGTGAGGTGATCCAAATGTGGCGGCAGCACTACGAAGAGCACCTGAATGGCGATATGGCAGACAACGGTGGCGGTATGGTAATGAACCTAGGAGCACGCGCGCAGGACATGCGACTTCCGGCTCCGAATCTCCAGGAAATCCAGGAGAAGATCGGCCGGCTGAAAAACAACAAAGCCCCTGGAGTTGACCAACTACCAGGAGAGCTGTTTAAACACGGTGGTGAAGCACTGGCTAGAGCGCTGCACTGGGTGATTACCAAGGTTTGGGAGGATGAGGTTCTGCCGCAGGAGTGGATGGAAGGTGTCGTGTGTCCCATCTACAAAAAGGGCGATAAGCTGGATTGTAGCAACTACCGCGCAATCACATTGCTGAACGCCGCCTACAAGGTACTCTCCCAAATTTTATGCCGTCGACTAACACCAATTGCAAGAGAGTTCGTGGGCAGTACCAGGCGGGATTTATGGGTGAACGCTCTACCACAGACCAGGTGTTCGCCATACGTCAGGTATTGCAGAAATGCCGCGAATACAACGTGCCCACACATCATCTATTTATCGACTTCAAAGCCGCATATGATACAATCGATCGGGACCAGCTATGGCAGCTAATGCACGAAAACGGATTTCCGGATAAACTGATACGATTGATCAAGGCGACGATGGATCGGGTGATGTGCGTAGTTCGAGTTTCAGGGGCATTCTCGAGTCCCTTCGAAACCCGTAGAGGGTTACGGCAAGGTGATGGTCTTTCGTGTCTGCTATTCAACATCGCTTTGGAGGGAGTAATACGAAGGGCAGGGATTGACACGAGTGGTACGATTTTCACGAAGTCCGTCCAGTTATTTGTCTTCGCCGACGACATTGATATCATGGCACGTAACTTTGAGAGGATGGAGGAAGCCTACATCAGACTGAAAAGCGAAGCTAAACGGATTGGACTAGTCATCAACACGTCGAAGACGAAGTACATGATAGGAAGAGGCTCAAGAGAGGTCAATGTGAGCCACCCACCACGAGTTTCTATCGGTGGTGACGAAATCGAGGTGGTTGAAGAATTCGTGTACTTGGGCTCACTGGTGACCGCCGATAACGATACCAGCAGAGAAATTCGGAGACGCATAGTGGCTGGAAATCGTACGTACTTTGGACTCCGCAAGACGCTCCGATCGAATAGAGTTCGCCGCCGTACCAAACTGACTATCTACAAAACGCTTATAAGACCGGTAGTTCTCTACGGACACGAGACCTGGACGATGCTCGTGGAGGACCAACGCGCACTGGGAGTTTTCGAAAGGAAAGTGTTGCGTACCATCTATGGTGGGGTGCAGATGGCGGACGGTACGTGAAGGAGGCGAATGAACCACGAGTTGCATCAGCTGTTGGGAGAACCATCCATCGTTCACACCGCAAAAATCGGAAGACTGCGGTGGGCCGGGCACGTAGCCAGAATGTCGGACAGTAATCCGGTGAAAATGGTTCTCGACAACGATCCGACGGGAACAAGAAGGCGAGGTGCACAGCGGGCAAGGTGGGTCGATCAGGTGGAGGACGACTTGCGGACCCTCCGCAGACTGCGTGGTTGGCGAAGTGCAGCCTTGAACCGAGCTGAATGGAGAAGTCTTTTATGTGCAGCACAGGCCACTCCGGCCTTAGTCTGATGATAAATAAATAAAAGGTTCGCGTGAGTGCAGAGTTTTTGGTAGACCAAATTACACTCTTTTCTTACTCGTGAAACGAGTATTTCCATCCCATGCGAACAGATGATCGTGAGACACTTTTAATTGTGCCAGAGTATGACTTTCGGAAGATCAAACCATTTTCTCTGCTTCTCAATTAATTCTGAACTGAAAGTTACTTTGTGAGAGTACGGATTCGGAAGCGGAGAACGATATCCAGTTCCGCATTATTTTGTTTTGCCCCGTTCAGTCGAAAAAAAAGTTAGTGTGCGTTTGAACGTGTTTTGGATGTGCAGAATGATCTTGAGATCCGCGTTGTTTTGTTCTGCTTTGTTCGAAAAGTAAATAATTGGTACGTTTTCGATTGTGTTTTGGAAGCACAGAACGATCTGTAGATCAGTGCTCTTTTGCTGTATTTTGCGCGGTCGAAAAAAAATAGTGCACATTAAAACGTGCTTTGGAGGCGCAGAGCAATCTCGGCATCCGCGTTATTATGTTCTAATTCGCACGGTCGAAAAAAAAATAAGTGCGCGCTTTAACGTGTTTTGGAGGCGTAAAACGATCTCGAGATCCGCGTTCTTTTGTTGTGCCTTCTGCGGTTGAAGAAAAATAGTGCGCGTTCAAATGTGTTTTGGAAGCGCAAAACACTCTTGACGACCACGTAACATTGTTCTCGTTTGCGCGGGCGAAAAAAAAATGAATGCGCGAATTTCGTTCATGTTATTATGATCTGCATTTTGCGTAAAAAAAATTAGTGCCCGTTCAAACGAGATTTGGAGGCGATCTCGAGATCCGTGTTACTTTCAATTAATCGATGTTTGAATTTCCTGGTTGGTTAAATGATTTCCTCCAGACTTCCCGGTTATGTCCAATTGATATTTAAAAACATTAAATATATATGAGTTTGGGTGTCCTTCCTGACGATTTAACTCACGAACGGGTTGACCGATTTGCAAGATTTTCTCACTAATCGATTCGTTTTGAGATCGGCAAGGTTTGTACATACGAAAAGGTGATGAATTTACTGAGGAAAGGAAAAAAATCATAAGAATACACTTTTTGTTCAGCTGTTGAGGAAAACAAAACAATCGCATCGAAATTGATCTAGAGTGCGGTGCTGCAAATAGTTGATTGTGACATTTTCAACACCCGGGCAAAGCTGGGTTTCTTTCGCTAGTGTTTTTAATAAATCTTATGTTTTAAATTATATATCTTAAATTATAAATTTTATCTCGTTTTTCTGTCGTCATCAATTCTTTGTCTTATTTAAAGTTAAAGTTTCCCTAACAACTCATATTTATTGAAGCCTGAAAGGTAACTAGAATTGAAAAAGTTCTGCACGTGTGACCCGCCCAGAAGAATTGGCTCTAAATCGGGCGAGTGTTGGACCAAATTTAAAAAACAGGCGTCGAAAAATATGGGCTCTTTGGAAAAGTTTACATTAAATAAATTAAATAATCGATTAAGCTGCATTGTTGTAAAAATATTTAATATAACATATAATATGCCATGGATGGATAAGCCAGTTCTAGTTTTTTCCAGTTTCGCTATTCCCGATTCATACTTTGCCAGAACTACTAAACTCGAACTCCTGCCTGCACTGCCATTACATTGTGCCGGAGTATAACTTTCGGAAGATCAAACCATTTTCTCAACTTCTCAAATAATTCTAAACTGAACATTACTTTGAGAGAATACGACCAACGTGTTCGAAAGCGCAGAACGATTTCCAGATCCGCAATATTTTGTTCTGCCTCGTGCGGTCGAAAAAATTTAATTAGTGCGCGTTTGAACGTGTTTTAGATGCGCGGAATGATCCTGAGATCCGCGTTGTTTTGTTCTGCTTTGTTCGAAAAGAAAATAATTAGAGCGCTTTTGAACTAGAACGCTTTTGAACTCCTGCCTACGTTGCCAGAAAATTTCATTGTGCCAGAGTATAACTTTCGGAAGATCAAATCATTTTCTCTATATCTCTAAATTATTTTGTAAGAGTATGATCAACGGGTTCGATAGCGCAGAACGAATTCAAAATCCGCATTATTTTGTTCTGCCACGTGCGTTCGAAAAACAAATAGGCGCCTGTCATAAGACGAGTTTGAACAATCCATTGATTCCACCATTGTATCCTGACAGATACGTATTTCGACCTCAACAGTAAGGCCGTCTTCAGTGTCTTGTACTTGACTCGACTTGTCGACTGTTGAGGTCGAAATACGTATCTGTCAGGATACAATTAAGTGGTGGAATTCAATGGGATTGTTCAAACTCGTCTTATGACAGGTGAAAACATT
This sequence comes from Armigeres subalbatus, assembly GCF_024139115.2. NCBI lineage: Eukaryota > Metazoa > Arthropoda > Insecta > Diptera > Culicidae > Armigeres > Armigeres subalbatus. The sequence continues at coordinate 52,866,922 of NC_085140.1, forward strand.
CCACTAAAAAGCTCAAAATAATTTTCTTATCAAATAAGGCGCGTTTGAACGTGTTTTGGAAGCGTAGATCGATCGAATGTTATTTTGTTGTGCCTGGAGCGATAAAAAAAAATTAATTAGCGCGCGTTCGAAAATGATTTGGAGGCGCCAAACGATCTCGAGATCCGTGTTACTTTGTTCTGCTTTGTGCGTTCAAAATAACTACACGTTACACCTGGCATATCGTTTACCATTAGTCATACCATCATAACATTTCTATATTTGCTCGATTCCCAATCTGCATGGGTCTATTATGCATTCCTGGGTAGCACGTCATCATTTTCCAACCCATTCCTTAATTGGCCTGTGTTCAGACACGGCTTGCGCCAGCATTGCTTAATTTTTGGTCATCAGTTTGTACACATTGAGAACGAAGTTAGTTCCAAATATCATTTTTGAAGTTACAGATAGCCAAGCATTAACGTAGTAGCAACCGTAGGCGGTAAATCATGTTCATGCTCACGCTTCTATTGGGACAACCTGTCCCTTGGAAATTTTAAATATTTTAAATTTTTTCTTGTGGGTATTTTAAACGATTTTCCGAAAAATTTCTTATAAAAACATTTAAAAAAATACATGTAAATTAGGAAAAACTTTCCATGAAATTTTCGAAGAATTGTTCATGGAAATTTTGAAGAATTTCAAATGGAAATTCCGGAGTTTTTCCCTTGAAAAAATCTAACTAATTTCTATGGAAAACTCTTTTTTTTAATTCCATTCTTTATTTGTTAGGCACTCTGTGTTACTTAACCGCTACTGTGCCGAGATCTACTGTGGTATTCTGTTGTACAGAATCTATTTTTAGATTTCCATTACCATCATTGTTGTCGTTACCAGTCCTTCTGATCGTTAGTCCATTGTGTCCGTTTGTCCATGTCATGAATTCAATGATCGTTGCATTGTTTGGTTGCCATTTGTCCGGGTACGTTGGAGGAATGCCTCCGATAATAACAAGTTGTCAGTCGTCATTAGGCAGCCTTGACAATAAAGCGCGTCTCCCAATACGCTACCGCATGGGCTGAGCATCCGGCGACTGACGAGGGTTTGGTGGAGGGGGCTGGGAATCGAACCCATGACCATTCGCTTGTAAGGCGAATAATAAATTGTTCTAAATTCTCACGGGGCGTTATTCAGAATGTCCACGCGTTTTTGCCTTTCTCGTACAACTAAGTTGTACCGAAAGGCTATCATTTCACTCTGAAAACGAACTTTTTATAGAAGCCTCTGAGACCCATAGTATTATATACCAATCGACTCAGCTCGACGAGCTGAGCACATGTCTGTCTGTCCGTGTGTATGTATGTGTGTGTATGTGTGTGCACAAAAGCTTTAAAAAACATTAGACAACTTTTCGTATAGAAATCCTAAACCGATTTTCTCGCAACAAATTTTATTCGACAGGGGACAAAGCCTTGTTGATCACTATTGAATTTTATAACGATCTGTCATTGCGTTTAAAAGTTATGAAGTAAATGGAACATCGGACCATATAAACCCCATATAAGGTTGGTGTCTTAACTAAATGCGAGAAAGGCACCACCAACGCTAGGTGGATTAATCTGGGTTTTATTTTTTATTTTCATTAGAATTATTTTGATCCTACACCCTTTCGGTACAATTTTGTTGTACAAGAATGGCGAAAAGGAAGTACTATTAAAATTCGCAAAATAATTTCCATAAAAATTGCTTTTTTTTAAACTTTATTAAAGTTTAGAAAAAAATGCTTTGTCGAGTTAGTGCTCTACAAAAAAGTCAGTTTTCTTTTTGAGGAAAAGTTAAAATTCAAATTTTTAAATTACAATTACTGTATGAGGTCAAAAATATAAAAATTAAACTAGAACTTTCGGAAAACCACAAGAACAGACTTTTTGGGAAATGCACTGTCCAAATCATATTGAATCAATGAATGATATTTATTTATTGGGCAGTTTTTACTACTTTCATTCCAAGAAACTCTAAAAGCAACTTAAATTTTGTGGTTGTCTATGCTTATTGCTCATGCTCAGTTCCGCTCAGTGAAATCTTTTCATGTAGGTATAAGTAAGTGCTTCTGAACAGAACAAACATTAGAAGCCCCACTGTCATAATCCGAAAGTATCAACCGGTTTTTCTATAAATAAGTAATCATAATTTATTTTATTCCGATTCTTTTGCATCCGAATTCTTAACTGTCATAAAAAACTCCCAGTTCTATGCAAACTTCAAGGACATCGGCTTCTCGTCTATAATATTTATTCGTTCGCTCTCCATATTGTGTACAATGGATGACGAGAATATTTGTATAATAAACAACTGCCACTGTTTGCGAATAAATTTGACCGATAAATTCGAGTAGATCATACATTTCGCGATGGTCAGAGACGTATCGATGACCACCATGTTGTGAAGTATAGAAGGACAGAAACAATTACCCAGAGAACACTTCAGCCATTGAAAAATATAAACGGAACAAGGCAATGGAGGAAAAACATCTAATAGGTGTTGAGATGAAGTTTCCTTCGCCGTCTTTCAATGTTATGAGCATTGTCTGCACTCAATCAGAACTCTATTATAAAAAGAGTAAAAGGAATCCACTGATTACCATAATAATGACGTTATAGATTATATCGATTAATGCTCCTGTACTTCATGTTTATCCCAACAAGAACAAAGCAAAGAAAAGAAATTGATTTGTTTCTTGTTTTTGATTTTTTAAGCAGTGAGCACGTTGTTAGCAAAAAGAAGCAACGTGATAGGTGCTGTATTTTTTTCTTTCGTGATGAGATGAATATATTTCAGTGAGAAGGAAATGGGAACAGTATACCACATCGTTCAAGATACATTTTTTTGTGAAATTCAATGGAATGGTACCAATTCATTTTTAAAACATACAATATGTCAATGGATAACACAAGTCGTAGACTAAACTCACAGTATTTAAAGTACGACTTAAGAATTACATCCATCCGATCCAGGAAATAGCCTTCCATACACTGGCAATTTTTAGCAATCTTTTTGTGGCGAGTCATTGGCGTCCTACGCGCAGATCAATTAGAGAGATGTTCGCAAAAACTTTCAACCACACGGTGGTAATGAAAATCATTGCTGTCCTTCAGCTCTTGCATTGGCACTGAGTCTTGCATTACTTGACTGTATAATGTAGAAACGGACAACGACGGGTGTGTGTATGCTGAAGATGGATTTCTTTTACAGTTCTTACAACGAAACCTCGCGCTTCAAGTCGTAGATGTTCATTATTCACTGTTTCTTTATTGATCTTCATATTTTCCTTTCATCTCGTTCCTAATTCGATATACCTAGCAGTTATGAAGTATTTAATTGTTTCAAATTTTCAACACGCTAACCTAAGGGTCAAAGTTAATACAAAAATAAATAGTACAAGAGTATGTTCACTAATATATACATTTTGGAGAGGGTTTTTAGTTACTGTATCATCCCTATTTGCTTAACAATTTGTTCCGTTTATCAGTATGAGTAAAGTTGAATCAGGGGAAGGAAGAGAATTAACCGGTTCTTGATGTCTGCCGTTAGGAGCACTCGGGGTTAGTAATGCACAGTGTCAAGAACCGTCACGAACTTCTATATCACAAGGTAACAACTAGAACAATCTATTTGTGAGGCTTTAACCTCTATTCCACACTTACATGATAAAAACAAGAAAAAAATCCGTTCGTGCGACCTTCAACGTTCATCTTGCGTGGTTGTGCTGTGTTAGCTCCGCATATTTAACTTTCCCATTGAAAAAAAAAAGAATCTTAAATGATACACCTGATTGATTCCAATTTGTTTTTACAAGTGCCCTACAATCGTACATCTCAATCTAGAACTAAGACAAAAGAAAAAGAGAAGAGAAACAAACCGACTAAAACAATTAAAAACTAATGTCACACTTCCCATTCCATTGACTTCAGGAAGGGTTTCCGCTAGAACTCGAAAGTCCCGCTTTCAGTTTTGTGGTAATGGTTTCGAAATTTTACATAGGCAAAAAATGGAACTAGAATACACACACTTTGGTTGAAATTTCTCACTTCGTTTCGTTTTAATTCGATTCACATATGTACTTTACTCGGTTTGTCTTATTATTCGTTAATAGTAGTTTAAAAATAGGACACAACACTTACGTTACAGCTTTCAACAGTTTCAGTAAAAATAAAGTCAGAGGATATCAATGGATTTCCCAGCAGGTTGGGCCTGAAAGACAAGAGGAGACAAGAAGAGCACTTATTAGAAACAGATTTAGAACTGTTGTTAGACCCTTAAATGAGCTATGTTGTTAAAAGCATCATAACAAAAATAAGTTAATAAATCTCATGATTGTTTACGTTAAAATATTTTCGAGGATTTGTAGAAAAATTGTCTTGCGGATTTGGTTGTTTAATTTTTTTTGTTGTATAAATTTTGTGGTAGCTACAACCACTCCTACTCTCAAGGTTTCAATCCAGAGAAAATTTAAAAATATCTCTCATATATCATGAGCATACCATGAGAGAAAACTGATACAAGAAATAACGGAAACGAGGGAATATTATTATTATTATTGATTCAGACTAAGACCGCAATGGCCTGTGCGGTATATAAGAATCTTCTCCATTCGGCTCGGTCCATGGCTACACGTCACCAACCACGCAGTCTACGGAGAGTCCGCAAGTCATCTTCCACCTGATCCACCTTTCCACCTTTGCGGAGTCCAAAGTACGTACGATTTCCAGCCAATATACGTCTCCGAATTTCTCTCCTGGTATCATTTTCGGCAGTCACATGTGAGCCCAAGTACACAAATTCTTCTACCACCTCGATTTCGTCACCACCGATGCAAACTCGCGGTGGGTGGCTCACATTGTCTTCTCTTGAACCTCTTCCTATCATGTACTTCGTCTTCGACGTGTTGATGACTAGTCCGATCCGCTTAGCTTCCCTCTTCAGTCTGATGTAGGCTTCCTCCATCTTCTCAAAGTTACGTGCCATAATATCTATGTCGTCGGCGAAACCAAATAGCTGGAAAATTGTACCACTCGTGTTAATCCCTGCTCTTCGTATTACCCCTTCCAAAGCGAGGTTGAATAGCAGACACGAAAGATCATCACCTTGTCATAACCCTCTGTGCGTTTCGAAGGGACTCGAGAATGACCCTGAAAATCGAACTACGCACATCACCCGATCCATCGTCGTTTTGATCAACCGTGTCAGTTCATCCGGAAATCCGTGTTCGTGCATTAGCTGCCATAGCTGGTCCCGATCGATTGTATCATATGCGGCTTTGAAGTCGATGAATAGATGATGTGTGGCGTGTGGGCACGTTGTATTCGCGGCATTTCTGCAGTACTTGGCGAATGGCGAACACCTGGTCCGTGGTGGAGCATTCGCCCATAAAACCCGCCTGGTACTGCCCCACGAACTCTCTTGCAATTGGTGCTAGTCAACGGCATAAAATTTGGAAGAGTACCTTGTAGGCAGCGTTCAGCAATGTGATGTAGCAATGATATTAACAGGGCTCACTGTCAAACCCTACCACATCCTAGGCAAGCCCCACAACTCGCAGATGGCCTGGGGAGCTGCCCTCGATCGGGCGAATATACACACCACAAAGCATTCTTGAAAAAAGCTCTAAATGCGGGAGGATGAAATATTTTGACTTGTTTTACACAGCTTTCTCGCAGTGTTCGTTAAGCACTTTTATTAACCGTTATTAACCGCGAGATTGCTTAACCAATTTATCTTTTTTGCAGTCGTATATCAAGATGATACTTTTATGCTCAGGGAAATCGTGACAACTTCCAACCTACACATTTTCTAGACCGGACCGGAATCGAACCCAGCCATTTTCAGCATGGTCTTGCATTGTAACCGCGCATCGTACCGACTAAGGAAGACCCCTTTTGAAGGTGATCTTGAAAATAATTCACAGTAACTTACTACAGCTCTTACTCTGCTATGACAGCAGGTGGTCACCAGAAAGCATTCCGGAAAATCTGGAAAAACCGTGAAAAATGGTCGCTTTACTCAGTTCGTCCTAGACCAGCATTTTTTTCTAAACCGTTTCCGATATTTACCTGGGAGTTAATTCGAGAGGTATTCGAGAGTTATTGAATACAAAACAACATTTCGTATAAGTTAAGTTATTCGACAAGGATGGTGTATTTGTAAAGGTCACCTAAATTCTTGAAAATACTTCAATGAGATACCATACCTACTTGAGGGACATACAGTGAACTTTGCCAAACTTAATGAAATATAACTCGATGTGAATCCTGACTACTATTATAACTTTCTTTATACTTATTTCGTTAATAAAAACGGATGGCCAATGTAATAGAAAAGCAATAGTCGGAATTCTAACTGGATGTAGGCAACGAGTTTTCCTGCATTTCCAATTCTAACAGTTACTGATAGAAAATTTAAGTTAAAGGTACAGGATAGAAATGGAAATGGTGCCGAAGTCTTGAGGAATATACAGAAAGATGCAAAGCAGAAGAATCAAACGGGCCTGATATGAACATTATATTAAGCTTTTAGGGGAATGTATTTACTTGTCATAAGACGAGTTTGTACTATTCCATTTAATTCCACTACTTTATTGTACTTTTGACAGATTCGTATTTCGACCTCAACAGTAAGGCCGTCTTCAGTGTCTACTTGACTCGACTTTGTCGTATAACCGAATAGGCATTTGGCATGCCTTTTGTTCGAAATGTTGTTCAGATAGGACATTTGCGAGCCAATTGTCTCTTTCTGCCAAGTGACCATTTCAACCAGACGGCATTTTCGGCCAATAATTTTCCAAGTGTTTTTTTCTCGTTCCTTCGCTGTTTATGTTTTCGCTTCGTCGCGTTGGCGTTATTTTCTCTCGGACCCGTCATGGGAGACTCGGTGGCCGATTCGGTGGCGAAAAAAGTGCCTAAGCGCACTGCTCTAGGAGGCGCGGGGAACTCCCTCAAGCAGCATTTGCAGAGCAACGTATATTCGTCGTTGCCAATCGACGATACCGGCAATCCGCCAAAAAATAGAAAGAACAATCGCTGCTGCCACAGGTGCAACCTGAGCGGAAGGTTTGTGAAGGGCGATGCGCCGGATTTACGCCCGAAAAATCGCGAGTTAATCGCTAAAGGCCTGAAATGTACAATCCGGCTCTGCAGCGAGGGCGTGAAAGTGATGCCGGTCAACAAGGACCACCATAAATCCGCCATGGAGTTCCTCGAGGACCACAAGTATGAGTACTACACTCATGACCACCCCGGCACGAAGCCGCTCAAGACTTGGCTGCGAGGACTCCACGACATGAAGGAGGAAAAGCTCCAAGCAGAGCTTTAAAATTGCGGACTGAACAAGATCGCACGTCACGACAAGACGAGAAGATACCGCGACCAGCGTTACCTGATCCATCAAAGGCTCCACCACCTGGAAGGACCTGAAGCTGGTTGGCGTTATAAACTACACCGTCGTTGACTGGGAGCGATATCGACCAGTGCATCACGACGTCAGGCAATACACCAACTGCTTCATCTTCGGCCACGGCACCAGAAACTGCCTCATGAAGCCGCGCTGCAACAAGTTTAGCGAACCCCATCCGACTGACGAGTGCAATAAGATAGGCCGATCCCAAGTGCGCCAACTGTGACGACAAACATCGGGCCACCACAAAGGGCTGCCAAAAGCGAGCCGAGTTCCTGTAAATCCAGAAGAAGGCTTCACCAGGACCCTTCTGATGAACAACCGTGTTCCTGTAATCAACGAGGTGAATTATCCGGCCATCGCGACTCCCCGTCGAGGGATTCTAATCCTTCCACTGTTGCAACCGCACAAGCCACTGTCAGCAGCAGCTGCGTCGGTTCAAGCTCCAGGACCATCCTCCAGCGAATGGCCCCCGCTCCCTTCTCCTGGATTCCGTCGACAGCAAGATGAGCATCCTCTACCCCCGGACGATTCAGCTCCGCTCTAGATCTACACTCTAAGCCTTTCCGTCATTGAAAATGGCTTCTAGATTGGATCTGGCAAAATGAAATGCTTGCTCGCTCAAGAGCAAAGTCGTCGAGTTCAGCGATTTTTTTTTTTAGGAAAGGGAGGTTGACGCGGCTCGTCACCGAAACCCACCTGAAGCCCGAGGTAAGTGCAACAATTCCGGGTTTTAGGCTGGTGATGTTCGATCGAACAAGCTCCAGAAGAGGAGGAGTGGCAATCGCCACCTGCCGCCTGCTGCCGGACTTCAAGCTCTAAATCATTGAAGCCGTTGGAGTGGAAGTCACCACCTCCGTCGAAGTCGTCACGGTCATCGTGGCTTACTGTCCCACACAAGTAAAAGTCGACGACGGCACGTCGGCCACCGTCTCAAACCGGAACGAAGTCATCTGGTGCAACGACGAGCTAGAGGGCCACTACACCATCCTGAGCCCTGACAGTCCGGTCCGGTCCGGAAACGCTCGACATCTTCATCACGAACATGAACGATCACGTCTCCCAGTCGGTCGTCTTCCACTGTATTGCCGTATAAAAACTCTACACGATTAATTTGGTGAGTGTAAGGAAAAGTAAAGAGTCCGTTGCTTACAATCGGACCAGGCGACCATTAGGGCGCTAGTTCCAATTTAGGTTATCAAATTTTCTAAATTAATGCTTAAGGCTATTCTGAAGCATATGATAATCTTTATAAATAACATTCTAGGGTAAAGTGCCTAATAGTAGACCCCCAACCAATAGTGGACCCTCCACCCATTTTTGCATTATTACAACACAATGTATACATTTTGCTATCAAATTCCACCGGGAGAACCTACCTTACAGTCCTATGATTTGATTCCATGCATTGGAAATGCTATGGAAAGTAAAACTAGATGATTTTTTACAATTCTATAAAAAATAAACACGAGAGTGTCCATTATAGGAATATTTTGGGGGGTCCATAATAGGGAACAAGAACGTCCCGAAACGAAACATGAAAATCAAATGAAGTGTCGACTATAGGGAAGCAATATCCTATTATGGACCCAAAAGGGGTCTACTATAGGACGAATTCAGTCAAAATGTTAATTTCAACTAATAAAGTCGTGTATTTGAGTGTTTTATGTATGTATCGTGAAGAGGAGATGCATAACTTGTTATTAGACATCAAGCAGAATTAATATGTTGAAAACTTCTACTCCTTATGACAGGAAGAGCAAAATTCCGCTACTAGGAGGTCCACTATTGGGCATTTTACCCTAATTTCAACCATTGCTATTGAAACTAAAAAAAAACAAAGGCAAAGGGCCAAGTGGCCAACCACTTGAAATGTTAAAAATAACAGAGGGGTCGCGTGATCGATTGTTCAACATGTGCACTATTTTAATATTTCGAGAAAAACACATAAAAGGGACCTGAAATGATAAGCAAATAATTTAGAAGCGCGTTTCTCAATATGTTTGCTTATTTTGTTGCGTCTACCTGGTTCTAAGCTACTTCTTATTTTAGCTTAGCTTAGACTGACTGTACATATTAATGGTTGCTACCAGAGCGTAAAATGTTCATCTTCATGAAGCAAATTGAGTCCGAATTTTGACAAACATCGCATGAATATTCAAAACATAGAATGACATAGTCAGACAACTGCTCCACCAACTCATTCATTGTACTGTCACTGATTGTGCTTACTATGTGGAGAAAAAACATAATTAGCATTGTTTATGTTGTTGTTTACCGTTGAAAATGCCTCGCGGATGAAAATCAGATCCAGTTCTATGTGATAAATTGCTTTACTCATTTGAAATGCGTTCAGATTTCAGATAATTTATCAATTTGTAAAATGTGCATAAATATTCAATGACTAATATTCAACCGAATATTGACAGTCCAGAGCCGACTATGTGTGTGGAAGTGAGCTGACAAGTGAAGGAAGGTGGACTTCACCGAAAAATTTTCGATTATTTTACACTCTGGTTGCTACTCCGTGATTGATCAGAACTGGTGCAAATTGCACTACGATCCAAGTGAATAGTGGTTGGGATTTACCAACTATTCTCGAAGTGCACGTTTCAACAGCTCGCAAATGTTGATCAATAACGGCGCCGGCCAAGTTATTACAGTCAGTTGGGAAAGGAAGGGAATATGAGTGTGTGGTAATTGTTGCTACTAGAGACCGAGAATACCTCTGCATCTCCACAATTGCCACGGTAAGGAAGTAGTGTTAGTTGGGTAGGGTAATTAGTAACATAGATTGGGATTCAGCATTGAAAGTGATGTGACCTATGAAACTTCTACACAGCAGTATTAGCATTTCCTCAATTTGTTCAATTGTTCATTCTTCGCGAGAATAAACAATCAATCGCTCAAAGTGAACGACATGTCGTTTATTTTGCATTACTTTCGCGCGCGTGTGTGTGTGTCGCTTGCCGTGAGTCGTGACCAGTGTACCGTAATCAGGATCTCACTGGTATTAGTCCTGATGTGCCGGTTGGCACTCGTGTTGGGCTTGTGCGCTTTAAGCGACACACGGTCGCTTCCCAGTCTACATAAAATCGCACATGGTACAATACAAGATGCTAAATTGGAGACGATATACATACATGTTGTGTGGAGAAGTACCTTTATTGCCTGCACTTCAGCATCCTACACGACATCATATACGTTCATGTGTTGACTGGGTTTGATAGGGCCTGCTTATAGACACATGCAGCTTTTTGTAGAGGTATAACAGATCCCACTGTCAAACTCCACCACAACCTAGGCAGGCCCCCTAACTCGCAGTGGCCATGGGGAGGGGTCGTCAAGCCCTTGGACATAGTCCCTGCTGCCCCCACTTAGCTACTTCTTCATTCATTTATTTAGTCTACATCTAAACAGATAACACTGAATCAACAATTTGACGCCACAATACACGGTTCGTGGCTGCATCTCTTCATCCTCGAATACGCCCCACGCTCACCAAGTCGTTCTGCAGCTGGTCTGCCCATCTCGCTCGCTGCGCTCCACGTCGTATCGTACCTACCGGATCGGAAGCGAACACCATCTTTGCAGGGTTGCTGTCCGGCATTCTTGCAACATGCCCTGCCCATCGTACCCTTTCGGCTTTAGCTACTTTCTGGATACTGGGTTCGCCGTAGAGCTGGGCGAGCTCATGGTTCATTCTTCGCTGCCACACACCGTCTTCTTGCACACCGCCAAAGATGGTCCTAAGCACCCGTCTCTCGAATACTCCGAGTGCTTGCAAGTCCTCCTCTAGCATTGTCCATGTTTCATGTCCGTAAAGAAAACCGGTTATATTAACGTCTTGTACATGACACGTTTGGTGCGGTGGCGAATCTTTTTTGACCGCAGTTTCTTCTGGAGCCCGTAGTAGGCCCGACTTCCACAGATGATGCGCCTTCGTATTTCACGACTGACATTGTTATCAGCCGTTAGCAAGGATCCGAGGTAGAAGAATTCCTCGACCACCTCGAAAGTATCCCCGTCTATCGTAACACTGCTTCCCAGGCGTGCCCTGTCGCGCTCTGTTCCGCCCACAAGAATGTACTTTGTCTTTGAGGCATTCACCACCAGGCCAACTTTTGTTGCTTCACGTTTCAGGCGGGTGTACAGTTCTGCCACCTTTGCAAATGTTCGGCCGACAATGTCCATGTCATCCTTGAAACAAATAAATTGACTGGATCTGTTGAAAATCGTACCCCGGCTGTTACAACCGGCTCTCCGCATGACATCTTCAAGCGAAATGTTAAACAACAGGCACGAAAGTCCATCACCTTGTCTTAGTCCCCGGCGCGATTCGAACGAACTGGAGTGTTCGCCCGAAATCTTCACACAGTTTTGCACACCATCCACCGTTGCTTTGATCAGTCTGATAAGCTTCCTAGGGAAGTTGTTCTCGTCCATAATTTTCCATAGCTCTACGCGGTCTATACTGTCGTATGCCGCTTTGAAATCAACGAACAGATGATAAGTTGGGACCTGGTATTCACGGCATTTTTGAAGGATTTGCCGTACAGTAAAGATCTGGTCCGTTGTCGAGCGGCCGTCAACGCTTGGTAACTTCCCACGAACTCATTCACTAATGGTGCTAGACGACGGAAGATGATCTGGGATATCACTTTGTAGGCGGCATTAAGGATGGTGATCGCTCAAAAGTTCTCACACTTCAGCTTGTCGCCTTTCTTGTAGATGGGGCATATAACCCCTTCTTTCCACTCCTCCGGTAGCTGTTCAGTTTCCCAGATTCTGACTATCAATTTATGCAGGCTAGCTTTTCCGGGCCCATCTTGATGAGCTCAGCTCCGATACCATCCTTACCAGCTGCTTTATTGGTCTTTAGCTGTTGGATGGCATCCTCAACTTCCCTCAAGGTGCGGGCTAGTTGGCTTCCATCGTCCGCTGAACTGTCGTAGTCATCTCCTCCGCTGCCTTGACTTTCACTGCCTGTGCTCTCAGCGCCATTCAAATGTTCCTCGTAGTGCTGCTTCCACCTTTCGATCACCACACGTTCGTCCGACAAGATGCTCCCATCCTTATCCCGGCACATTTTGGCTCGCGACACGAAGCCTTTGCGGGATGCGTTGAGCTTCTGGTAGAACTTGCGTGTTTCTTGAGAACGGCACAGCTGTTCCATCCCCTCGCACTCCGCTTCTTCCAGGCGGCGTTTCTTTTCCTGAAAAAGGCGGGTCTGCTGTCTCCGCTTCCGTCCATAACTTTCCACGTTCTGCCGGGTACCTTTCTGCAGCGCGACCGCCCGCGCTGCGTCCTTCTCCTCCAGAATCTGTCTGCCCTCTTCGTCGAACCAATCGTTCCGTCGACTTCGTCCCATATACCCGACATTGTTCTCCGCTGCGTCGTTAATGGCTTCGGAAGTGCGCTGTTTTCATTTGGTGATTTGCTATACAGCGCACCACTTCCGAAATTAGGTTTAACGTATGGATTGTGAGAAAAATCCAATTTCGATAGCGGCTATAATTCGGTTTTCTACTGAATTTATAATACTAGAAGATGATGTACTCTCGTTCCCATCGTCGTCCTCGTCGTTGCTGTTGTTGCCTTTCTGTTACTTATCGACGGCTTGTATGGTAGGTATCAAAGCTGGTTTGGTAGGGTTTCTTACCCCATTCCCGACCTAACATGCGTACGACTGCATTATTTTATTGATATTTATGACAGGAAGCAACTTTTCCTGAACTTTGTGGGCTGTATAATACTGCAATGGGATTCACTTCTGCTCAAAAAATAGCTATTCGTGCTAAATATCGTTCAAAAAAGCTTTTATTTGATTTAAATTAACGAGGTGCAGCACTCATTTCAGTCATAGCGATTCCCATTCCGGCATACAAAAAACCAGTTCCCGGCCTAAGCAAAATTTCACTCAATCTCTCAACATTTTATTCTCATTCTCTCTCCGGACTGTAGAAAATGCGACGTTAACAAAAATATGCACGTTACACGTCAACAAGATGCCAGATGGTATTATTCATAATATCATTTTTATTTGGTTGAGAAGATATATTTACTCATCCAAATTTCTTCCAAATACTTAAAAACAATATTTTTTTCACCTTTTGAAATCGAGAGAATTATAAATAACATGATAGCGTCAACGTATTAGACAGTTTTCCTATTAACGATAAAGGATCATTTTCATACTCCTGGCCTTTTGGCAGCACGGTGCGGCTAGAAATTCTTAGGCCGAGGTGATTTTTTGTACATTCTAATATGTTTAAATAAGTTCTAGTGAAACGATTAAATAGGAAGAATTGAAGTGCGTTTGTTTATAATTATTGTGTGGTGATTAACAGCGTCAAGCAATGGTTGTATCGAGCACTGTGACGACTTTCAGGTAGGTGTTTATTTGATGATACCGTTTTGTAAAAGTGGAAAGAATCACTCCGGCTCAGTAGTGTGGCAACGGAGAGCGAAATTTTGAAATCTACATTTTTATTTTCTACAGTTGGATCAATTAGGAGTAAAACAAGTGGTTGACAAATATTGAGTATTGTGCAAGATAAATGGGAGACTTTTTAAAAATTATCAATCATAAACCTACGGCTTCAAAACAGTATAAATCATTAGTTTTCTGTGCAGCGAGCCGGGAATCGGGTCCATAGGCCCAAGTAGTGATTTACCCTACTTTCGCTCTGCGCTAGACCCGACGATTGTTGTTGTGGTTCAATCGGAGGGAAGTTTTCGGCAGACAGTGGAGAGTGAATGATGCTTACCGACAGGGCTGTTTCAGACGCGGAGTTTGCGGAAGACTGATGTTGTTGGTTTTTTGAGGGTTGATTGTTTGCTGCCTCCAAACATTTTTGCTTGGGATGAACAGCCCTGTGACATAGTTTACACGTTTTCAACTGTCCAGGGTGCGAGATTAAAGTCTGATGGCCAGAAATTGTAACGTACGATGGGATCGGATTCATGATTTTCATATGGAGGACCCGAACTCCGTTGTAGATTCCAGGAAAAAAAGTTCTTCCACCGCTCTCGTGTAACCGACAATACCTCTCCGTATTGCTTTAAAAATTCTGCAGTTTTGTTTTGTTTTGCTTATTTTGGTACATAGGTCGCTCTTAGTTCCCATATGTTAAAGCGACGTATGTAACAGTGAGACTTCAAAAATTGATTTTTGACATACGTCGATTCGTAAAAAGATTGAATTAAAGAATTTTAAGATCTGAAATCAGTAAAATCGATGCGTATTATATAAAGCCGCATGTGATTGTCACGTTGTATTAAAAGCCTCGTTTTGTTTACTTTTGTTACATACGTCGTTATGAAAAATTTTGCTTGAAATACACAATTTCGGATGTTATGCAGCTGTATGTTCTCAACCTCAGATAATTGAAGCTGAATTTCATTCTCCAGGAACTTTTGAACTTTCGCTGCATCAGGACGTACCGGAAGGATGCCAAAATCGATAACCCAAGTATTTTCCGCGTTACACTTATATTGAAATATGCAAAGCTATAAAGAGGTATGCGATGAAAAAGAATGTGTCCGACGTCTGCGAGTGGCGACTATCAACTCAATAAAGTTTGTTATAATCCTCAAAATTGATTAATCCATAATAGGAACGCATGCACCAGTTGTTAATTCTTAATTTTGGTTCCTTATTTGACAAATCCCATTGTTTTCTTATGGGACTGGCCAAATTGGGACCACTAGTGCGACAAATGGTGCAAAGGACGTCAAAAATTAAGCAAAATCATTTTTTACAATTATGCTTTGCTTGTTTTGGAGGAAATCAAAGATGTTATCGTAGCATATGAATATGCTTTATCGATATGCACTAGTGCGACAACTGGTGCTATAGCCACAACTGGTACATCTAGCCAGCCCCCTGAAACGGCTGTCATCTGTATACAATATGATTGAAGCCGAAAACTTGGTGCTAGCTGTCAAGGTGTAGCTTTAACCCTTAAAGGCGCAAGGCGATTTTTTTAGAATTCGTCGGAAATATTTTTAACGAAAATAACCATTGGAATTATTAACATTAAACGTATTTTCGGTTTGTTGTTTTAAAACAACATTGCGCATTTAAGGGTTAAACACGGAACACAGTGACGCATGCGACAAAATCGCTCGAGGAAAGATTTAATTCGAATAAAAAATAAATAAAAAGTATTTTTTTTATTTTGGTCTCGATTTTAGGCTGTTTAAAAAAAAACGCACCATCTAAAATATGTTTCATAAATTTATCGCAATTATCTCTATAGCTGATTCGTTCATTTCAGATACACATGTTTCGCTATAGCGCAAAAGTTATCAGCACTGTATTTGTCACAATAACAAATACCAAATTATGAATAAAAACAAATTTGTCAAGTCTGCCTGATATCCATGTCGATATCTAAACAGTTTGATATATTTCTGAGGGAATTTGACAAATATTTGGCATTGTGATAAGGAGTGAGCATTTAATTTCTAATGCATCTTTCTGTTAAAAAAACAATTTTTTTCAAGTAGAAAAAAATAAGACTACATACCAATTAACTGATTGATCAGCAGTGATTTATTTTTCCTCCAATTTTTAGAACACTATTCTCGTTGGAATCTGAAGCAAAATAAAACAAAAACGCGTGTATCTCCAGCAGTGTTCTGTTCATGTTTGAATTTTGTTTGAATAAATAAAATAATTATTTATTTTGCTGCTCAGAAATGCGGCGTAATTGCAAAGTACATTGATCCGAATTCCGTAGTTAAAATAACGCGTTCAATCGCCAAAACATACAACATTTGAATCTCGTGATTCAATTTGCAGAAAATAGAACAAAGCTGTGCAACAGTTTTGAGCTTTTGAATCTGAACTTAAATTAATCTAGGGCAGCTGCTGGGAGAATGCATGTTTCAGATTCATATTAAAATTAAATGCAGCAGAGCAATGTGAATCACTACTACTCGTCAGCTAAAATGGTTCAGTTTAATGCAAAATTTTATCCACAATGCGACATCCAGTTCCAGTTGGATCAAATCAAATGTAAGGAAAAAAGGTTCCAATAGTGTTTCATAAAACACCTGTCGATGACACGTACAATGACTAAGTACATTAATTTATCTTAGTTTCGACGCCCACATTATAGTGAGCTAAAGTTTGTAACCAAAGAGTTAATGCATCTAGATCCAATAGATGAATTGAGTTCGTCACTGAAAAGTGGGTGTGTTGTCTCATCCCTAGTAACATTTTGGTTTTATACTGGTTTTATAACACTCTTGTAGAGTAAACTGTGGTCTTCAAGAACGTTATAAAATTTAAAATGTTACTTGGGATATCTCATAGTGGCAGTTTAACAATTGGGTTGTTTAGGGGTATATATGTTTTTACATATTCTGAATCTGCATGAAAAACTGAGCTTAACCTCAATTTTTCAGAATTTTTGGAGCCCCGGAACAATTTTTAGTTTGGATTTTAAATTTATATGGGACTAAAAATTTGTTCTTATGCTGCATGGGCCAACTGTCATTCTATGAATGTTAGTCTCATTCTATCGATTAAAATGGCTTATTGTTTGCTATGCAAAAATGAAAATAAAAGGTTTACAATCAAAATAAAAATATGTTGGAGATCAGAAAAGCATGCTCTTTATGATAAACTATAATAAACCTCATATTTTTCTCTGCTCAACAACCCAATTATCGAATAACCTTGCTTGAAGACCAAGATTATTTTTGATAGATTTACGTTTTAATGATTTTGGGGGTGCACCAGCCTTTTTTAAGACTAGGTATTTTTTTTAATCTTCGAACTGGCACTTTCAAGTTTAGGGTAAATGTTCCATTTTGGACCCCTAGAGGAAGTGCTAACCAATATCCGCTTATATTTCAAATGAGACGTGTGCTACAAGCCGAAATCACATAATTTCATATATGAAAGTCTTATTTATGGAAAGGAAGTTTGAAATGGGAATCGGATGTTTAAAAATCGACTATCTGAAATGAAAATATTCTTAGTTTTGGACAGTGCAACATATTTTGGACCCCCAAATGTACACATTTTGGACACCCTCTTTTAGTCTGTTCAAAAATGAATTTTCAATTTGCACAGGTTATTTGAGCTAAAGCAATATCTTATCTTTCGATTGACATGAGAAGATTGCAGCGATTTAAATTTGCAATGTCAACATGAACTGATTGTGTTCGTTCTGAGATATTAAATGATGTATGCTTTGAAGCGTAACGCATTGTAACGCTTGCCTTCTTGAAAATATTGATTTCATTAATATTTCATTCAAGTTTCAAAACACATTTGCAGCAATCTTATTTGCATATAGACTATGCGGGATTCAGCAGCGGCATTGAGTTTAGTTCAGATATCAAGAAAATGTCGACAGGAGGGTCCAAAATATGTATGGCTCCAAATCAAGTTGGTTACCCTAATTTTTCGGTAAATGAGATGGACCTCAATGTTTATTTTATTCGGATTCTGATAATAAAATTTCCGGTTCAGGCACCCCTAAATTGTCAAAATCGGATGATAATTGACAGAATTACAATATATTTATTTAATTCCTCTCAAAATTTGCTTAACCCAGTTAATGTGGTCATGTACAGCATCTTACGAGCGCTAATGGTCGCTTATTTTAAGCTCTGTTAGTGGAATGTCCAGAAGTAATTTGATCAAAAAAGGAAAGCAGCACGGGGTTGGACTTTTCTCATACTGTGTATCAAATGTGATATCACAAAATAAAATTTGAAATTGAAAATTAAATTGCTCCTAAAATTTTTGAGAAAAGTTTAAAAAAAAACTTTTCGTATGTTTTCCCTCGTAAAAATCAAATATTATCCTTCGACTTCTTCTTCTTCGTGCAACCATTATTCGCCAATAATGATAAATTCATGAGGATGATAATGATCGCTGCGATGACAAACCATACAAGATAAACGTCAAATAGATTGCACCTTATTAGAACATGTTAAATTGTGGCGGCTATCGGAAAAGATATTTTAGTTACCAGATAAACATTGTCGCTGTCGTCGCTGTCCGGAACATCTTTTGCTGGCGAGGATAGGGGATCTAAATGTCAATGAAGGAAAAATACATACGACTTGACCGTTTAGGTACCACACATGTTTCGGACAGCAGAACAAAGGGAACCGAAGCGACAATCTTTATCTTGTAACTAAAATATCTTTTGCTATCGGCTATCTGTTTTGTTTTGTTTTTTTTTCGGTAATAATTTCGGATGATTTTGATAATTATATTGTGGCAGCTATTACCACATGTAAAATGCTGGATGAATGACGAAAACAGAACAATATAACTTAAGTAATTGAAATTTAAAATTTTCAGATCGAAAATCATTTTGCGATACATAATTAAATACATACGCGAAATCTACGGTACAATATGAACGGAGCTTTAAACATCAAGAACAGCACTAGCGCCACACCAACAAACGGTGGCTTCAAGAACTAGAGCTTGTTTCACGGGGTTGCATCTAGCCTATTTGATATTGAATGGGACGGCCCTTTTTTTTCCAAGTTCGTTTATTTGGTAGGCTCAGGCGTGTATAACACTTTACGGAGCCATGGTTCTTTGTGATATATACAATCAATATCATTTTATTGTACAGTTAGTAAGAGAGGGATAGAAGCCAGCGTACTCGTGGTGACTCGAGGTTAGTTTACAATGTTTAAGGATGGACGGGGGTTAGGATTTGGGATCAGGAGATTTCAGCTTCTCATCCGGGCATTTGGCGTCAGGGACGATGTGGGATGGCCCTTTTACATATCCATTAATCCTGGCGACAATGTGCGCTCGAACTAGCGCGACATTAGCTCAACGTAAACAGAAATTGTCATCTGCTATAATAAGCTTTGGTAATAAAGTATATTCACAAATACGTTCATTACATTCGACATTGAAGTATCCGACAATATTAACATAATGTAAACAGACATTTCCTCTTCTGATGAAAATCTTTATCGTCGCAAAATTAGCGAATATGAAAAGCGTCAACATTTTCAAAGAAATTTATTTCTGAAGGTTTTTGTTTTTTTTTAGAAATCCAATATATTTAGTTAGAGAGCTATCAGCATGTGGACAACTTAGGAGGTAGAGGGGGTACGACAAATGCAGTGATCCACACAAATTTATGAAAACATGTATTAGCAAATGTCCATGCTGTCCACATCTGTCCTGTCCAGAATATTGATCACGAAAATAAATTGTAAATAGAATTATTAGTTGAGATGAGTTAAAGCTATAAACTTCATTGTTCTCTTTATTGTACAAACTTTGTTTTTCTGATATGACATGTTAATTACAAAATATTGTTAGTAACTTTACATGATTAATATATTCCAATTTCCTTTTCTCTATTTAAAACTTTGTCTCATTTTACGAAATAACTAAAATTAGAATTGAAAGTGCCAGCTCAATAATTTCCGAATAAATATATGTCTTATTTCTGATTCTGATAATAGTAATTTTTAATTTGATGAGCTATCACTTTTTAGCTTAGTTTAGTTTGAGTTAATTCAGAAAATGAGAGGCAGAACCCGATAGATGCATCAAAATAAGCATACATATTGAGAAACGCGCTGGAAAATGAATCGTTTATCATTGCAGGTCCCTTTTATGTGTTTTTGTCGAAATATTAAAATAGTGCACAGGTTGCAGAATTGATCACGCGACGCCTCTGATTGCAACCAATCAAACAGCAACCCATATTTATCATTCGTATGTTCCTGTATGTCCTAAATCAACAGCCGTTTGTCCCAAGTGGGCATCCACCTATAATAGAGCTCATATTGGGAATATTAGCCGAAATTTTTATCTATTTCGCTCGACACTTTTGTTGGCCTAAATAAGAGATTATGTTCAATTATCGTTATTTTTAACTACTTGGCGCAATAATCAGAAGAAGCAAATCGCATGATGGCATAAAATTGGTTAGAGATCCAATATATGCTGTTGTATAATAACAAATATGCTCAACCGCAACATAATATGCTAAGGTTTGAGCCATATAATACCTATGTTGCGAAAAATATAATTTTGTATGCCACTTGACTATTTTGAATAATGTTATTGAAATAAACAGTTAGGTGACAAAACGGGAAAAAAAGCAAGTCTTTTGAGATCTTGAAAGTTGCATTTATTTTGTCTGATTCGTGAAAACCTGAAAACCAACAATGTTATATGGAGGAAGCAGCACAATCAAAACAATAAACAAGCTACAATCAGAACGAGCTGCCTACTAACCTTTGGAACTCAGCACCACTCTCTTCCGGGTTCTTTTCTTTCGATGTTTTTCCACTAGCCATTGTCGCACGTGTGACCCTCGCAGTTGCCCCAGAAGAGACAATTCCCAACTCCGCTGTTGCAGATCAGGAACACAGCGGCCAGGAAGACCAGGCTGCAGATTGTGCACGGTTTACGCTCTAGGAAGAATCCGATCAGATACAGCACTATGAACATGACGTGCGTTTGCATGAGTGCCGGATTCGTCGGCTTCGGTATTAGCAGCACCGGAATCAAACATTGCAAACAGTACATGTCTCTAGGGCGAGTTTGAAGTAACACACAAAACTAATAATTTTTCTATTCCACCAAATGCACAATATTTTGATTTTTTTATCTCCTTTCGATGAGGATGAATCACTGAGAGCTTATTTTTCACTTCAAGAATTCACTGCTAGTGCAGTTGTTGCATCTCATCATTCGTAAATGCCACTTTGACCGAACGCGAAAGTGCCAAGCCATTTAATGCGCACTTAATGGCCTCGATAATCCGCGCGATAGAGCCGATGTGATTTCACTAAATAGTTTTCGAAGCGAAAGGAAAAACAAACTTTTTACTCTGATGGTTCCTCGCAGGCAAATGACGGACTTCTTTATTGTTCTTTACTTGATGACAGCCGAGCACCCTCTGAACTTTATTTATTGACATTCGCGCTCGATTTGTTTTTGACAGGGGGAGAAGGCGGAGCACTGAATCCCTACCCCAACATGTGCGACATCTGGATTTGGTTCTAAACTGTAAACAACAGTGTTAATTCTCTACCACCTTTTTGTTATGGCGAGGCAATTTTTATGCACACTTTTGTTTTCGATATTTTATCAAAATTCAACACTCAATCATGCAGCAATATAACGATGTGATATGCTTGAGATACCTGCTTGATTATAGGGACTTGAAAAAGAATTTATTTGCAGTAACTAACCGAATATAAAAATGTTCACATTAACGATTGCGCCCTAACACCGGTTCTAAGCTTCGATGCAGAGTACACGAGCTTTGTTCGCCAGTGACAGGCGTATGAGGCCCTTGGTTTTGATGGTTTCAGCGGCTGATGTCAAAAATATCGACCGTGATGTTGGATGCTGTCAGCTGTATACACGGTTTGCATCCATCTACCGAAAACGAAAATTAAACAACTCAAAACAAGCACAGGGTCTGTTCAAATATTACGTAACGCGAAAAACGTTGTTTTTAAGAACCCCCCACCCCCTCGTAACAATCTGTAACAAAATTTAGAACTACCCCCACCCCTATGCGTAACGCGTAACAAATACATTTTTTTTTAAATCTTGTTTTTGGTAGAATTTGAACCACGATACAATAAATTATTATTTTTTGTGTATTTTATGCTATTTTCAAGACAACAACTGTATTTTTGAAAAAATTAAATATTTTTCTCAATTGTTACGCGTAACAATTTCTCGAAAGACCCCCACCCCCTATATTTTGCGTAACAAATCGTAACAAAAATAAAACAACCCCCCACCCCCACAAACCCACAGTGATATTTTGTTAGTAGCGTGAGGTTACAAAAAACAGATAGGCATCATAGAACAAACTGCATGTTTCAAAGTAGGCTCTTTAGGTAATCGTCGAACGGCACCCACGTATACGAGGCGAAAGAAAGAGACAGCAAAGCATGCCGTGCTGATCTGTCTTATGCGCGATGTTCAAAAAAGCTTGACTTCCACCGCTAGGTTCGCTTGCGCCCTTGCGTTCGCAAGTGACAGGCGTATGGGGGCGTATACGCCCCATATATGGGGGCCTTCGCTGATACCACGGGGTAAATAACCACATTTGGGTAAATAAATTTTCCGTTGGGTACTTTTTTAACATGGGAGTAAAGGCATAAACTACTTCGACCCTATACTTACTCAATTTTGGCTTCCCGTACGGATGGTCGAAATTGGGAGAATTAAACTCACTATTGGGTAGTTTATTTCTTCCGTGGATACTTTGACCATGATGCTGTCGATTATTGGAATGAACAAAAGCTGGCACTTTACTGACGGTTTTACGTTTTATATCGATGAAAAGATCGAAAAGTTTTTTGTTTACTAGCCAGTTGACAGTGGCGCGAAAATTTATCAACGTTGTTGAGTTGCACCCCGAGATAGATCTATCACCTCGATCTCGATCACCTCTGCGCATATTTTTATTCTATAATTTTATTTCTTCCCAATAAATAATAATATTTATACACCAGTTTGAACATAATGCCGGAACAAAATGAAGGTAATCAAACAGGAGCGGAAAAATTCAATCCGGACTCAATGCAAGACCTACTTCCGATCTATTACAAACGTCTTTTCCCTCACAAGATGTTTTATCGCTGGATGTCTTACGGCCTCTGTAAGTACTCGTTTCTAAATTTAATGAAGCAAATAAAATTGAGTTCATATACCTATAATCTTCAAATTTCAGCGGAACCAGCGATATTTTCAAACCGCGAGTTCTCATTCACCCTGCAAGACGATATCTATATCCGGTACCAGTCGTTTGAGAATCAGTCCGAACTGGAGAAGGAAATTTGTTCGAAAAACCCGTTCAAGATCGACATCGGCGCTGTTTACAATGTTCGCCCTAAGGATCATCGGGCCAGCACAGTCATGAAACCAGTCCAACGTGAACTGGTATTCGATATCGATATGACCGATTACGATGAAATTCGAACGTGCTGTAACGAGGCGAACGTTTGCCCCAAATGTTGGAAGTTCATGACCATTGCTTGTAAAATAATAGATACGGCCCTGAGGGAAGATTTTGGCTTCGAACACTTGCTGTGGGTTTTCAGTGGTCGTCGAGGTATCCATTGTTGGGTGTGTGATAAAACGGCACGTCATCTGAACGGCAAAGGTCGCTCCGCGATTGCATCCTATTTGCACATTTTGGTCAGCGGAGGTGAGGGGTCTGTAACGCGAGTTAACTTGGGCAGAAAAATACATCATTCGATCAAGCGAGCCCACCGGATAATCGAGCCACTCTTTGAGGAAATCTGTTTGGTGGAGCAGAATATGTTTGGTACCTCGGATGGACTTAGGAAGCTTCTGGCCATGGTCAAAGACGAAGGAGTTCGACTTGACTTGGACAAAAAATTGCAACCACTTGCGGGGGATTCGAAAGCTGTATGGAATGCGTTTGTGGCGTATTTTGAAGCCTACCGGGTGTCGGGCCTGAAGAAGAATTGGCGGTTGAAATACATCGTCGAGGAGGTACAGCTAGCGTTGACCTATCCCAGGATTGACATCAATGTCAGTAAAGGGTTTAACCATCTGTTGAAATCACCTTTCTGCGTGCATCCTAAAACCGGGAAGGTGTGCGTTCCGTTCAATCCTAATGTGGCAGATAAATTCGATCCAACGCGGGTACCTAGTATTACGTAAGTTTTATTTTTATTTTGCTATCATTTGATAAAGTTAGGGTTTTCAGTAATGGGTCTCCAGTTAGCCTTGCAAGCAAAGGCGTAGTATTGCTAATCCGGAGATTGCGAGGTCTATTCTCGGTCCGGTCTAGGATGTTTTCGGTGGGAAATATTCTCGACTGGACTCTCTGGGCATAGTGTATCCATTCCATTGTACTTACCACACAAGATACATACTCACTTATGCAATGGCGGGGATAGTAAAGCTTTCAATTCATAACTAAAGAAATTCTAAAGAGAATACTAAGTTGAAAAGCAGGCCAATTTCCAGTCGGAATGTAGAGCCATAGGCGAGTAGGCATTTGATAAAGCTGTGTAACATTTAACGTTTCCTTAATTCTAAATAGTCTTCTTCTATTTCTTTTTTTTTGCTAAATGATAAAAAATAATGATAACTTTTAAATTTTCCATCGACTGTTTTGCATTCCCAAATACAACACCACCAAACACATTTCATATTCTATTTCATAATGTTCAAACTAAATTAAATCCATTTTTCATCCGTCAGAGCTCTACTGAACGAGGTAAATACATTCGACCAGAAACAGGCCGCTGATGGAGAGGAGGAAAGGTCACGAATCAAAGACTACAAAAAGACGAGTATGTTTAAGGGCACCGTTATCTTTGAAGAATTTCTTAGAAAGCTAGAACAAACATTCAAAGGCAAAGCTATTTTGACGAGCGACAAGAAAATGGAATTTTAGTTTCTAGTTTTTAGTTTTAAGCTTTCTAATTTTATTTGATAAAATAAAAAATAATTGTTTGAAATCATGTTATAATTTCATACATAATAGTACATTTAACCCTCTTTTTACTACATTTCATTATACATCACTTCGTTTTATAGCCTCCTGTTCACGACACGTGACGAAAAAAGAATTAATTTGTTGACATCCATAAGTAAACCAATAAGAAGGCAGTCTTAGAAACCCAAAGAACTTAGTAGTTGGTTTGCACCTTCAACATTTCCCATGAATAATTGTTCCATTCCAGCTCATCCAAGAATTCCCTGCAGTGTGCAAGCGCAACCAAAGCACGGGTCTGATGTTTTAATAGAGGTAATAAACTATAGAGAAAGATTGTCGCTGTCGTCACTGGCGAAACATCTTCTGCTGGCGAGGATAGGGCACTAAATGGCAACGAAGGAAAAATCATTACGTTTTGACAGATAGGTACCCAACATGTTTGGGGACGATAACAAAGGGAACCACAGCGACAATCGTCCTCTATAGTTTATTGCCTCTATTGATGTTTTGATTATATATATTTATGTAGCACAGATGTTTTCTCTATAGTGCTGTCCAATGAGAGCTTGAAGTAGCTCGAAGTTTCTCCCTGTCCTGCTCATGCCCATTTGTTGACAAGAAAGAACGAGCAGGACGGGAACAACTTCGAGCTACTTCGAGCTGCTCATTGGACAGCATTTATGTTTACTGTCTATAGTTCCATATATGGAACTGTCACTGTGGACCGCATCCATCAATTCCTTCCCGTTATTACTCTTAAGGCTGTCAGTGCGGTCGCTTCAATGTTGGCTACCAACACACTTAAATTATAAATATTTCACAGATTTCGGTGAAATTTCACCGAAATCTCAACAGCAGAACTTTCGGTAAAAAGTTTTTCAAATCACCGAACAATCTGTAAAGTTCAAGAAAAGTCACCTGTCAGAAATACCGAATTGTTCTGTAATTTTTTACAGATTTTCTGTGATTTTGTTTTTGTTTTGAAACAAATATCACCGAACGTTTCGGTACTTTTTCACAAATTTTCTGTGAATTTCTCTTCGTTTCGCCGAATAGTTCAGTGATTTTTTACAAAACAGCTTAACAATGTTGTTAATGTTACTAATATTTGCTGCTGTAAAAATCAGATGATTTGTAAAATGTGAATGTTATTCGGATTTAATGACATGAAAATATAGTATGTATTGAAGTTAAACATAACAAAGTTTTTATTCTCATTTTCATATTATTTTATGCAATTATGGGCAAGAGCAAGCAAGAATTTGCATCCGGTCGTGCTCAACTTCTCTAATCCCATAAAAACTGCAATAATGAAAAGTTATAACTGCTTGATTTATGTGTCTATGCAGTCCGGTAAGGTAATATAGCCGGGAACGCTGACTAGCCAGAAAAAAAAACAGAAGAACGACTGAAAATAACAAAGTACTTTATCGTACTTACGAAAAATACTGACCTATCGATTATACTTCGAACCTTTTCCGACACTTCCTTAATTTTCCAACAGTGAAGATTTATTACACCTGCTGCCGTTTGTGATTGACTTCAATATGGCCGACAAGTGTTTGACAGCAACGATTTTACAGAAGTTCTGTAAAAGCACGCAAATCCATGACAGTAGTTATTTTTACCGAACTTTCTGTGATTATTTTACAGTTTTTCGGTAGCTTGTCAATGTCGCCAAACGTTCGGTGTATTTTATTCCGTTATTTTTGAATTTCCCAAAATTCACAGAAATATCTGTAAAACCTCCGCTCACAGATAGATTCCGGTAAAAAAATTCACAGAATTCTGCGATCTATTTTAAGTGTGAAACGAGCTGTTTTGGTGGAATACAAATGTCATTCCCCTGAACCAAAGTCTTGAGGGCTACACGCGTATTCAAAGGTTTGCTATCTCTAAAAACCCTGATTAATCCACCTAGCAGTGATGGTGCCTTTCTCGTGCATTATAAAAATAGTATTTTGGCCATTTCTTCTGAGCCCATAGTCCGATCTGGCCAATTTTCAATAGGAAACAATGGGAGAGTATTCTGCGTCGAATGCAACTTGTTGCGAGTAAATCGGTTAAGGATAAGTACCTGAAAAATGAGTGACACACACACACACACACACACACACACACACACACACACACACACACACACACACACACACACACACACACACACACACACACACACACACACACACACACACACACACACACACACACACACACACACACACACACACACACACACACACACACACACACACACACACACACACACACACACACACACACACACACACACACACAAGGGGCAGCAGGGACTATGTCCAAGGGCTTGACGACCCCTCCCCATGGCCACTGCGAGTTAGGGGGCTTGCCTAGGACGTGGTGGGGTTTGACAGTGGGCTCTGTTAAACCTCTATAAAAAGCTGCACGTGTCCGCAAACAAGCCCTACCAAAGCGACCGTGTGCCGCTCAAAGCGCACAAGCCCAGCAGGAGTGCCAACCGGCACATCAGGATTAATACCAGTGAGATCCTGATTATGGTATACTGGCCACGGCAATTGACATCGGACGATTCTCGGATTATGGATAGGATTAGACTAAGGACACTCTGTGGTACTTGTACCATGGTACAAGAGAACAAGAAAATTATTCCAAGACTATCTTTAATAAAGACAATAATTGGTATGGTACTCATTTCAAGATTCTTGTACCATGGTACTTGTACCACCAGTGTGTCATTAGTATTAGACGCATATAAGCTGACAGTTGAGCTATTCTGCTTCCTGAGTAAAACGAGTGACATCTTTTTGAAATGGCTAGCAGGCTAATGGTTCGACTGCCTCCGTCCCGGTAAACAACCTGGCAGGCCTCCGGTAACGCTCAAAACCTGTCACCTTTACCGGTGGGTAGTAGGTTCAGATGCACCATTCCTGATTTACGCCGATCCGGCTCTGAACACGGTGCTATAAGGCACCGGAGTCAACCCTTGCATGGACCTCACTGTTTACATAGGGACCCATGGGATCACAAAAGGCGACTATCTACAACAGGTAGAGATAACGGCCCGGAGGGGGGACCCGTATAGAATGGAAAACCAAACCAAAAACAACGAAGGAGCAGGCGAAGAGAATGTTTTCGCAAGGAGCGGAAAGTTGCTGAGATCACCAGCATCGACAATGAAAGCGGTGGATAGGACCAGTGATAACAACCAGCAGGTCAAGAAACAAAGACCTCCAGGAGAACTAGAGATTCTGAATCAGATGCTCACACCGAAAGCGGGAGGCAGTGCCTTTCAAGAAAGCTTTCAATTAGGGAGGTCCAGCATGACGGAAGTAAGGAGAAAAGTAAATGAGCTCTACGAGTTCATTTAAGACAGAAACAATGTGCACACTAAGGTCAAGGAAATTGTTGACGTGTATTAAATCCGCTGTTACAGCTGCTGAACGCGAACAAAAATCGCTGAGGTTGAGAGCTGAAACTGCTGAAAAGACGCTGATAGAGAATGCGGAAAGAACAATCAACGAAGCAGAAGTTACTCGCACGGAGAAGCGGGTTAGGGATTCTCCAGGGGAGGAAGAAGTTCCAAAAAAACCAAAAAACGTGATGGCGTGCGAAGGAAAAAAAGGTAACGAAAGAAAAGACACTGAATGGCGTACCGTCGAGAGGCAGAAGGAGAAGAGGAAAAAAGAGAAAGATAACGGCGAAAATAAAAAGTCAGAACGAACAAAGCAAAACCCCAGAGCTCGTAGAGTGATGTACAAAGGCGATGCGCTAATCGTGGAGGCATACAACTAAACTTCGTATGCTGCACTACTCAGGAAAGTATAAGACGACCCTGAGTTGAAGATAATTGGGCAAAAACGTGGTGAAAACCAGGCGCACTCAGAAAGAAGAGATGCTCTTCGAGTATACCCCTCGATCAAGAGTTCGGCCTTCAGGGAACTCATCGCCAAATCTTTAGACGAGGAGGCAACGATTAGAGCCCTGACCCAGGAGGTTTTAATCGAATGTAGGGATTTGAACGAGATCACCACTGCCGATGATCTGAGAGATACACTAAACGCGCAGTGTAACCTGGGGACATTCCAATGTCGATACGGTTGAGGAAATCGTATGGAGGCACACAAACGGCGACGATTCGACTGCCGGTAGAAGCGGCCAACCGGCTTATGAAGACTGGGAAAGTCAAAGTGGGATGGTCGGTGTGCTCTCTGAAAGCCATCCCTAGAGTTTCCAAACAAATGGAGAGATGTTTCAAGTGCATGGACTTCGGACATCTGGCAAAAAACTGCAAGGGTCCTGACAGATCTACACTTTGCAGGAAATGTGGCGGGGTAGGACATTTTGCTATAGACTGCACGAAACCAGCAAGATGTATGCTTTGTAAAGTGGAGGACGGAAACGACCACATGACGGGTGGCTTTAAATGTCACGCATATAAAAAGGCGATTACAGGCCAACAGTGATGGAGATAACCCAAGTAAACCTCAATCATTGCGACACTGCTCAGCAACTGTTGTGGCAGTCTACAACGGAATCTAACTGTGATGTCGCAATCATTGCAGAGCCGTATCGAGTTCCTCACGATAACGGTAATTGGGTAACGGATAAAGAACGGATAGCTGCGATACAAGTTATGGGCCGATATCCCATACAGGAAGTAGTCGATAGCTCACACGAGGGATTCGTAATCGTCAAAATCAATGGTATCTTTGTATGTAGTTGCTACGCACCGCCAAGGTGGCCTATAGAGCGGTTTAACCAGATGCTGGATGTGCTCACCGACACGCTAATCGGCCGAAATCCAGTAGTTATCGCAGGAGATTTCAATGCCTGGGCAGTAGAGTGGGGCAGTAGGCTAACCAACGAAAGAGGCTACAGTTTGCTGGAGGCTTTAGCAAAGCTGGAAGTTAGACTGTGTAACGAAGGGAACGTTAGCACATTCCGCAAAGACGGTCGGGAATCCATAATCGATATCACGTTCTGTAGCTTGTGTCTGATGGGAGATATGAACTGGAGAGTTAGTGAGGATTACACTCACAGTGATCACCAGGCCATCCAGTACAGCGTCGGCCAGAGAAACCCTACGTCGATACATAGGATGAGATCTTGCGAGAGGATGTGGAAAACGCAGTACTTTGACAAGGACCTTCTAGTCGAATCACTTCGTGCGGCAAGTGGTAATCTAAACCTTAATGCAGATCAGTTAACAGAAACTGTAGCGAGGGCATGTGATGCATCAATGCCGAGAAGATTGGAACCACGCAATAGGCGACGTCCGGCTTACTGGTGGAACGAGTCACTCAGGGATCTTCGTTCTGCTTGTTTAAGGGCAAGAAGACGCGTTACAAGATCGCGAACAGAAGAGGATAGAGAACAGAATAAGGTAGTATTTCGTGCGGCTAGGGCAGCATTGAACCGCGAGATCAAGTTGAGCAAGTTGAACTGCTACAAGGAGTTGTGCCGCGAAGCCGATGCCAATCCGTGGGGCTACGCTTATCGGACGATAATGGCAAAGACCAAAGGACCAACAACGCCAGTTGAAATGTGCCCGGAGAGGCTAAAGATAATAGTGGACGGTCTCTTCCCGCATCACAGCCCAACGCTGTGGCCATCAACTCCGTACGATGATGAAGACGACGCTGTTGATGCTACGGTCTCCAGCGAAGAGCTTGAAGTTGTCGCGAAAGCTCTGAAGGTTAAAAAAGCTCCTGGTCCGGACGGAATTCCCAATGTAGCATTGAGGACTGCTCTACTGGCGTTCCCGGACATGTTTAGGACGGTAATGCAAAAATGCCTGGAAGAAGGCAATTTTCCAGATAGATGGAAGATACAGAAGCTGGTGCTGTTGCCAAAACCAGGTAAACCGCCTGGGGATCCAACATCGTACAGGCCCATTTGCTTGTTGGACACCCTCGGAAAACTCTTGGAACGGCTTATTCTCAACAGGCTATCAAAGTACACAGAAGGTGAGCGTGGTCTATCGAATATGCAGTTCGGATTCCGGAAGGGTACATCGACGGTGGACGCAATCCGGGCTGTCGTTCAGAGGGCCAAGATGGCCTCTAAGCAAAAAAGGACAGGTGGTCGGTACTGTGCTGTCGTATCAATCGATGTTAAAAACGCGTTCAACAGCGCTAGCTGGAAGGCTATCGCTGAAGCACTGCATAGTATGCGTGTCCCGGCGTACTTATGCAGGATTTTGAAGAGCTATTTCGAGAATCGTATCCTGACTTACGAAACAAACATCGGGCAAAGGTCGATCAGGGTCACAGCAGGAGTGCCACAAGGTTCTATACTCGGACCCATTCTTTGGAATGCGATGTACAATGGAATACTAACGCTTAAGCTGCCCAAAGGAGTCGTGATCGTTGGATTTGCCGATGACGTTGTCTTGTCGATAACGGGTGAGAATCTAGAGGAGGTGGAAATGCTGGCAGCTGAAACGATCGATATAATCGAAAACTGGATGGCTAGTGTCAGTTTACAATTGGCTCACCACAAAACAGAAGTTGTTTTGGTGAGTAACTGCAAAGTCGCACAGAGTGTGGAAATTTCTGTCGGAGGGCACGTAATTCGGTCTCAGCGTTCACTGAAACACCTGGGGGTGATGATAGACGATCGGTTAAATTTTAATAGCCACGTTGACTATGCCTGCGCGAAGGCTGCGAAGGCAACCACAGCGTTAGCCCGAATCATGCCAAATGTTAGGGGTCCGAAGGGTTGTAGAAGGCGGCTTTTGGCGAGCGTTTCATCATCGATCCTGACGTACGGTGTCCGCGCCTGGGGTAATGCGCTCAAAACCAAGCGTAACCAGGCAAAGCTAAAAAGCGTGTATTGGCTCATGGCTATGAGAGTCGCTAGCGCCTATAGGACTATATCGTCGGAGGCAGTATGTGTGATCGCCGGGATGATTCCCGTCGGCATAATGCTGGCTGAGGACATTGAGTGCTACCATAGAAGGGACATTAGAGGTGGGAGGAAAACAGTGAGAATAGAATCAATGGCCAAGTGGCAACATGAGTGGGATAACTCGGACAAAGGAAGGTGGACCCACCGCCTCATTCCAAACTTGACGAGTTGGTTAAACAGAAAGCACGGCGAAATAGATTTTCATCTGACGCAGTTCCTGTCGGGACACGGATGTTTTAGGAAGTATCTACATCGCTTTGGTCACGCACGTTCACCATGCTGCCCGGTGTGCGAGGATACGGAGGAAACACCTGAACACGTTCTATTCGAATGCCCTAGGTTCGAGACCATACGAAGAGAAATATCAGCTTTGAGCGTGGAGAACATAGTCGGTGAGATGTGTCGCGATGAAGCCACTTGGGATGTCGTCGTAAATGTAGTATCGCACATTCTTACGGAGTTGCAAAGAACTTGGAGATGGGGCCAGAGAACGAATTGACAGCGACAGCGACCACGCGAAGATAGGGAGAAAGTGATACAATCGGTAACTGGGGAGGTTCCACTGTCAGGGGAGCCTCTTGTCGGAAAAGGATAGATCCGCCGCCGGGGACTATTCGAGTAGTCCGCGATTAAGCTGGGAGCTTAATGGCTCAAGGTTATTGATTATCAATCTCGTAATAACTTTCGTCGCCGGGGAGGTGCGTCGGTGTAAGCTAGATCCACCGTCGGGGACTAAGCCGAGTAGACCGTGACGCGTAAGAGTACCGGGCTCGGGTCGTCGAGGCGCCATTGAACCGGACGTTATGCCCCACCCGGAATCTCTGGATAGACTTCGGCACTCGACCGGTCACTCGCTGAAGTGAGAAAGGACTGAAGATTGGAGAAGACAAATTAGATGTTAAGAGTAGTTCAGGCTACGCAACAACCTTCCATGGAAGCGGGATGTCGGTTTCGAGGGAAATTTCTTCACCGGGGAACTCCCTGTTGGAGTAGGATAGATTCGCCGTCCAGGTTCATCTGTGTAGTTCGCGACGGAACTGGGAGCTAACTGGCTCAACGTTGATAGATGGTGATGAATGGCACGAGAATGTTGTTAAAAGACTATGATTAGACCTATATCAGGCTAGGAGCTGAATGGCTCATAGACAAGGGAGAACAGATCCGGGGGAGATTCCGCAGCCGGGAATTTTTCGTCGGTGTAGGCCAGATCCATCGCCGGGGACTAGGCCGAGTAGATCGCGACGCGTTGAAGGGCCGGTTTCGAGTGGTCGAGGCGCCATTGAACCGGACGCTATGCTCTACCCGGAATCTCTGGATCGACTTCGGCACTCGTCCGGTAACCCGTTGACGTGAGAAAGTGCATAGGACCTGCTGACCAGGTGTATTAGTGGTGTTGAAAAGAAACAGCCTTCCACGGATGCGGGTCGTCGGTTTCGGGGGAGCTTCCGCCGCCGGGGGACTCCCCGTCGGAGTAGGATAGATCCGCCGCCGGGGAGTATCTGAGTAGAGTGCGACCACGGTGGGAGCTAAATGGCTCGAAAAGGAGATGGTGCTGAATGGCACGAGGAAAAGATAAAGAATTTTGTGTGCTTACTGGTACAAACAAGAGAGCCAAATGGCCCAGAAGTAAATAGAAAATCGAAGAGAGGCGCCGTGAAACGTGCCATTTTAGTACTGCCTATCCCCCAGAAGTAATACTGGAAGGTAGTCCCGGGGGGTTCAGGGTATTAGGGGAGAGGGTAACTCAAGTAACCTTCTGTTACTTGGGTGGGTTTAGTGGGTCCGGCGGTTTGGCCTTCTGCCTAACGCGTCAACCCCACTCCCTGAGTGATAATTTCAGGTGTCTGTATGCAGATTTGCCTTCATCCCTCTATAAAAAAAAAAAAAAAAAAAAAAAACACACACACACACACACACACAAGTTCTCAGCCGCACCAGACCAGGGAAATAGAGGGGGATGACGCCTCCTGGACCCTGGTCAAGAACAAGAGGAAACCGAAGACGTCAAGGGCCGAAAAGAAGGCCCAGGCGAATGAGGGTAGCAAGAAGTCTAGGGTAGGCGCCAGTCACTCCAGGGGCGATGCCCTAGTCATCACGGCGGACGAGGCTAAGTACTTGGACGTCTTGAAGGCGATGAGGAGTGACGTCAAGCTCGGTGAACTCGGCGTTGACATACGTCGAATAAGACGTACCCGGATGGGCGAGATGATCCTCGAGCTGAAGCGGGGCGTCTCGCAAAAGGGCGCCGCCTACAAGAAGTTGGCGGAGGAAGTCCTAGGCGAGACGGTCAAGGTGAGGGCACTCACGACGGAGGTGAATCTAAGGGTTAAAGACCTGGACGAGATCACCGAAGTCGAAGAGCTTGTCACGGCACTGCGGCGACAGTGTGAAGTGGAGACGCCCACCGCAGTCGTTCGGCTACGGAAAGGTCCGGCAGGGACGCAGGTAGCATTGGTTCGGCTATCTGCAGCGGACGCCTCCAAGGTAGTCAAGTTAGGGAGCGTCAAAGTGGGATGGTCGGTATGCCCTGTGCGCATATACGAGCAACCCGAAGTTTGCTTTAAGTGCCTGGAACCGGGGCACAAGCAATGGGACTGCAAAGGCCCTGACAGAAACAATCTCTGCCGACACTGCGGATTAGAGGGACATAAGGCACAATGCTGCACGAACTCTCCAAATTGTTTGATTTGTTCCAGCAAAGCTGTGAACAGCAAGCACCCCATGGGGGGTTCGATGTGCCCGGCGTTTAAGCGTGCTGCAAAATCAAAATGCAGGTAACGCAGCTGGCTTGCTCGGCCTCGCCCGAGTGTTTGGTGTGCGCAGGTTTAGAGGAAACGGCGGAACACGTGTTGTTCGTGTGCTCACGTTTTCGCGCAATGTGTGACCACATGCTTGCCACATGTGGTCTGGACACTACCCCGAACAACCTAGTTCGGAGGATGTGTAAAGATGAAGTTGGCTGGAACGCCGTTTTATCGGCTATCGCCCAAATCGTCTCGGAGCTACATAGAAGGTGGCGCGTGGACTCAAGGATGGCTAGTTCAGGCGCAAATAAGAGGTGGTCCAAGGGATCGGAGTCGGCTTCATGGGTCATACCGGTGGTCATGCTCTGTGGTCGAACTCGATCCTTTTACCGAACAAGTGGCCGCGCGAAGAACAACATGGTATCGTCGCTTTCGCGGCGTTGGTCAATCGGGCGAGTTCCGAGCCCGAGGACGGAAAGGGGTCCTCGTCAAGGCTGGGGCAGGCGTAGGCACCGCGTCGGCAAGTCCCTCTGTGTGCTGGCGAATAGGCCCTATCGCAGAAAGGTCAATTTGGGGTGCACGCGGCATCATCATTCTTGATACCAGTCGTGCAGAGGGAAGCAGGCGCGAAGTCGACTCTGCCCACCTTCCGAGGACATAGGGCGTGGTAAGGCCACCTGGAAAGCCGGCAACGCGCTGGCACGATACCATGGTGTTCTTCTAAAAAAGCGAGTCACGATGTTCGGTGCTGCAAGGACACGCAGCTAACCTCGAGGGTGCGTTGTGCACTGGCCCCCCTTTGAAGCACTACTTTCTGGTTGTACCGAAGGGACTATGGGCTTGGCGGCAATGGAAACGGTTTAGCGGGTCGGGAATGTAGTCCTGCCTCGCTTGGTGATCCCTAACCCCGCACTTCCTGGTCAACCCACACTCTGAAAAATCTTCACGTCATGTTTACCTGAAAACAAATGTGGTTCTCATCCACCACACTTTTCACGTAAGAGTGACCTGAATGGCATGTAACCTGAACAAAACTTAGCTTCGGTGAGTTACGTGATTTATCAGGTGAATCTGACTGGATTTTCCAGTACTAATGACGTGAAGTTTGAAAGTAGTTACGTGTTTGATCAGGTGAACCTTACGTGATTGCTACGTACTGGTTACGTGAATTTTTAGTGAAAACTACATGTTATCATGTATGCTTTGAAATATATTTCAAAATTGTTTTTTTTTTAATGAATGCAAAATAAGTTAGTAACTGCCAGCAGCCGTAAATAGGAAACCTCTCGCGTTGCTGATGCGCTTGATGCGTTGAAATGCATTTGATGCAAAATGATGTCTCTAATATTAGACAAGGAATGCTGTCATTCGGCAATTGCACTTCGGAGTTATCGCTAAAACACTGTTGGAGAACAAATCAACGAATGTCGAATGAAATTTATCAGATTTGGACAGCAATGTTGAAACTAGATTCTTTCACAAACATTGCTGCTATTTCCGATGTTGAACCAATCAAAAGGTAGTCCATCCTTGGACGTTGAAATCTGAAATAATTTTTTTATGCTAACGCTACCGAAAAACTGTAGTTCTAGACTTCATGTAGCTTAAACTTCTTCCAAATCACTTTTCTACGAATTTTCTAAATTTCATGCGACTTCCGTTGATATTTTTTTCCAAGGAGGTAACTGGAGGTTCGGAAAATGCTCGCCTAGTTACACCTAAAATATCCTTTACCTCTGCGAAGCCTAACTATGTTTAGGTTATGTATCATTCATTCTTACGTGATTGTCAAGTCACTTCCACGTGAAAAGTATGGTGGATGATAACCACGTTTGTTTTCAGGTAAATCTGACGTGAAGATTGTTTACAATGCTGGTTTTCCGTAAATGCCAAGCTGCAATCACACTAACACAATCTCACTTAAGTTGTTTACGAGTACATACAAACATATTCACCAAGATTTTTAGTAAAAGTTACGTGAATTTTAGGTGAACATTACCAACGTCACGTAACAATCGTCGTTTGTTCAAGACAGTTCAGTTACGTGATTTTTCACGTGAATATGACGTGATGATTATTTAGAGTGCAGGATGTCTGTTGAGCAGATTCCCCCTCCATTGTTTAGGAAGAAAAAAAAACACACACACACACACACACACACAGACATCACCTCGATTCGTCGAACTGAGTCGATTGGTATATAACACTGTGGGTCTCCGGGCCTTCTATAAAAAGTTTGTTTTTGGAGCGATCATATAGCCTTTACCGTATATGTACTTAGCATACGAGAAAGGCAAAAATGGTCCATGTCCTTTTAAATGCGTAGAAATAAATTGAATACGCCTTCAGTACCTCTTTCGTTCTAAGTCATCCAAGAATTCCCTGGAGTTTAGGGCTTTAAGGTCTATACATGAGTTGAAAAAATATGTTTAGCTATTTAAAAAAATGATTCATGCATGCCTTTTGATTCCATATACACCATATAGGTTTTAGTAGAAAATAATTATAAAGGTATCACTTTTATATAGGGCTCCATACAAGGCTCTATAATTAGTTCCAACCAAAACGTGCCTTTTCAGTATACAATTAGACCTCTTCATGTTTTCAATAATATCAAAAACTCAACCGGTCAGCCCAGAATCACAATTCTTATGCTAAAATAAGTCTCCTGTCAAATTTTCAGCTAATTCGGACTAAATTTCGAGGTGGCTCAAGTCGATTTAGTGTTTTCGAACTATTTTCAATTTTGGAAAAAAATATAACAAGAGATAAACGTTGAAAACTATCGCAACAACCTCTATACAAAAGCTATAATAATATAATAATATGTATAATATAATAATAATAATAATAATATAATTTAGACTTTAGTAGGAAACAGTATTTTTATGCACTTAAAAGCTTGAAAATTACAAATTACATTACATAATTAACATGGACAAAACGTGAACGGAACGAATCGCAATATTCACAAAACTTGTAGAGCACACCAAAAGCTACCGTATGGATAGTTTATATCTCTCGTTAGATTTTTTTCCAAAATTGAAAATAGCATAAAACACTAAATAGATTTGTGCCACCTCGAAATTTTATCCGAATTACCGGTGTTAACTTGGGCAGAAAAAAACACAAGTCTTATTCGATAGGGGACAAAGCATTGTTGATCACTATTGAATTTCATAACAATCGACCACTGCGTTAGAAAGTTATGAAGAAAATGGTACATATTACCATATAAACACCACATAAGGTTGGTGTCTTGGCTAAAGGCGAGAAAGGCAGCATCACTACTCGGTGAGATAAAATGTTTTTAATAATGAAGTTTGTTAAAAACTGTCAAAAACTCCATGTTATTTATGTTTATGAAAAAATATCTTCATGTTGAATATAATTCATTATATTCATATAATTCATGGAGGTCCCAGGGCAGTAAATAAATGATGTTTTGTGTACTATAAACCTAATATTATATGTGTTGTTTAAATTTGTCAGCAGTGGCAACTTATCTTTGTTTGACGGCACGCTAAAAACCATCAAATTAACCTGATTTTTGATAGGTTGTCATTAATACTAATAAGAAACAAACGTAAAAATTTCAATGACAAATAATGTAGATACTATTGAAGAATATTTTAAAAATGTAATACCATGCAAAAGTTCGAAAAACGAGAAAGGGTTTTTGGCCAGCCATTTGTTCTAGCTACTACATCGTGCAGCGATGGTGTTATAATTATTTCCGGGGGTGTAGAATCAAATAGGATACGCCTTCGACAATTGTTTCATCCCAGATCATCCGTGAATTCGTGGAGTATAAGCCTTGAGGTCAGGGGTCCTCCTTAGCCGTGCGGTAAGACGCGCGGCTACAAAGCAAGACCATGCTGAGGGTGACTGGGTTCGATTCCTGGCAATTTTTGGATTGGAAATTGTCTCGACTTCCCTGGGAATAAAAGTATCATTATGTTAGCCTCATGATATACGAATGCACAAATGGTAACCTGTCTTAGAAACCTCGCAGTTTATAACTGTGGAAGTGCTTAATGAACACTAAGCTTCGAGGCGGCTCTGTCCCAGTGTGGGGATGTAATGCCAATAAGAAGAAGAAAAAGAAGAAGCCTTGAGATCAAAACGCGTAAGTAAAGGACTGTTTTCTTTTTTAAGAATCGTGTTTGCCCTCTTTGATTTAGATAGCCAAATTGGATAACCTTCAGCAATGCCTGTTCTCCATTTCTTGGAGCGGGGAATGGAACATGCATTCAAT
The DNA here is from genome assembly GCF_024139115.2 of Armigeres subalbatus. Taxonomy (NCBI): domain Eukaryota; kingdom Metazoa; phylum Arthropoda; class Insecta; order Diptera; family Culicidae; genus Armigeres; species Armigeres subalbatus. The sequence goes on from NC_085140.1 coordinate 52,905,720, forward strand.
TCATTCAATTTGGTTCAGATGATCACTAAGAACATGTTGCATTTCTAAACTGCTATCATAAACATAACTGTCCCATGTACATAGGAGCTTCAATCGCGGAATTTAACCCTTACGTGACCAGCGACGTTGGCTCGAGATCCAACATTTTATTTTCACAGAAACCTGTGAATATTTATATTTATCTCAGCAAACGTGGTATAAATGTGCGTATGACGGCAGTAAAAGTAATCCTTATGTTTAAGGCATTTTCAATTTTATTCAAGAACCGCTTAAAATTTTGATGTAGGGTAAATCACTACTTGGGCCTATGGACCCGATTCCCGGCTCACTGCACAGAAAACTAAGGATTTACACTTTTTGGAAGCCGTAGGTTTATGGTTGATAATTTTAAAAAAGTCTCCCATTGATTTCGCACAATACTCAATATTTTTCAACCATTTATTTCACTCCTAATTGGTCCAATTATAGAAAATAAAAATGTGCATTCCGAACAATCACTCTCCGTTGCTACACCACTGAGCCGGAGTGAATCTTCCCACTTTTACAAAACGGTATTTTCATATAAACACCTACCTGAAAATCGTCACAGTTCTCGATACAAATATTGCTTGAAGCTGTTAATCACCACACAATAATTCCAAACTCACGCACTTTAATCTTTTCTATTTGTTTGTTTCACTAGAACTAATATAAACAAATTAGAATACATTTAAAAATGTATCCTCAAACCGAACAAAAATTCACCTCGGCCTAAGAACTTCTAGCCGTACCGTGCTACCAGAAGGCCAGGAGTCTTTTTTAGTATGAACAAAATCCTTCAACGTTCATAGGAAAACTATCTAATTAGTTGACCGTATCATGTTATTTGTAATTCTCTCGATTTCAAAAAGTGGCAAAAATATAGTTTTTAAGCGTTTGGAAGTAATTTGGATGAGCGAATATTTCTTTTCAACCAAATAAAAATTATTATAAATAATACCATCTGGCATCATGTCGGCGTTGAACGTGCTTATTTTTGTTTACGTCGCATTTTCTACCGTCCCGAGAGAGAATGAGAGAAAGGTGTTGAGAGATTGAGCGAATTTTTGCTTAGGCCGGGAACCGGTTTGGAAGTGGGCCGGAAATGAAATCGCTATGACTGAAATTAGTGCTGGGCCTCGTTAATTTAAATCAAATAAAAGCTTTTTCAAACGATGTTCACCAAGAAAAGCTATTTTTAAGCAGAAGTGAACCCCATTGCAGTATTGCACGGCACACGAAATTTAGGAAAAGTTGCTTCCTGTCATAAATATCAATTAAATAATGCAGTCGCGTGCATGTTAGGCCGGGAATGGGGTAGGAAACCCTACATGGGAGCAAAACGCCGATATATGTTATTGTTAGTTTACGCGTGAAGGCGCTTGATAACTTTCCACAAACTAATTCGCTACTGGTGACATAAGGCAAAAGATCATCTGAGGGATCACTTTTTAAGGGTTTTTAGCTTTATTTTTGTGAATTTTGAAATGAATTCAGTTCTACACTTCCACTAGGTCGCGGACGGGGATCAGGGTGTTTTAGTTCTGTTTTGTGCGGTCGGAAAGTAAACTAAGAAGTTTGCGATTGAACGTGGTTCGAGTTCGACACGGATCCGAGTGTTTAGGGGCCGTATACTGATTACGTGAGGGATTTTTTTTTTGTATTTCTTAATATTTTTTCAGACGCCTTGGCCAAATGGTCGATCAGATTTGTACCTCCTGGAGCAAGGAGCAAGTCCCTCCTCTTCTTTGCCATCATTCAACAAATTTCCTCCACTGAGAGATAACAGAGATAAGGTTAGGAGTTGTTGGGCAAATTCTTACTCCATGAAAGCTTGCAAAAATATTTTTTAAACCCTTGCATAAAAAAATATTCTAAAATTTCTCATTATTCCTATTAACAAAAGTACTCACGAATCAGAACAACAGATTTATGAGCTGTGGATATTGAAACTTCGGAAGATCTTTTAACTGATCGAGAGAATAGCGCCATACCGCATCAACTGATTAGGTCAGAGCTTCCCAAACTTTTGAGTATGCGACCCACCTAGCAAAATTCTATATGTCTCGCGACCCACCTATGAAAACATGCATTTTACCAAGCAGTATTAAGCATTAATTGAATCAGAATGTCATCTGTTTCGGCAAGTTTTACAAAAATATTCACGTTACCTTCATGTACAAATACAAAAAATGACAAAAATGATATTGTATGTCAAAATGTTTTTATTTTACTTCATTAAGGGGCAGCTTTTAGGCATAAATATTTTCTAAAATAGCGTGGTAATGAATATTTAAAATAAAATGCGAATTATGTTCCTGAAAAAATGATCAAAAGATCCGGCATTCGAGCTGCAATTAATATTTATTCTACGCGACCCACCAACAGTCCGCTCGCGACCCTCGTGGGGGTCGGGACCCACAGTTTGGGAAACCATGGATTAGGTTATTAAATGGTGTATAAGATAGGAAAGATAAATAACTTTCATTCAAAATTTCCTAAAGTGATGATGTAATAATGTAGGAAACCTCATACGAGACAAAACGTTTAGTACCGTCGTTCGGGGTGACATTGGGCCTAGGGGGTAAGATTGGGCCAAAAACGAAAAATGTTTCAACTCCTAATATCTCAGAAACTGTTACGAATTTTGATAAAAACTTCAAACGGTTCGAAATTATATTAAAATTCACGAAATCACAAAACAAATTTCAAGAACTAATTGTGCTCGTACGATAATGCTTGGAATTTGAATGTAAAACTATTGAGCGAATGAACCCGTATTAAAATAGTGTCAGTAATGCCCCACAAATCTATTACATAACTAGTTTTTAGATCGATGGATACCTGGTTATCATGTTACGATAATCTGTTGTGGTTTTATCGAATTTTATTAATATTTATATAACGGTTCTGGTTTTTCGTAGCAACGAGCAATGCACGCTAAAAAGGGGTGAGATTGGGCCAAGCTTTCAGTTGATTTGCCTTACATAGTTGATAAGAGCCGTAATGTAGGCAATTATTTTAAATGAACGATTGAATTGTTTCATCGTCACCGCTGAACTATTTCATTTGGCCCAATGTCACCCCCTGTGCGGAGTGAGAATGGGCCAATTTTGAACAACATATAACTTTGAAGAATTTCCATAATTCATTTTTTTTCCCCATGCAGCGGTAAATTTATTATTCAAGCTTGTACCAAACTAATTAAAACTTAATTCCAATGTTAACTACTAGAGCTTTGTAACATTTATTTAGAGCATACCACATTTTGGCCCAATGACACCCCCGTTGGCGGTAGCGTATTTATATTGTTTCAGTACACCATGTCAAAATGGTCGGAAAATACGAAATTTATCTAATGTGCAAATATGTGCTAAATATCTCGACACTATCTGAAAGGTCTGATGCTACTCCAACACGTGGTATATGGAAAGTGTGGCGACAACAGACTTTTTCCACTGTCAAAAACACTAATTTTTCCGAAATTGCCAATCACGTGGCTAAAATAAACGCAATTTTTATGACTATAAAAGTTGCCTTGGGAAGGTTTTAGTATGAGTATGTAGTTTATAAAATTGAACTTATTATATAATGTAGCTTTGTGTTTTTACGCATTTCTGGAATATATTTTTTTTCACATTTTCAACAAAGGGCCTTTTGACGCCTCTAACAACAATGAAACACGTTTTCAAATTAGTTTTGAATCAACATACTTGAGAATATAGTTTGTTTAGTTTCAAATAAGATCAATAAAAGTATAAATGGCTTGGTAGTTTTGGCCATCCGTTTGTATGGAGCCCAAATATTGTGCACGTGTCCGTTTTCCATTACAGTGTATGGATGCGCATAGTACAAAGCAGTGCATAAAATATTCACCTTCATGAAGCAACTTCGGTCCGAATTTTGACAAACATCGCATGATTATTCAAAACATAGAATGACATAGTCAGATGACTACTCCACAAACTCATTCATTCGACTGTCACTGAGTGTGCTTACTGTGTGCAGAAAAAGCATAATTAGCATTGTTTATGTTGATGTTTACCGTTGAAAGTGCCTCGCGGATGAAAATCGGATTCAGTTCTATGTCATACATTACTTTACTCATTAGAAACGTGTTCAGATTTCAGATAATTTATCAATTTGTAAAATGTGCATAAATATTCAATGACTTATATTCAACAGAATATTTACAGTCCAGAGCCGACTATGAATGTGTCTGGAAGTGAGCTGACAAGTGAAGAAAGGTGGAGTTCACCAAAAAATTTCGATTATTTTACACTCTGGTACAAAGTGAGATCGGACGAGAAATGAATGTGTCTTTTGATTAGATACAGAACTTATATTTATCATTGAATTTAATCTAGCAATTTCTGACACACAAAAATGACCATAAACTAACGAACGCAACGCCAAATGCAGTGGTTCAAGCGGTTTCCTTCCATGAACAATCTCTGGATTATGTACTTATCATGTTCTATTGATAATTACGTAGTCATAACGCCATAACAGCTGTCATCGTCTAGTATTACCCAAGAGTCACATCGATTTATTTTCGTCATCAACATTTTGCTTCATTCTCTACATTATGTGCATATGTACCTACAAAACGTACATTCGTTGAAGCGTGGCGTGGGTGCATTTCAATATAGAAAAATGTATACAATTAAAAACTGTTTCTGCTATGATTTACACTCAGTTTTACTTTTACTTTGATGTTTGACATTCTCGTACATATAAACTGCTGAAAGTTAATTTTCTAAAAATGTCTATAAGAAGATAGATTTTTTTAAATTGATCGAAACAATGTTTTTACACAGTCAGAACAGGCATGACGAAATATTTAAACTGCAATTTGCCCTTAGATGAATCGGCGCAAAACAAATAAATAAATGCAAGGAATATAAATGTATATGGATGACTAGGTTCCAATATATCAGGGATATTGTTTCAAATGATTTATGAGTTTTATGTATTCGCATCTTCTTTAAGCTGGCTTCGCATCGCAAAGGCATGCCATAACTGAAGACATTGCCTTCAGGAGGTCATCCTTATTTTATCCGTACATCCTGCGACTAAGCACTGAGACGACTTTTCATTTATGGCGCTCGAGGAACTCTCCCAACCGAAAATTCTCACAGCCGGTTTCCCGTGCAAAATTGATTAACAAAATGAAAGCAAATTGAGATATTGCGAATATTTTTGTTTTTTTTTTGTATCTTTATTAAGGAGACTTTCAGCCCTAGGCTGGCTCGTCTCCGGCGAATATTTTGAAAATGTTAACAATTATTCAATATTAATCAATTGATTATTATTATTAGGCCGATACAAATATAAAAAAATGCCCCCCCCCCTTAGGATTTTTTGCCCAAAAATAATATTTTGAGGGACAACAAAATAAAATTCGGATAATTTTGAGGTTTTTCAAAACATTTTTTAATTTATTTTTTATTTTTTTTTCATCTTAATATTTATTTATTTTGTTATCTCCCTCCCTTGACCTTTCCAACACCTCGAAGCTAGCGTCTGACCGTCTATTTTAAGCAACGAACCCATCGCTGTCGATAAATTAATTATAATTCTAAAAGAAAACCATTTTTTTGATAAAATATGATAAAACTATGAATTGTTCGACCTCGCATCAAATTGTATCTTAGCATTTCATGTAGCTTTTTTTTTCAAAAGTGGCGAATAAATTTAAATAAATTTAAAACCTCGAAAATAAAAATAAATAAAGATAATATTATCCCCCCTTTGAGCTTTCGGAGACCAGTAGGACATTGATCAATTGAAGTAATCAAATAATAATGATATCTATGTCTAATTTTGATTTCAAACTTTACTCCGGTCTAGATTAAAACCAGCAGCAACCTTTAACATGGACTCAGTTGTAGTACAAACGATTAATTAACTATTTAATAAGGTCCTACTGGTCTTCTAAAGGTGAAGGGAAGAGGGGGGGGGGGGTGTTTATAGAAATATGAACTCATTTTCATATATAGATTATATGTAAAAATGAGTTCACATTTTTTTAAAAACAAATATTAAAAGGAAAATCCTCAAAATTTTTCGAAAATTTTCTTGTAGCCCCCTCAAATTATCATTTTCGGGCAAAACAAACAAAGGAGGGGAGACTTAATTGTTTTTAATTATTTGTATATACCCAATTCAACCATCGGGTGTTCTTTGCTTTATAGCAAAATCTTTTATTAGTCATATTCTTGGTCATATTCAAAAACAGACGAACAGAACTCAGTTTCCATCCGTTTGAATGCAATTACAAACAATTATAAAAATATAAAACAAAGCAATTTCTGCGCCACTCCTATGTATTGGAGTAGGATTAGAATGTACATAGACCTAGGAACAGTAACCCAACGTAAATGTAACAGAATGCGTATGCCGCATAATGCACCTATCCAAATGGTCGCCGTTGTAACATTCCACCAACCGCACCTGTAAGGATTCTTTCGCAAGTTTATCTGGTAGGACGTGGTACCCTGTTGCGTTCAGTATTTGAGCGATGGTCGAACGGGCGCGAACAAATTTCGAAAACCTGGTGAATCGTGAACAGTTGGAAGTGTAGAATTTCTCTCTTTGTTGGATACCTAGAGGAGAACTATCGAATACGTCACCAATCGAAGCCGATGAAATACTCTAATTTGGAAATTAACTTCAACATAAATACGTATAAAAAGGATTTACGGCGAATGAAATAATGAGAAGAAACAGCCATAGAGACAGTTGGGTGTATCCAACGAATCTACTGTTAATAATATTGATATGGATTACATCGATGGCTCAAGGATTGCCGCAAGTTTATCGAACCAATGAAATATGTGGAGTTTATAATGGACATCGTGTTTACTTGGAGCTAGGAGACCGTGGACAATTACAGGCCACTAATGTGACTTACGAAAGAGTAAGAACCTTCATTTTTATGTATTGTGTTGACTAGGATCTGAAATTTGTACCCTATAAGAGATCGCAGATAGCCTAGCCGGTGAAGGCACGGCATTGCCAAGCCGGAAATGTGGGTCCCGGTCCGGTCGAGAGTTGATCCTTTCGGGTTGGATATTTGGAGTATCGATGTGCTCACAAAGTTCTTGATTTGGTTGGCATCAAAAACTCTTAGATAAGAATTGTAAAAGTGTGTCTAGAACACTTGAGAATTTTCTTATTCTTTTTCTATGGCGTTACATTCCATCTGGAACTTGGCCTACTTTTCAACTTAGTATCCTATGAGCATTTCCTCAGTTATGTATTTGAATCTTTTCTATGCCCGTCATTGCATGAGTATATATCTTGTTTGACAAGTACAATGTATACAATATGCCCCAGGGTGTCGAGAAAGTTTCCAACCCGAAAACATCCAAGATCGGACTGAGAATCAAACTCGCATTCTCCGGATTGGCTATCCTACTTTTGTTGAGAGTCTGCTGTATAAACTAATTGCCATCACGTTAAAAATCAACGCGCTCCTTTCAAATGCTCTACATTCAATGGTGCAACTTTACTATCACTATAATAAAAAGTGTCATTCCTTTGATTTTGGGATGCTGTCACACCTTTCACAAGTGCGTTGAATACTTAAAGACAATTCCACCGCTTTTTATCAAAGCGTTTTTACTGGAGGTTAAAAATATTAGGACTTCTATTAGCACCAACAATACCTGCATTAGATTTGAAAGTACGATGCTGTGATATACGAATGCAAAAATGGTAACCTGGTTTAGAAACCTCGGAGTTAAAAACTGTAGAAGAGCTTGATGAACACTAAGCTGCAAAGCATCAATATCCCAGTGTGGTGGGGAATGCAATGCCAATGGATAAAAAGAAAATGCTATTGAATTCTTAGTGGAAAGGCTATTTATTTGAACGATGAACAATATTGGTGTAGTTCTCGCGTGATTTTTGAAAACGTCGTAAGTCCAAAAGAGAGGCTCTCTTTGTTTACTTTCTCTTTCGATTATTACAAAGCCATACTAACATTTACATTGGATTTTCCAGCACCGATCTGAAGAAAATAGCTTTGTCTAGTGTGCTGAGGTGAAAATATTGCAACAAATTTTCAACTAGCCTAGATATTAGCAAAAGAGAGCGTAATGAAAGAGAGTCTCTCATTTGGACTTACGACGTTTTCAAAAATCACGCGAGAATTCTTCAAATAGATGAAAGTTCTTTTCAACAGTTTTCTTTTTTTTATGGAATCCTGGTAAGATGCAGGACTAACCGATGGCACGATGTTAAAAATCTGGGCTGAGATGTTCTTTTCAATTTTTTGGGCTCATACGTATTCAGAATATTATGCGCTTCAAATGGAAGTAGTAGTTTTGGAATGCGAATAAGCTCATCTATTGATAGTGATTGAATTATTGAGTAGTGCAAATTTAAATGCAGAACACTTTGCAGTACCGACGAGGATTCGTCGTGCAAGGTCGTGCATATTTTTTTACCGAGATATGCCCTTGCTTTATGCAAGAATAATTTCTCCAAGAATGATTTTGGATATTTCTTCAAGAATTCTTTCGGAATTTCCTCCAGGGATTTGTTCAGGAAATCCTCCGAAAATTAATTCGTAGATAAATTCAGAAATTGCTTTGAAAACTCTTTAAGGCATTCATTTAAAAATTCATTGAAGGAATTCTATGAAATTTACGAAAATTACGATTTTTTAAAGAATTCTTTACGAATTTTTTTTAGGAATTTTTTCAGTAATTCTTTCAGAAATTCCTTTAGAAATTAATTTAGAAATTCCTTTGGAATTCTTTCAAAACTACCAGCACACCAATTTCTTAAAAAGTATTTCAGCAAAATGATTTGCTGAAAAACAACCAGCAAATTCAAAGCTTACTGAAAGTCAGTAAATTGATTCTATTTGCTGAAAATCAGTTTACTTTTCCAATTTACTGATTGTTCAGTATTTTCCATTAACTGTCAAACATTTAAAAAAAACAGCCATCAGTTTCGTGGGAAAGGTGATAATTACTGCGGCTTTCGTGTCCCTCAAAGTTTGGTTCAAATATCATATATATAATAGCCCTGTTTGTCTGTCCGGTGACTAGCCAACCAGACGCATCACGTGGGGAAATTCTCACAAAAAATAAAATATTTGACACTTCAATTCTTTTTTACTATCAGATGCAGAAAACAAAACCAGTGACAACCTTAGACAACCAGACACAGCATTTGATGAAAAAAATCACAGACAACAGACGTTGAAAATTTTGATTTTTTAATGCATGAATTAATGAACCGTTTATATTAAAAAAAACACTTGCCACGGGCGCTACTGCGTCCACAAATAAACTAGTATATAAATATTGAAGTACGTTCTATACAACATGAGTCGTGTATAAGTATGCCAAATCTAATGTATCACATATTTGAGATTAAGAAAGATAATTTATGTGAAATCAATTTAAATATTTTTCAGCCAAAGCAAACAAATGTCTTCCTGTGATGCGGTGTGATTTTGGTCGTCCTGGTTATAGAAAATCGTCGAAAATATGAACGTTATTGCATGTATGCCATATGTATTATATGTTACGTTTAAATCAGACAAATAAAATATTAAAACTCAAAAACAAAACAAACTATATTTTTTCTTTTAACAATTTATGCGGGATTAAAACACTGATAATGCATTTTGGTGAAAAGTATCTGCATGAAGCTGTCAAATCCTGCATTGGTCGAACTTACTGAATTTTCCAGCAAACTTTTTGAATTTGCTGATGGTTCAATAAATAGTCGTCAAACCAAATGACAGAAACATTCAGTAATTTGTTTTTGCTGAATTAATTGCTGATCATTCAGGTGATCGAAGTGAGCCGCGCTGGCGGGAGGATGCAAAATTTTCTCCTCCCGTCAATTTTAATTCTTATCAATAAAAAAACAAGAACCACCGGGATTCCGCCTCATCAAACAAATCCCGACCGGAAGTCTTTTCGGTGTCCATGGCTTAACAGCACCGAAATTGGCGGAACAAACTATTCCAGAGATAAAGTCATAAAGAACTCGATAATTAGGGAAACCCCACCGAGGTTGTGTACAAGACCGCCCTCGCCAATGTATCCAGCCAATATTGGAAGTAATGCTCAGTGTTGAGTGATGCCCGTGTCTGTGCAGGAGAGAGCTGGAACAGTCAGTTATGGATAGGCGATCAAGTTCAGATGAGGCACGCATTAGTCGGAACCTAAAACAGGCACTAGGAGAGAAGATTGGAACATTCTCCACCATAAGCCAAATGTATCAACTGGATTTCGGTGAGCGCTTTCCAACTTATCTCTATTGTTATTCTTGCAATGATATTAGCCATGTACTTTGAGCGTGATCTAAACCAACAGCTTTCATAACGAAGAAAGGGAGCTTGATCCATTAAAGCTGTTGGTTTTAGGGAAAAGCAGTTGCGTTGATGTGAATTTTGATAAGGTTTACTCGCCATTTCACTGCACTGTAGCCTGGGCTCGGCAGACACGCGTCTTGACTTTACATTCTGTGTATTATTTTTCAGAATTGTATATCTTTAACATCGACACGTATAGTCGCAATTGAAAACGTTTGGCTTGGACGATGTTTGTAATTGAGTTTTGTGGCTTATTAAAATCCACCCGTGATTTTTTTTTTTTTTTTCAATTACCAGAAGTTTTTAAACGGAGACCAAGCTTGTTCTTTTATATACATTTTTTCTAAGATTTTACTTCAGATGGTAAAGGTGTTTTGGGACAATGATATATCCCAAAAAATATATTTCTATGCAGGGTTCGTACTTTTCGTTTGATGAGACGAAATCATGCAATTTTTAGGCCGACGGACAATATTTCCTAGTTTGTGGTGAAAAACATGTTAGACTCACTCCTTTTTTCTCTAGAATGAACCTGGGAAATAGACGAAAATCGGCTTTCTTAATGATTTTTATTTCGTTTCTTCATTTTTACTCCTCACTCACCTTTCGCGAAAATTTGTGGTAAGCATTTTCAATAAATTGTGTTTTGACGGGAGTAATTAAAAAAAGAACGATTCCGAAAAATATGGAGATAAGTAAGTAAAATATAGCATAATTTTATCGTTTTATGAGTTTTTGCTTGTTTTTCATCGCTTTTGTCTCTTTTTTTTCTCGTTCCAGAGAGCGAGTAATGGCGCTTTAGCCTAGGCCTATATTTACACTGATATACATAAGTATTCGTCATGTTTTCATAGTAATCTATCTGAATTTTGCGAATACTTTTGTCCATCATCGTACGCTCAGGGCACTAGACTAAAAACTGTGTCCCATCCCAAGACGTCGAAGACCCAAGGAGTGTACATTAATCTTCTTAGCAAAGTCACTCCCAACGATTCGTCAATCATCCTTCCCCTGAATGTGAAACGGTTGGTACGGCTGTCCCCGTTTCTTCCTTTCGTAGATTCAAAACTCTTCGTTGATCATGTTATTTATTACTAAATAATCTGATTGCCTGGGAGTTATGGATTGTCTCCCAAATTCAAGCCTGCACGGTGGGCCTGGCCGTTTTAATACTTGTGTCGTATTTATGATATGCTGCAAATATTAATACAGACAAGAAAATGCTCGGGAACACAACCGACATTTCCAGGATGCTTTTCAATACTGGCTGTGCATGTGCTAAGACAAGACAAGACAAGACAAGACAATTAATTGCTGATCATTCAGCTCGGCAAAATTCAGCAAAATTTTGCTGATTTTCGGCGAAAAAAATTTGGTGTGAGGATTCCATCTCACACTTCGGAAATACGTAAGGAAAATCCATCAGGTATGCCTGATTGAATTTCAAGATAGCTTATTGCATTAATTCTGGGGTTATTTTTCACGTAAGAAGTATCTGGAAGATTTTCCGAACGAACTTTCGGATAAATTCATAATTCATATATCAGTATGCATTCATACTCTAAGAAATTCCTGGAGATGTTTTCGAAGCAACTTCTAAAGTAAATTTATAGAAAGACAGAATCACCGTCTTCGACCAGAGGTCGTACAGACTGAACACTAGCACATCTAGCATGAGACAACGGACAGGACATTTACACAACACCCAATGGACCAGTGGAGAACTTTTCGCTTCACGAAAAGTTTTCTCCTTGCCGGGGCGGGAATCGAACCCACACTCCACAGCACATGCGTCTAGACGATTGACGTCGCTAACCACACAGCCACGAAGCCCACCAAATAAAAATCTTGAAAAAATCCGAAGAAGTATGATGATGGATCGACTACAATCCCGATATTTTGTTTTTATTTAAGCAATGCATGGAATCTTAATTCCAGATTTAAAACAGGGTTTTATTCATAAAGGAATTTTTGAAAAATGTTATTAAAGAAATCGTAGATGAATTTTCAAATTAGTTTAAGAAATTTTCTTATGATTCCTTCTTTAAGTTTTCTAAGTTTTCTTGAGGAAATTTCAAAGAATTTTGGGAAGTATGCCTGAAGTTATTCCCGGAGTATTTTCTGAAGAAATCCCTTGAGGAAATTCAGAAAGAATTCATGGAGGAATGTCCTGCATAAATTTAACAAAGTCGAAAAATCCTTTAGTATTTTAGTTAGTTTCCGTTCGGAAATTCCTTTACGAATTCTTTTAGGAATCTCTTGAATTTTTTTTTTCGGAAATACCTATAGAAAATCCTTAGGAATTTATTCCAGGAATACCTACGAAAATTGTTTTAGAAATATCTTCGGAAATTCCTTCAGGTGAAATCTCTCAGATTTTTTAAAGGAATTTCTTTGTTAAGTTCAATTTTTTTGGAAAATTTCTGTATGGAAGAACTCATTTTATGAATTTATTTGTGGATTCCTTTGGAAATTTATTAAGAAATTTAAGTTTTTAAGAAATTATTAAGAAATTCCTTAAGAACTTTGGATATTTTTTTTTAGAAATTCCTCGGGAATCTCTTCAGTAATTCTTTAAAGAATTATTCAGTATTTACTTCCAGTGTTCAAATTCAGTTTGGATTTCTTATTTCATTCATTGATAAATTCCCGAAAAAATCTTCCAACCAAATTTTCGAAATAATTCCTGCAGGAATATGTATGACAATGGTTTTACTGAAAGGAAAAGGTAGTTCCAAAAGACTTTCCGGATGAATTTACAAAGGCCTTTTCAAAGCATTTTCCGAAAAGATTTCCGGAGGAATGTCGAAAGGAATTCCTGGAGAATTTTCTTAATTATTCCTGGAGCAAATTCCTAAAGTGAAAAGAATTTCTGAAAAAAGAAAAAAAAATCCTGGAGAAAATTTTGAAATTCTTGAAGAAAACTCCAAAAAATCTGAAAGATTTTCAAAAAGATTTTTTGAAGACTTTCCGAAGAAATTCTTATTGGAATTTACGAAGCAAATTACAATTGAATATCCGGAGAAATACCAACAGGAAATTCCAAAGAATTTACTACATATCTTTAAAAAATCTGTAGAAAATTACACGAAAAATTCTTTTGAAAGTTTCTTCAGGAACAATTAGAACTCTAGGAAAACCATTTTTTTAGAACAATTTTGTATGTAATTAAATTTGAGGGAAAATATTCGATTTGATGGAAGTACATTAAAATCCTTCAAACGTTTTTTTTCCGATAGTCATTCTCACCAAGATTCTCACCCACAGCGCGCGTGATAGGGGAAAAGTGGGTAAAACCGACACCCTAAGCAACTTTACAGTTCCTCAATCTATGAAGCAATTTGCCGGTCTAGAAATTTCATACAAGCATACTTTGGCTCTTCATGCATCAGTCCATGAGGTCTCAGGACAATATTTTTTGATAGAATTTGATTTATGATGAAAACGCGAACAGTCCATCTTACAGCCCAACCAGCTGGGGTGCGGGTAAGATCGACACCACATGAGGGTAAAACCGACACATCAAATCGTTATGGAATCGAACATCAGAACAATTCTAAATGATGTTGCAACATAATTGAAAATGTTTAACAACATTCATTTTGATATTTTTGTATGAAATTTATGTTTAGGGGTCACTCGTAAACGATGGCTGATTTTTTTTATATATTTAAAATCATCACCACATATCATATTTTATTTAGTTTCTTTAGTGGAAAATATATAGAGTATAAGAATGTTAGTAACATATTTACTAACTACTGTAAATATTGACCTACATTTAAATTTCACTTATTTTAAAAAGTTGTTTATAATGACGATTCAAAATAAATGCGTATGGTGCAGTTATGACAAGAAATGAAAATGACTAGTTCCGTAAGTGACAAGCTACATGTTTACAGGAGTAAAAATGGATCACGAAAGAACAACACTAGATTACGGATTGAATATATCTAAGAGCAAAATAAACTTGAAATACGGTTCTTCTTTGGGCGCTATTGTTATCCGACCTGCAGGTTTTCCTTGATGACTCAATAGTACCCCCTAGACCTATTGTCACGCCCAATGATGATAAGGTAAGATAATGTAACCGGTCTATGATAAAGTTATATTCCCCAGCGCCTCGTTTTCCAATACTTGACTTATATTATGCGAATGATGAGTCTAATAAAACAGAGGTAATTCGTGATTTGATGGCAGGTGTCGAATTTACCCCAACTGATAACATAATAATGATGAGATACATGTGGATGTTTATAATTAGAAAAGCTAACATTTTCTCCACAACATACACAAAATGATGTTCAATTATGGATCAGAGATTGATTAAATACTGATAATCAACAAATTATTGTCGAAAAAGCTTATACACCGATGCCAAAATTTTACATAAATCACCTCCTCAATGGTGACCAATGCTAATTGTCGGTTTATTATGACTTTTACACGTCTCCGCCAGTTACAAAATGACTAGAAATACATAAAATTAAACGTTTATTCAAAGTGTGTCGAAGTTCTGTCCGATAACCACTTGAAATCAGAGATTTGACGTGGTGTCGGTTTTACCCGCAGTGTCGGTTTTACCCACAATTCCCCTACATAAAGCGATAAAAGTGAAACGGTCGATGAATGTGAGCTCTAGCTGCTAACTGGGCCGCTCGCCCTCTTATTCCATATGTTAGGAGAAAAATCGAAAAAGAAAAAGAAGAACCACGAAAAAATTTCACAGCTAGATATGGGATACAATTCTGCAAATATTATTAAAAAAATCTAAATAATATGTAATTGAAAATGGTTTGGAGCGCTTTTAGTTAGGATTTTGATTATCTAAATTGCACATATATTTATTTGATTGTTAATAATAAGTTTTTTTTTCCCGAATTGATGCCGAAAAAGGTACTATTTTTTATGTTTATTGAATTTCTAATCTCGTGTAATAAACCATTTTCGGAAAACAAAAATCGGCTCGTAATTTTTAAAATGATTCTGAATACCTTGCCGTGGTGAATTTTTGTGATTCAAATTTTTCCGCATTCATCCAGTTTCAGGGATTGAATCCTAAAGAGAAAGAACAAGTCTCTCACTTATCATCTCTGTATACATATACGATATGTAGCATATCGCGAGAGACTTTTTTCGCAAGCTGTCATGATAGAGAACTAATTCGGGAGGCTATACCTCTTGATAAATTTCTTTTAGAAAGCTCCAAATGCAGGGAGTACGGGCTCTGATGATGCATTTCAACTTGTTCTACACAGCTGTGCCAGCTGACCAAAAACTAACTTTTAAAAATCACATTGAAGGCCTTCAAGCCAAATGTAACAAATATATCAAGGACTAAAATAAAAACTCCCCCTAAAAAATTAGAAAATATCCATAAAAAATAGAAAATTGCCAATAAAGAAATCAGGGTATGAGCAATAAATAAACATAAAATTTCCACAAATAAAACAAAATTTCCATAATCAATTAAGAATTTTCCGCAAAACAAAAATAAATAAGCACTTTTAAAGCAATTATAAAAGAAGAATTTTCCATAAAAAAATTAAAATGTTCCACGAAAAAAAAAATACAAAATTTCCATAAATAAATCAATATTGAATGAAATGAAAATGAAAAATTACAAAATTTTCCACAAAATAAATATATTTTTTCCATATAAAAATAAAAATTTTCCACAAAATGATCAATAAAGAGCAATAAAAAACTAAGAAAATTTCCATAATGAAATATAAGAAAGCAATCAAACTGTGGTTTTTTTTCCATAGATGACCCCTTCTCTAAAAGCGTTTAAAGTTCATGTAAAATTTTATCAGCTTTATTGCTTTCTTGTATTTTTTTACGGAAATTTTCTTATTTTTTTAATGTTCTGATCAGGCCTGCCTGGGAATTGTCGCGTTTGTCAGTGACACCTGACAAGATACATAAAAACATGGTCAGTAAAAAAAATCTTGTCAACTTCCAATTTTCCGTCGCACGACTGGACCCCCACGACCAGATGACAACTTTTTCCAACCGCGACAATTTGCTTTTGTTGTAGGTCTTGTTAGAGCACACATCTGCGACAAAAGTGTGACAACGCACATACTTTCGGCTCTGTGCACGACACAACATTGTTACCGAAAGTAAGTTATGTCGCATCTTCTGGTTGTCCATCTGCGTGGAGGAGCCATAGCAGCGGACAAATTTAAAATATAGTATCAAAAAGAGCACTTTATAATTAATTATTTCTTTGTTCTCTTGACAGATTTTCTGTTTAGAAATAAGAAATTTTATTCAATTTTTGCGTTGTTACGTAGGGGGAATGATGGCTTTGGCAGGTTTTGTTCTATTATTGGCAGGGGAGTTTTGTATGTCTGACTATGCTCAAATTTGGTCTAAACATTCTTTGCATATCAAAGAACATTGTGGCCAAATTTCATAAAATTTGGTCGACAAAAACCCCCTGCCAATAATAGAACAAAACCTGCCAAAGCCGTCTTTCCCCCTAGATAATAATACGTAAACAAAAAAACAAGTGTCTCTTGCATAGAGAAAGATCCCCCAGGGTCGAATAACTGAGCCATTTAACGCAACGCAAGTTTGCTCGCTTTTTATTGAGTTTTCGTGCTTTTCAAGCGGGTTTTGGATCAATGCGTTTTTTTAAACCGATTTTGTTAACGTGGTTTAAAATAAAATCGGAGCATACGAAACAGCGATTTTTGATAAAGTCGTTTTTACGCGGTTTTTGTGATTTACGCGGTTTTGACTTATGCAGTACAATCGTCCGCGTAAATATCTACTTCAGTGGATTTTGACCGGTACACCGTTTGTAGCAATTGCCTGATAGACGTTTATTTGACTGCAATATTTTATGTATAAGAGAAATACGGAATTTTATTTAAGCGTATATCCTACATTAGGGGCAATTAAGGAACATTCGATACATTTACTGTTGTGGGGCCGTACACTTATTACGCTGCATTTTTCTGTGTTTTTCGAAACCCCCTCCGCATGTAATTTTTTTTTCTTACACGTTATTTTTTATTTATATGGAGAGTAAAAAAATGATAGTACTCCCCCCATAAGTGCTTACGTAATAAGTGTACGGTTATGAAACGCTTATGCGGGCTTGTTCATGCTATGTACAGCATGGTATGTTTTTTGGTTAATGTTGTTCAAAATTCAACAGCTTGTGCGCTCGAGTGTTAAGGTCACTCCTGACGGAATCCAAGTTTCAAAGTGCTCGCGTTTTCGGGGGCACACCACTCGATACGGAGGCGGCGCACAACTGTCATTTTTGTTGATTTAGCTTTGCTGCGTCGCAGCATGCGTGAAATATTGTCGGCGTAGCACCAAGTTAGAATTCGGAAGTCGGGACTTCCGAACAGAACTTTCTTCCGAAGTTTTATTTGTCAAACTAATTGATGCGTTGTTTAGCGCATCTTTAGGCGAATCCAGCGCACTACTTCCGAAGTTGGAAATGTTGCCTGTATCTGGAGAAAAATCCAACTTCGGTATAAAAAGCGGTATAAATTTATTCCGGATACACAATAATAAAAATGATAGTTGTGCGTTGCTTCCGTATCAAGTGGTGTGCCCCCGAAAAAGCGAGCACTTTGAAACTTGGATTCCGTCAGGAGTGACCTTAATGGCCCGCTTAAAAGATTTCCGGATATAGATATAGATATAGATTTCAAACCATTCGTGATTTTCAAACATACATTTTAGATATGTAATTAAATGACGCATTTTGGTTAAACAGGAGGAGCTAGACTAAAATCACCAAAATTCGACACATTATTATTATGCCGTACATATTAGCC
Source organism: Armigeres subalbatus (assembly GCF_024139115.2). Taxonomy (NCBI): domain Eukaryota; kingdom Metazoa; phylum Arthropoda; class Insecta; order Diptera; family Culicidae; genus Armigeres; species Armigeres subalbatus. Next base: position 52,923,888 of record NC_085140.1, read on the forward strand.
AACTTCAACTGCTGTAAAACCCAGAAACCACACCATTTCAGTGGTTTCGCCTCATTTTGTCATCAATGCATAATGACAACATTTTGCTGACAACGACAACAATTTTTGTCGCTACAAAATTCGAAGGTGACATGACGATTTTTTTTGTCAATAACCATGACAACTATTCTAATCGGTCTAGTTGTGCAAAACCTTAGTCGTGATGGAAAGCGTCACACGACAAATATATAGTAACAAAATAAGTATGTGACAAGATTCAAAATGTCTGTCAAAATGAGCGAGAGACCAGTAGTACGCTGTATCGAGCTACGTTGGTTAGGTTGTGTTGTCCATCTCTTTGGTTTTGTCGCATGGTTTTTCTGTATGAAGGTGACAAATCCCAGGCCTGGTTCTGATCGGACTGCTAGGCGGCCACAAATCTTACTAATCTAATCTAATCTAATCTCATACTTGCGTAGCCAATACTTGAAAGCATCCTGGAAAATGACGGTTTCTGAATTCCGTCATTTTTCTTTTCATATGGCCAGGCCAACTACGCAGTATGTACCGCAGAGATGACTCCTAGATATTGAGCGACTTCAGGAATACCTAAAGTCACTTAATAGCTTGGAATCGAGGGGAAAGGAAGAAAGCGTGGACCTCCCGTACCAAACGCTTCCAATAATATAGATACCTAATATATAATAATAAAAATCGTGTGCGTATTTATGTATGATGTATATGTATATGTGTGTATATGAGTGTGTATGTGGGTTTATATGTGTAGTGAATGTGTGTGTGTGCTTTTGTGGGTGCGTGCGTATTTAAATAAATTTACAGTTTATCAAAACCTTACCTCTGCTAAAAATTCTGACGCTGAACCAAGAGAAAACACGCACTGAACTGATTAACTTTATTACCGGCCGCGTAATGCAGAACACAAAATTTTGGCAAATCGCGCGATCGTTCTGCCGTCCGAAACAAGAGCCAACACGCACTGAACTGATTAACTTTATTACCGGCCGCGTAATGCAGAACACAAAATTTCGGCAAATCGCGCGATCGTTCTGCCGTCCGAAACAAGAGCCAACACGCACTGAACTCGCTAGGCGGCCACAAATCTTTCGACTAAAATTTCATTTTATTCTTCTGTCATTGTTGGGTCGATTGGACATGTGACATGTCGCTCCATCATGCCGTAGGACTATGTTATGATTAGGGATCCTATATTAAGAGATGTGCGAATACTTTTCCAAACGATTTAGCAACGCTGTTACTTTCGTAAACAAATGCTGCCAGCACTTGCCGCAGTGAAAAATGTTTAGGCTTGCACATGACTTTACATTCGAAGACACTTTTTGATTAATTTGTCTATCCTCTAGCAGTGCATTTTCGCTAAAATTAAAGAGCAATACGAATGAACACGATATAAGGCATCAACTAGACTACTTTTACTTACGAAAGCAAAACAAATTGTTTATTCGATAAAACTTTTCATAAAATATATTTCACCAAAATCGCAATACCTTTCGATCTGCAACAATAACGATGTTCATTTGGCTCAGATTTTGACAGTTCTCAGTGCTCGATTGGCTCAAGATGGCCGCTTTCGCATATCTCTGAATGTAGGATCCCTAGTTATGATCATCTGAGAATTTGGCCTTCACCCAGGGAAGCACTTGGTTATTTAAAATAACGATAAATAATTCGGAATTGATTTTAAACCCAACATACATGAAAACAGGCGGCAGTTTCCAACCGTTGTGGCCACCAAGCCAAACATCATGACATCATCCGGATTGGTTTGAAATTCAAACTTTATTTTCTCCAGAACATCCACAATTTTCTTCGGTGAAATGAACCGGTCCGTGCGGCCGTTGGCATCAGCTTCGATGCTGAAAAGCTTTTCGCATAGGAGAAAAGGATTATATTTTTCTCCTATACCCGGTCCGTAATCAAGTGGCGTTTCACTCAAGCTCTGGAAGGTACATGCATATCTTCTTTGATGGATCTCGCATGGATTTCTCAGTAATTTTGAATTCTTTGGCAATTTTTTTGATGGAACGTATCTGGTTGCGAGTAATCTTTCCACGAACCGATTTGATCATGTTTGGCATACGTGCAAAGCATGGACGTCCACTTCCGCTGCTTAGACCCACACACTTACTTATCATTACCGAGCTCAGCAATATTTTTGACGAGATTATAATAGCTGAGCGTTCGGTGATTTGTTCGGTAATTTAAATGATTACCGAGTGTTCGGCAATCAAGCAGATCTTGCGAGCTGTCAAAAATTACCGAAGCGTTTGATTTTATTTTAACAAATCGTTCGGTAAAAATCTAAATGTCAGATGCGGGTCGAAAGCTGGCAGTTCAGTAATTCCAATATAGATGTTCGAATAAATTTTCTAATCTTTTTTTTAATTGCGAAAAAGTATGTATTACTATTAAGATCAAGATTTCCATTGTCCAGGAATACGAGCTTATAAATACTATTCCATTTGAAACAAACTGAGAGCATTATTTGACATTTTATTAGCGCTTTGATTTAGGATGATTTAAAATGGAATAGTACTTACTCGCTTTGTTGAGGCAATGAAATCCATCGATGCTTAACGTGGACTATAAAATCAATCTCGTTTTCAGCGTTAAAAAGTAATATTGAGAGTCGTATTACGCTGCCAAATTTGAGGTTTTTCTGCAAAATAGATTTTCACCACTTGTTTGCTACATAAAGGCTCGCATAAAGGGGTCAACTATGAATCACAAAATGAAATGGAAGAGTTGAGATGTTTGACAGATTATAGAGAAGTTTTCGGAATGTTCAGCAATAAAATGAAGACCGTACAGTAAAATTAGTTGGGTTACCGAACGATCAGTAATAGATACTACCGAACAAACTGACAGCAGGGAAATTTTTATGTTTACCGATCTAATCAGTATTAAATTTAGCAGAAAGCAGTACTTTATTTAACGGAATGCTGATTTTCAGTAGTTTACGTTACTGATTTCGTTATAATCAGCATAAAGTAGCCGAAAGTACTGTAATTGAATAGTTTTGACGACCGTTTCAGCTTAAAAAAGTACCGAACATCGACTAACCAATTAAGTGTGCACCCTGCAGAGACGTTTTAAGGCGAACTGTGGCCAAAAATCTCATTCGGCGTCTTCTGGATGAGCAACAAACTAGTAAACAATTCTTTTGCGTACATTTTTAGAAATTTGCAATAAAACAATTAAAATCTCTGGGTGCAGCATTTGAAAGTAAAAATAAACAAATATACTTTCAACAGAAACTAGCTACTCGAATTAAATAACCTATCATTAAAGTTTAAACATTTTCGAATTATTTTCTGCCGCACCCTGTATGTAACTAAGGAAATGCTATTAGAATAGCCATAGAAGAAGAAGCCAAGTGACCCACCTCTTGACGGTCGCCCTACCAAACAAATCGCTAGGGGCCAAACTAGTCTACACTAAAATGTGACCATTTTTAAGGCATTATCTTGAATCGGAACAATGGACCGAATTATCTTAAAATCTAAGGTTTTTCATATCTCTTATGTTGAATACTGTCTATCAATCTTTTTAGTCTTCGAATCAAACATCCCCAGCCATTTGCACCTTGGAACTCGTTACATGTCCTTCATGCAACTTTAAAATCTCATTAAGGTATGCATTTGCGTATAATAACAGTTAGCAGTTCAGACAATTTATCCATATTGAGTAATCTTCTTGATCCATTTGTAACAGCTATAGCAACTTTCCGACAAAGTGCGCCATCCACAATGAGTTGCCTTGTCGATGCGATTATCTGGAGTTTTCCGAACCACCTTTCGACGTTGAACAGACGGGCCGCCGCAATTGCGGCCATGATGTAGTTTACCAGACGCAAACCCGCTCGGTGCTGATTCGCTTCATTTACTGGAGTAACCACTCACACGCCTTCACCCTGGATTACGTAGCGGAAAGTGAGTTAACAATTGCGGTTTTCGATGATGTACATTTCTTGACGCAATATCGTTTCTTATAGGAAATCGTGAGACACTGCAGGTGAATCCGGGTGCGATGCATAACTTGACGGGAGGGGCTCATTCCAGGACTATTTCAACGCCATACTTTCCTTCGTATTATCCGCGAGATTTTGGCAAGGAATACGTGTTGAACTGCAATGTTGAAGCCTGTCGAGTGAATGTGATCTTCAGTGATTTCCTCCTGGCCAAGACATCGACTATGGAGTTTTACGACTGGAACGGACAGCGGCTTCATGCCGTTTCGGGCGTGAGTTTTCGACCTCGGGTGGTTCAGAGTACGGGACCTTCAATGATCATCAGGTTCTATGCAAACGGCGGTTCTGGGTTGGGGTATAGGGCAAGGGTTTCCTTTTTGACGGTTGAGAGTGCGGAAAACCCGCTTATGCTTCCTGAAACGAGCTGCGGTGGTGTGGTAGAAAATGTGGGAGGTGCCATCACAATGATGGAGATGGTACATGGCGTAGATGAGGGACGAATTTTCGACTGCATTTGGCTGATTAAGCCACCGAATACGTACGCTCATTTGAAGACTCACCTGTCGTTGCGGGTTGATACTTTTGGAAAGATGGCACCAAATTCCCTTTTGACGGTAATCCAAGGGACGACATCCGACGGTGGAATAATGGACGTAATAAGGCCAACTGTTGGAGGTCAAGGAAAGAGCTACGTTACGCCATTGACTTCGGGGTTTTACGTGCACCTAAGGGCTACATTCGTGATGCAGTCCAGATTGGCTTTGGTGTACACGGCGTTCAGTTATTTAGGTGGGACTTAACAGGTATTTTATAGATGAACACAGTTAACAAATATTTCACCGTAGATTGTTATATGGGATCTGAATTTCTATGCGACAATAGGAAGTGCATTCCAATTCAGCTACATTGCGATGGATTTGATCACTGTGGAGATGGGAGCGATGAACCGACGAGTTGCGAAGCTCAGTGGGAAACAGAACGCATTGATCGTCGATGGTATTCTCACACGCCTAATTACTACTTTCCGAAAATGGATCGCTATCCAGATCTACGCACCGCTACTGTAATATTCATCGCCAGTGCGTTCGGGTTGATTATGTTGATTTCGGTGTTCATCATATTACTATACCGTACAGGAAATCGTGCCAGGCAGCAGCGCGAATTGCAAAATCAGCTACAGACAATCAGCGAGCTTTTAGGTAAGTACCCACCTTGAAATTTGCTATAGTTCGATGGCTTGGGAGAGATTGTAGTGAGTGTTATACAAACAGATAGCAATAGTCCTCGCGGACCTGATGACGTCGATGAGCCACCAATATATGAAGCTCCGCCAGATTATGATGAAATAATCAAGGTTGGAATGGACGACGACATTAAGAGGAAGCGCAGGCGTCACTCGTCGTCGGCTTCCGGACGCCGAAGTCGTATGAGACGATCCCGTAGACCAAGTAACGTCTCTGAAAGCAATAATCCAATTTTGGAAGTTTGTCTACCACCGGAATTGGGTAGTGAGGGTCCTTCATCAAATGCAATGCATTTGCAAGTTCCGTATGGAATCGATGGTGGTCTTTCCGATTACGAAGACGATGACACACATGAACAACACTGGGATCAAAATGAACCGAATTTCTTTATGTCATCACATGTTGCAGGTAAGTTAAAATATTTCGCACAGTAGTTCTGCGATCTCGATTGATATATCTGACGTAGAAATTCATTTGCAGAAGCTTCAACGTCGGCTTCGACAAGCCAGAGTCAAAGCGTTGGTTGCCAAACAGCGTCAGAATCAGTTCCGTCCGAGAACTCTTCGAGCCCACCGCCAACGTATGATTCACAGTTCTTCCTCCACAATGGGTAAGCATTTCAAAACATCGTAATTTATCTTTACTGTCATGTGATATTCATAATTGCAGCATCGAGACGACACCTCACTCAGCGTCGGATTCAGACACCTTCTCGAGAGGCTTCGCAGAGGAACCTCCTAATGTTACGCTATCTCTGAATGAAACTCCCACGCAATCTACCGATCGACTACCTCCTCCTACAATCCCAGCACCAATTGGAATAACCTGCAGTTCTTCAACATTTTCGGGAGCCAGACCCCAACATATTTGGAGTCAAAATGCTCGTATTCAGCGTCCTTGGCTAGTATTCAGCGGAGATGATGGCAACACATGTAGCGTTGTACCAACCTTAAGTACTCTCCCAAATGATTTCAGCAGCCAGCAGATCTTCAACTCCACTGATGTCAAAGAAATTGATGCATATTTATTAGCATACGGAGAGCTGGGGTAAAAATTTAGTATAAACGCTCTAGATTTTTTACCATTATTCATATCGATGTTTCAGATCTCCTGGAGCAGCAGGCACTAATAATGACACCTGCTCAAATGGTACTGACCGCTCTCACCTCCCAGCAGGCTCATTCGTGAGAAATTCCTACACAGCCTCGTCAGTTGGCTCGAACGCTCGTAGCGTTGCATCCACCAACGTTGATTACGTTATCCAGAACTGTTTCTACTGCATGGAGCGTAAGCATTGCCCCAACACATTGTGCCCTAACTGTAACTGTTCAAGGGGCCCAACTATTCCAGCGAATCTCTGCTCCTCATGCGGAGGAAAAATTTCCCTCAAGGAAAACCTGAACTCCACCGGCGGGCCAACGCATCAAATACCGACGACAATCGTGCCGGGTACGGCTGTCCGTTTGTGTAACTGTTTTCCAAAATTCCCTTCCCAATCCGGAATAGTGATCCGGTCCGGATCCGCTAATGTGATAAATCCTCATTCAACCTCGACCGTGAACATGTCGACGGCAATGGCGATCCGACCGATGTCGGTTGATCAGATCGAAACAAACTGCGCCCGACGCAGTGTTGCCAGTCTAACGAGCAACTTTGAGGCGTTTCTCAACTCGCATCTGGGGATCCCTAGTTCAGCGATGAGATCGTAGGTTAGAAATTGATTTTATTTTAGCTGCAAGGGGGCGTTCATTAAGTACGACACACTTTAAAGGAGGAGACTAAGGAGTGGCATTCTAAATTTAAAAAAACAGTTTTCATATACGAATAGCTGAAAGAAAGAGAGATAAACATTTTTCCCTAACGTACTCTTTGGATTTTCTCAAGATTATGGTGTTTCGGATCTGTTGGATGAAATAAATACAATTATATTTTCCCTCAAGTATGGCCGATTTGTATTTTTCTGTTTTGATCTATGCACTTACCAATGCCAATACATAATATAAATATTTCATTTTTCAGGTTTACATTGTTCATTGTAATCTAAGTGTTTTTCCTTTGAGACCAGCTATAGTCAACTGCATAGTAAATAATAAAAATATTTCTCATCTAAGGAAAATCTTACTCGCTAGTTTGCCTTTGCAGCGCCTTTTACGTTGACTGTTCGTATAGGAAAATAAGCGAATCACATTTTTTAAAAATCATATTATTCTGTTGTTCATCTTTATATCGAAAGCTACATGTTTCACCTAATTTTACATTCACTAGCATTTTTATCTTTGATTTGGTTGTGCTAATACGTTTTGTAAAGTATATATTCCTTATGTTTGTTATTTAAGTTTGTTTAGATTAGGTTGTTTGTAGATCTTTTTATTTTTATAAAGTGTTTGGAAATGGAAACGACAGCCGATTTGCTTAGTTTGAGAGTTGCACTTAAATAAAGTGGCAGCGTATTCGTGGTTTGTTCCATCCGCAAATATTGCAAAAAGACATTTTTATTGCCGTGGATGTATCCCGGTAGAGTGTGAAAAGGGTCGTAGACCGAGAAAAAAGAAGACAATTCATGAGGTGGTTACCGGTCTTCTGAAAGCAGCTTGGATTCCGAGGATTCCGATTGGCGAAGCATCCTCACATTCACACCCCACATCTTAATCCTCAATGGTAATCCGCTGGATTATTCAGAATGCCGCATTGCTGCATCATGAAGGTCAAACATAAATCCAGGCTATATTATTAGGACCTGCAAGTGAGAACTCGAGCGTTGATTAACATAGCTTAAGACTCTCATAGACACCCTTTTTTTTAGTAGAGTAAGACTAACAATATCTATTTTTGAGAGGGCTCATAAGCATCGAATGATCAACAAATTGAAACCAATCTCAACTTTCGAATTGTAAATATCAGTTGAACGATCGATTTACAAACACTTATAGAAATATGGACAGATCTTGTCAATAGGGATTAGAGTCCTCGAAAAGGTAAAGGTACGACATTTGGCTTTAACGGGCAATGTGAAGGAAATTCTACATTTCCAAGGTTTCAATAATATTTGTGGCAAGAATATCTAGATAGGATATTTTATCTATAAACTATGAGGGCAGATTTTAATATTGATTCGAAGTTTCCCATCGATAAATCTGAATTTATCAACATTGTGAAAATCATTCAGACTGGAGACTGAAACTTAAAGCCTAAATTGTTCTATCATTTTTTTGTTCTGTACAATTGTGCTAGAGTAAAACAATGTTAACATAAGTCTTGTCGTAAACGTATGAAAAGAGTTTGGTGCTGAATCAAATAATATCACTATTACCGTTGGAATATCTTTTTAAATTAGTTTGTGTCTTTCGTGTTGTTATTTCCTATATAAGCTGGTCATGAGCTAAACAGATGTACAAACACAATTTGAAAAGGCGATCAAACTTTGAGTTATGGTCATCCAATGGATATAATTTCATATTCTTCGTTGATCAGATTAGTCGTTGGCATGGCTTACAGTTTTCATAATATCATTGTTTTAGAAATGAAAAAGAATACGCCTAACAGTAATGTAATCTAACTTTACGATGTAAAACGATTTTAGCATTTATCGAACCAACCAGATTTAGAGTAATAGTTATCAAATTGATAATAACAATGCATGGAAGTTCTAAATAAATGTTCCAGCCAATGAAAATATTTTATTTTACTGTCGATACTTTGACTTTTTAAAGAGTTCTATTTTTACTACTTATTGTTAACCTGATTAAAAATCGTAAACAAAAAATGTAAAAAGAGCTGCAGTGTGAATCGGTTTAAATATTTAACCTGATTTCGGTCCAAAATTGGGCAAAAGTTAGAAAAAAATAGTTCGTAACATTTTTTGATTTATTGTATTGTTATTTATTGACGCACAATCGAAGCACTCACAATCCATTTGTCAAGCCAACACCCCTAGCAGCACAATCCAGACGGATTTGGTTACAGGAACTCAAATTTGACTAAATTTGGTTGCATATGGGTCACAGTCACTATGAATGAATGGTTAGGGGGGTCTAAACAGAATCTAACCGCTAAAGGAGCCTGTGAAGGACCAGGGCACCCTTCACAGTATTGAGCACTTACTGCGCTAACCGGAGCTATGGCGTAGTTGACTTTTTGCTTCTCCGAAATAATCGGCTACTCTTATTCAATCTCAACTTGAGGTTAAATAAAGGTTGGATTATGAGTATATTTTTATTTAGTTTTCATTTAATTGTCACCTATATGGATTCCCTTTAAGCGTTTTTCACAGTGTACGCTGTGTTTCGTCTTTGACGTTCTTGATACAATACCGACTTGGTTTCATCGTTGCTGTTCACATAAATGTTGAAGTTGTGAAGTGTATTATCGTAATTCGCAATGGCTACAGTTAGGATAGCTCAAATCAATCTTCAGCACAAAAGAACAGCAACGATTAATCTTTGTAGACTTATGCAAAATGGCAAATCCCAAGTGGCTTTGGTGCAGGAACCCTATTTTCGCAAGGGTAGCTTCTACCTAGGTAACCTAGTGAACCCGGTTTTTGCTGCTTTCAGTAATGAAATGGCAAACTCTCGATCAATGCCGCGTGCATGTGTACTTGTTAACAACGCTATCGTTGCTACACTTATCTGTGAACTAACACCCAGAGATGTATGTGCTGTCCCAATTGATGCAACTGGCGGATCCCCCGTCAGGAAATACGTCTATTGTTCGGTTTATTTACCACATGATGAACCATCCCCTATTAGGCTTTCAGCGATCGTGTATGTACACGCACGTTTCACTCACACTTTTACTCGGTTTGTTTGCAACCACGAGCAGCTGTCACGGCAAAATCAAATGGGATTGTTTGCAACCACGAACCTGCGTTCGTGTTGGTGAGAAATGTCGGCGAGACCCTAATGGAGGCTTTCAAACAAGTTGTCATTTATTGCACGTTAAAACGCCTTCCGCTAATTGTCGGCAGTGATGCTAAATGCTTATCACATCATCTGGGGTAGCTCGGATATCAATCAGAGAAGCTCCAGCTTGATGGAATACTTAAGTAGTACTGAAATTGGTTTACTTAACATAGGCAATCGCCCAACCTTTATGGTATCTAATAGAGCAGAAGGTATCTAATAGAGCAGAAGTATTAGACATCACTCTCTACTCCAACAGAATCAGTCACGAGTTGATGAATTGGCATGTGTCAGATGAGAGATCTATATCTGACCATCGCTACATCTATTTTGACCAGTTGAATGTTTCTTCGTAGACCTTGCGTTTTAGAAATCACCGTTCAACCAACTGGGATCTCTATACAGAGTTGCTCTCGACAACATTTCATGGATATCTACTATCCATTGAAACTCCTACCGATTTGGATGATGTCGTTACTACAACGTTGCATATCGTGAAAGCTACCCAACTAACATTTAATGTCAATGTAAATGTTATTTCAACTCGTCTATACGGCTTCAAGCTGAATATGTGTGCTATACATATGATCAAGAACTTCTATTCAATGCTTTTACCAGCAAATCTGGCGAATCTATTCAGCTGTTTTTGACGTGCCTGCTGCAACAACTACTTTACAGTATGTTACACAATTTGTTCTCAATCTTTACTAAACCATAAATAATATAATATAATTCGCTTCAATGGCGCTTATTCAGATTTTTTGAATCTGTTAAATAAGTTTTATACAGCCACTGAATTCAATTTGATTAAATATTATTTGAGAGGAGAGTAAATTTTGGAGTTTATTTAACGATTTTTTGTGAAAACTGAAATATCAATTTTGTTGCTACCTAGATTCGAACTCCTGATCTCCTGATTCAAGGGCCGCTGCTCTGTCATCACCGTCACTTTGACATATGTAAATAACAAAGAAAATTATGGACGTGCTTCTTCGCATACCCTATAGGGCGTTTTACTAACGCTATTTTCAGATTCATGCTGTATAAACGTTAGAAGGAGGCCTGCACGCTGCTTTCAGCACATAAGCTAAAAAATTATGCTTTCAGCATTATTTCAACCATTGTTCAAACATCTATCAGCATGTTCTGTTGACTAACTTTTATGCATCATGCTTATCACATCATCTGGGGTAGCTCGGATATCAATCTGACAGGCTACAGCTTGATGGAATACTTAAGTAGTACCGAAATTGGTTTACTTAACATAGGCAATCGCCTATTCTTTATGGTATCTGATAGAGCAGAAGTATTAGACATAACTCTCTGCTCCAATAGAATCAGTCACGAGTTGATGAATTGGCATGTGTCAGATGAGGAATCCATATCTGACCATAGCTACATCTATTTTGACCAGTTGAATGTTTCTTCGTAGACCTTGCGTTTTAGAAATCACCGTTCAACCAACTGGGATCTCTATACAGAGTTGCTCTCGACAACATTTCATGGATATCTATTATCCATTGAAACTCCTACCGATTTGGATGATGTCGTTACTACAACGTTGCATATCGTGAAAGCTACCCAACTAACATTTAATGTCAATGTAAATGTTATTTCAACTCGTCTATACGGCTTCAAGCTGAATATGTGTGCTATACATATGATCAAGAACTTCTATTCAATGCTTTTACCAGCAAATCTGGCGAATCTATTCAGCTGTTTTTGACGTGCCTGCTGCAACAACTACTTTACAGTATGTTACACAATTTTTTCTCAATCTTTACTAAACCATATAATATAATATAATTCGCTTCAATGGCGCTTATTCAGATTTTTTGAATCTGTTAAATAAGTTTTATACAGCCACTGAATTCAATTTGATTAAATATTATTTGAGAGGAGAGTAAATTTTGGAGTTTATTTAATGTTTTTTTTTGTGAAAACTGAAATATCAATTTTGTTGCTACCTAGATTCGAACTCCTGATCTCCTGATTCAATGGCCGCTGCTCTGTCATCACCGTCACTTTGACATATGTAAATAACAAAGAAAATTATGGACGTGCTTCTTCGCATACCCTATAGGGCGTTTTACTAACGCTATTTTCAGATTCATGCTGTATAAACGTTAGAAAGAGGCCTACATGCTGCTTTTAGCACATAAGCTTAAAAATTATGCTTTTAGCATTATTTCAACCATTGTTCAAACATCTATCAGCATGTTCTGTTGACTAACTTTTATGCATCATCAATCACTGAAATTGTTTTTAGGCAACATTTTCTCGATCTGTATAGATGCTACTCTGCTGCTAATCGTTTAACAGTAGCCGTCAAAAGAAATATCGCTTCTAAATGGCTTGTTTTCTTACACTATCTGCTAGCATTAATGACAGCGCTTTGTCAGTTGCTATAAGAGCAGGTGAATACCATTGTAGCTGCATTACAGAAATCAATAGCTCATACACAGCTCCGGCAACGAAGCTCAAATGTAAACATTGCGCTTTTGAAGTTCCAAACTGTATAAAAAGCAGTATAAGGTTTACCGCCATCGGGGTGACAATGGGTCTGGGGGGTGAGAATGGGTCATCGCTATCACCGGCAGTCTGAAGGTCATATAGCAAAATCGTTCAAAAAGGTCTCTTATATTTTAGTCTTCTCGCCCTCAAATACATTCAATCTATTCTCCATTACGCTGTATTGTTAGTGCTATAACAACAGCGAAAATGTTTTCATTGTGAATGCTATTCATCGAAATATGGGAAGTTGCTAACAAGCAACTCAATTACATACATGAGCTCTTAACCGATAAGCTTTGTTGCTAATTCAGACAGAGCTGTTTTATGACTATATGGAAGCTGCATAAACGATAAAAGATGAAATATATTCGGCACAAACTGACTAGTTGATAGATATTTGGGTAATAGTCGAGTTGAAGTTTAAGGGATTATTTGCGGAGGATTTCTTTTATTCAGCATTGGCTGCTTATATTCAAATATTATACAGCCAAAGGCTAGAAGTTGAAGCTTTTAGCACCGAAATTGTTAGTTGGGTATTGAAGAAGCTTGCCCCTTGCGTTCTGCGAAATTTCGATTTGGCTAAGCTCAGGAAGCAGTATAGAAGGAGTTGGAACAGACGCCATTCAGCAGGGACGGATTCTTACAAGTTGGCTCGCAAAGCTTACAAGAAGGCTCTACGATCTGCTGAACGATCCGGCTGAAAAAACCTTTGTGCAAATGTTTCCAACTTGAGTGAAGCCAGTCGATTGAATAAAATTGTTGCGAGATCCAAGGATTTCCAAGTTCGCAAGCCAAATGGTGACTACACTTCTTCTGACGAAGAAGCGTTAGATTACTTATTTGATACACACTTCCCTGGATGTGTAGATATAGCATCTTCGGATGTTCATGATGTCTTTCCATGTAACTAGGAGTCTTGGGCGTAGAATCATAACTACTGAATCGATTCAATGGGCTCTTAACAGTTTTGCTCCTTAAAAATCTCCAGTGGAAGATGGGATCCATCCCGTTCTTCTTCAGAGGGGTTTTGAGCATATCAAACATGTTTTGAAAAAACTTTTAGTATGCAGTTTTGCTACTGGGTATATTCCCATATCCTGGCGGGATTTCACTATAAAGTTTATCCCAAAAGGAGGACGTGCTTTGTATGAAGAAGCAATGAGTTTTAGAACCATCAGTCTGACCTCATTTCTTCTGAAATGCTTAGAACGTATTATCGATCATCACATTCGTGATGACATGCCTCTTCATGTTAATCAACATGCGTATCAATCTGGAAAGTCCACCATGACTCTTCTACACAAGGTTGTCTACGACATCGAGAAAGCATTTGCTCAAAAGGATGTTAACGATCATTCAGTAAATTGCGTTCGATCATTTAGTATTTTATCAATAACACATTCCAGAAGCTGAATTTCAAAATATATTGTATGGTGGACTTCTAGTGTGAAGGTTGTTCTACAACTCTGCCTAATGGTTCGTTGTTTGAATTCCACTAGTGACGGAGTTATAGCTATTTTTAGCATTAGCATTGTTACGGTGTAATTCGTAGATTGGACACTAGTGATACTCATGTTTTACTTTTGAGATCCTTATCTAGAATGCTATCAGAAATCAAAAAGGAGAGTGGTCCTTGATTCCAGTCTTAAACAAAAATAACAAAAGCATGAGGATTACTACTCCTGGCCACGCCCATCTTCACCGTAACTAGGGAGAGGAAGGAAGTGTTGATGTAGTACTTACTTAACGAGAGGCCACCGACTTAGCGACACCCTCATAAGTACCACGGAGTTGGATAATAAGGAAGGTATTCGTTGGGTCAGGATTTGCCTGTAGCTGACAATGTAACCGTGGTAGATCTTACCCCGTAACACACCACGTAAAGGTGTCTACCCAGCATTACGGGTAATTAGTAACGGAGTTATAGCTATAGTTTCAGTAACTTAGACTAAATGATAACAAAATTCCAATAATTTAGTTCGAGTTACTGCAACTAGCGCTCTAACTCCGTTAATATTTGAATTCTAATAACGAACTATTGGGCAAAGTTGTAGAAAAACCTTCGCACTAGAAGTCCACCATACAACCTATCTTGAAATTCAGTCTCTGGAATGTGTTATTGACAAACTACTAAATGATCAAACGCAAATTACTGAATGATGGTTAACATCCTTGCTCAAAAGTAATCATGCTTGGGTGCTTTCTTAGATATTGAGGGTGCTTTTGACAACGTGTCTTTCGATGCAATATTGGAAGCCGCACGTTGTCATGGACTACCTAATATAATAATCAAATGGATTTACCAGATGCTTAAAAACCGACATCTCTACTCGACACTACGTCAAGCAGCGATTAGGAAATTAAGTGTCTGTGGCTGCCCCCAAGGGGGGGTATTATCTCCACTTTTGTGGAACCTCGTTGCAGATACGCTATTGAGATTATTGCGAGAAGATAGAAAAATTCGAACGAGGGTCCGACGGTCGACCATCGGAAAGTTGTTCCGCAAACGTCAAATCTCTGGATGCACGGAAAAAAATGTTGGTTGATTTTTTTCGGTGTGAATGTTAATTATTTAACTTTTAACGAGTGTTACTTGCCGCTTTATGTTTTAAATAAGTTTTATGGTACTTTCAAGGCATTTCGGAACGTATTTATGCGTTTTTGAAACATTTTAGACTTCTCGAATATTCTTGATATCAAGGAATATCAACACTTTTCGCACAGTGCATGTCATTTGAAGTTTCCGATACTCAGTCTTCTTCTTCTTCTTCTTTGCTCCGCAAACATAGAAGTTTTCTCTGTTCTCGCAATACTCAATAATGGCGGTTCTCCTACCTATGGATTTGCCGACGACTATCTAATATTGATAAGGTACACCGGGGCAAGTTGAAACGGTTTTTTCAATGTTGAACTTTGAAGTGCTGTAAAAAATGAACCCTTTGATAAATTTTGAATCCATTTGCGGTGTTTGTTAGTTCGGGCCAAAGATTATACATAAAAAATAAGCAACCTTACCAAACTTTTTTATAAATATTTTGCAAACTAAAATATTTTTTTATATGCATCGCATTTCATATGCCCCGCATATCGGGGTAAGTTGAAACACTGCGCTGTATACAGACATAAGCTAACTGTACCGTATCAAAAACAAAATATATGTACTCAGTGTGACTCGAGATGCACGAGGTTGTAAAGGTGACTATACTGGCAAGATTCGCATAAGAGTCCCATGTAAATTTTTGACGATATTGACTATCTTTCAGAAATAAGCTTTGTCTCCTAAAACCCTGATAAAATAGTAGGCTTTGTTCTAAGGTGTTGTCTCACCTTGATATTTACTCGCATAAAAGCCACATTCCAGATTTTGATATTCTATACTCTTTTCTTTGAATTGTACGCTTGATTAATTCGGCTGTGGCATCTTCATAAATCCACATTAATTAACCAGCGTATCTCCCATAGACCCTCGATTGGAGAAAGAAGGCGGGGAATGTGAAAGTTATCGAAATGTTTACATGTTCTAAGTTTTATTTTTTGAGAGCCAGTGCTCACAGCGAGGCAAAGTAGATTAAGAATCTCAAAACTAGATCGTGCAGTTTAAACATGCCCCCTTTTCATTCTATTTTTAGTGGAGATTGTAGTACGGTCCCGAGCAGCACAAGTCAGGCAAAAATGGTTGCGGCAACTTGATTGTGACTGAATTTAGTAACATATGAGTTGCAGTAACCTATGTGGAACATATGTGCTACTAGGGGTTGCATGCACGACAAGATGGACAGAAATTTAATAAATAAATTTTCAGAATTTTGGACCTTTCTATTAATTTTTAGAAAAATATATAAAGCTCTTTTAGTGGAATGTATTCAACCGTCTAAGACGAATTAGTCGAGTCAAGTACGAGACACTGAAGACGACCACACAGTTGTGGTCGAAATACGTATCTGCAAAGATATCGAAAATTAATTGGTGGAATTAGATGGAGAGTACTTAATTCGTCTTAGACTGTATTAATTTTTGTTTTCCGAATGTATTTACGGACCATGTTGAATTCTGGAAATTTGAACTGCGAGGGCGACGTATTGAACCGTTGTTTCAACTTGCCCCGCACCACGCATTTCTATGTGCCCCGATTGGTTGAAAATGCGGCAGGGTTGTAAATTTTCGGCAGCGCTGGATGAAGGTGATGTTTTTTTACATCATTTTTCTTATTTTCTTCCTGCTTTGAAATCAACCTCACATTCCCGGAGAGGCAGAAAATTAAACAACAGAACTCATATCACCCACTGCGCCGCGAAGATGAAATCTACCACAGCAAAATGTACACATTCACCCAGCAAATTTAAAAAATTCACCACGCGTTTTAATGGGCCACTCACAGTCATACGGTAAAACGCGAACTGAGCAGCCGGTCAGAGCGACTTGTGAGTGGCTGAATGCGAAATTGAATGGTCGGTGTTGGAAATGATTTTTCGGCTGCACCCAGTCACACTCACCACGGCGGCGATGAAGGCGACTGCAGATTATACTGAGATCCATGTTTTTCACTGCATTGACTGTGAAATATTTCTACCCTGATGCGGAGCAATATCAAACGAGCAAAATACAAAAATTAAAACGTATCTCCCATCAATTTTTCAAAATCATCATGCTTATTCAACATTGAATGATTACCTACCGTGAAAAATTGATGAAAAAACTCTTCCAAACATCATTTTGAGACCTGTTTCATTGGCACGCCAAAAAGTTGGTTCAGATTTTGCAAAAGGTCAAAAATAAACAATAGCAGGGATTGCTTTTAGTAGCTGCAATCCTCCGGGAATGGCAGTCAGTAGGTGCGTTTAGAGAAGTAATTGGTTGAAAAAAATAATCAGGGCATTCGGTCATTGCTGATCTAAATTACAGCTTCCGTTTCAACTTACCCCGCATTTCAACTTGCCCCGGTGTACCTTAGTCGGTTTGTGTATTACTATTTTATTCAATGATGCATAACGCTCTTCAGGCAGTCGAAAGTTGGTGTCGCCAATATGGCCTTTCGGTTAATCCGAATAAAACATCTGTTGTACTTCGCATGAAAAAACGTAACCGTAATGGTATTCGCCCATTACATCTTTTTGACTCTGAAATCAAAGTAACGGATCAGGTAAAGTATGTGGGACTAATTCTTGATTTCAAGCTCTCCTGGACACCTAACATTGAGTTCAGGGTCAGAAAGGTGTGTATGGCTTTCGGCCAATGCCGACGAACTTTTGGTAAAACTTGGGGTCTTAAACCCAAATATATCAAATGGATTTACACAACAGTTGTACGATCAATTTTGGCTTATGGATGTCTTGTGTGGTGACATAAGGGTGAAGTGAGGACATTTCAGTCTAAATTAGGCCATCTTCAAAGGATGTGCCTAATGACAATGACTGGTGCGTTATCTTCGACTCCCACGGCTGTTTTCGAGGTTCTCTTCGACGTGGTCCCACTAAACATTCAGCTCAAACAAGAAGCACTTTCTTGTACTTACCGATTATGGGTTCTCGGTTTCATGGAAGAGAATCCTGTAAACCGCAGTTCTACACACATTTCGTTGTTGGTAATCGCATATCAAACTCAAATTGAGGAACTGAACTCAGTTAATACTTTACACCTTATATGGGTACCAAGCCATTCTTCCATAGCTGGAAATGAATTGGCTGATGAGTTAGCTCGCACTGGAGCATCACAAGACTTTTTTGGTCCTGAGCCAGCTATTCCAATATCTAAGGGAACGTCCACAAATTACGTAACGCTTAGAGGGGGGAGGGGGGGTTGAGTGAAGTGTGACGATCCATACAAAATTTTCAGAAGCTTCATACAAAAAGTGTGACATAGGGGGAGGGGGTTGAAAAAGTCCAATTTTTGCGTTACGTAATTAATGGATCTTCCCTAAGTGTTGGGTGAAGCGTTTGATTAGCTCTTGGGCTTCCACTCAGCACAAACGGTATTGGAGTAGTTTGGATTCATGTCGACAAACAAAATTGTATATCCGAGAGCCATCTCCGGTAGAAGCAAACTATTTAGCTAATCTGTCTAAACAGAATTGCAGTGTTTTAGTCAAGGCCTTGACAGGTCACTGCCGACTAAACAATCACATGGCAAATATTCAACGTGTTGAATCTTTTGTCTGTGATGGTTGTGAATCCGATTATGGAACTTCTTATCATCTGATATGTAACTGCCCAGTTTATGCGCAACTGCGTTTCCAAATATTTGGTAAACACTTACTAAGTGAAATTGACTACAGAAACCTGAACCTTCAAAATATTCTGTTGTTCATAACCCGTTGTGGTAAGGAGCTATGAGCTTTTGTACGTGTTGTATACGTTGTATGCCCTCTTCAAGGGTCCCTTTCCTAGACTTCCCATTTTTCTCCCATCCATATTCCTTTCCTTTTTATTCACTTCCTTTTCCGTCAGGTGCGTGATGAGAAAGGCTGTGAAGGCGATGGCACAAATCTCCCGAATTGAGGTGAACGTGCCCCTGGAGCCGACGTTCTGATACCTGATACCAGATACTTTTCGCGAGACTTATCGCAGAGCAATTATAAAAAATGCAATCGAAGTGATTGAAAAACGGTTATCACTCCCCTGAAAAATAAGTTGCTGACAAGCAGACCATATTTCTAATATCTACAATTAAAACGTCAACGATTCTTGTAGATGATTCTCAGAACAACTACCAGAATAATAATATCCGGAGTTTATTGTCGGGCAGACATATTTGTTGTGTGCAAAAAAAGGTATATAGGGGGAATGTCGGCCTTGGCAGGTTTTGTTCTAGGTATTATTGTCAGGGTTTTTTTTATGACTGATTATGCTCAAATTTGGCCTAAACATTCTTTTCATATTAAAGAATATTGTGGCCAAATTTCATTAAAATTGGTCGACAAAAACCCCCCTGACAATAATAGAACAAAACCTGCCAAAGCCGTCTTTCCCCCTAGTCTATATAGTGCGTTGCTCATTTTTCGAGCTAAATCTGAAAGTTCGTGGCATACTTTATTCAAATAACAAAAGAGACTTACATGGGGCTAATTTTCTCTTCTTATTGGCCGTACATCCTCCTTTGGGACATTACCGTTCAGGTTTCTAAGCCAAATTTACATTTTTGCTTTCGTATTTTATTAGGCCAACACAATGATTCCTAATAATCCGAAAATTTCTTGACTGAGAATCGAATTCAGCCACCTTCAACACAGTCTCACTTTGTAGCTGCGTCTTACTGCAGAACTAGGGAAGACCCCTACAAGGGGGGAATAAGCTGTTGCTATAGAAATTTTCTTCGAAAACAATAATTCAAGCAATAGAATATTTAATACATAAACATAATCGGGAAAAGCCACACGATCAACCATTCAAAAATGGGAAAATAGCAGAATATTTGAACAAAATGAAAAAAAAAACTTGGTCCTATCTGAGTATTTTTTGCAGGTTAGCAACGACTGAAGCAAGCTACGTTTCGACAAACAAGTGAGCGGGTGGCGCCGCCATTTGTTTTCCAAAGCGTCGAGGAGGAATAACGGGAACATTACTCCCAGGAGCTCTCCACTTCAGCAATGCGTAAGTAAGTGGCTCTGTATCTCACTGATGAGACTGAAATTTTGCAGCTATTACGTTATGTTGCTACTTATGCAACGTACACACCAGTCAAGCAGTTTGACGAACATTGACTCCACCCCCAAGAAAACGCTTCGGTTGCTGCTTTGTTGGAACGTGTGTGAAGTTGTTCGAACAACCATTTGACAGTTGGCGGCTCGGTTGGATAAAATTAAAACGGTTTGATTTTGGTTTGAGTTGTCAGGGTGGAGTCAAGGTTCGCCGAACATGTTTGAGCATTTGTAGTGAAGTTGCACAAACCCCCATATATTTGTTGATTGTTGGTGCTCAAGTTGGCGCTTCGGTCGTTCGTGTGTGATATTGTTGGTCGAATAAATTGATTGTTCGTGCCGCTGTTGGTAAAACTTGATGGATGTTGGAATAAACGAGAGGTGGAGTCAATGTTGGTCAAACTGCTTGACCGTGTGTACGTTCCATTACGTATGTACAATCGATTTATACACTCCAACCTAATTACTAATATACTTTTCAAGTTCACATTATTTTATTTGTTTGAGATAGAAAATTAAAACATTCTACATTGTATAAAAATCAAGTTTTTGAATGAGATTCTTGAATCATTGAAAATAATTTAAGTTACTAAGCACTGAGTTTGAAAATCTGAGATATTTCTACGAATTGTTTTTGCATTGGTATTGACAATATAGCTAGCATTTAAGAATGACCAATTCCGTTGGATAAAAGTACTGCTGAACGTTCCAAAACTAAACTAAAATTTTACCAACAATACTTAAAATCTGGTTGGTTTTTGTGTTTCAATTATGCACATTTCACAGCTTTTATCGACAGCTTTTGCAGCCGGTTTTTAACCATTTGCATTGAATATCTTTTCACACTTATTGTCACAGTGATGCTACATATTCATCCCACCCGGCCCGACCACCAATTTAACTACCCTTCTTTCTCAAACAATAGCAATACTTTCTCAGGTAATCCACGTGCATACACTCGCTCTGACTAGCATACTCATTCAGCCGGCTGATCGATCCGGTAACCTCGAACGGCGATTTCGTCTGGTCGCGGATCGTATAATGTCGCACCGTTGTTTCAAATTTACCCGATCCGGGTTTCCCGTCGAAGATCAACAAATAATCGGTGTGCGGTTCAACCGCGTCCGGGTACCGAGCCACCTTGGCCAGCGAGATCGATTTCAGCTGAATCTTGGCACAAATTTTCTTCGTTAGATTTCTCTGATTATCATCCAGGTCACGGTTGATCTCGTTGATCACGAAGCCGAGCACCTCGTGAACGATTTTAGAGCTTTTGTCGATCTTTTCGAAGTTCGAACATGTGCACCAGTGCGGTGCGATGGACGTTTCTTCACAGGAACGGTTCCAGGGCATTTCTTGGAATATGCTCTGGCAGTTGGGACAACTTAACGGCGGAGGGAGGTTATCGATTCGTTCCGAGAGCTCAAGGACGTGCTTCAGGGTTGCGTGGAGATCATAGGGGTTTGTCAGTCGGTTTCGATTGATTTTCAATGCTTGGACCGCTTCCGGATGTTGTTCTTTGAACCATTCCGGTAACCACAGGAACATGAAAGGAAGTCGCTCTTCGAGCCACCCGGTCAGCAGAGAACGAACTGCCCCAAAGCGCAATCCATGATCGCTAAAGAATACCACCATACTACTATTTAAGATACCTCGATCGTCCAGCTGCTGCAGATAGTATTTGATTCGTTGATCCATAGACGATGGATCACTGATGTCGTTGTGGCTAAACGTATTGGTCCAAAAGAGTCCGAAACTGGGTTCGTCCCTGTAGAATGTGGCAAAATCTAAAGCATACCTATAGATGAAGTCTGCGTAGTTCTCGTACCCCAGACACATAGTAAGAGAGCTTTTGAATTTCTTTACAAGATTCTTCTCCGCTGCCAGCGCCATGGGTCTCAGATAGTAGTCAGTGGGAGGCTTGACAAAACCGTATTTGTGGTAGTTGAATGTGTTGATACTGGCTTCGTCTTCAGCGTAGGCTGTTACATACCCACTGTTGGTGAACATGTCCCACACAAACGGGCATGTTTCCAGCTGACCTACCTTGCGGGGATTGCACGTATTGTAGGCCAAGGTGCTGTTGTA
The DNA here is from genome assembly GCF_024139115.2 of Armigeres subalbatus. Lineage (NCBI taxonomy): Eukaryota > Metazoa > Arthropoda > Insecta > Diptera > Culicidae > Armigeres > Armigeres subalbatus. The sequence continues at coordinate 52,946,256 of NC_085140.1, forward strand.
GCCTGTTAGGATCGCCATCAGATTTGGGAACGTATTGTCGTCGATCTATGAGTAAAATTATTAGTTAGTAAACAGCTTTGGACATTATGCAATGTCACTTACTTTGTTGTATCCTTTCAGCTCGAACCATCCGGTGTCGTACAGATGTTGTGCGGTATGGGGCATTGCTCGGATGAGATTTAGCCGCGAGATGCTATCGATTCCAATCATCAGCACACTGAGCGGTCGTTGTTTGTAGCTATCCCGGTATCGGTCTAACCGTTCCCGTACGGCTGGTTTGGCCCGGATGAACGCATGGACGTTCGTGTATACCGATTTACGGGTTTTACTATTGTCCGACACGCTACCTTTGCAACGGACCATCACCCCATTGGTCACGTTCGGGGGCAGTAGGGTATCGGTGGAGAAATATTTACACTCACTTAAACTGTATTTGATGAAAAAATATGTAATCGATTAAAAGTAGTGGTAATTTTTGTTCGTTTCTATTTAATGATCAGGTTTGTTTGTAATAGCCAAATTTTTAACATTTTGACCGTCGTCGACGCGTCGTCCACAATCTTGATTATCTGAGCTGTTTTTTTAAGGAAAAGATGTTTGCAGAATTGGGCCCTCCTTAGCCGTGCGGTAAGATGCTTGGCTACAAAGCAAGACCATGCTGAGGGTGGCTGGGTTCGATTCCCGGTGCCGGTCTAGGCAATTTTCGGATTGGAAATTGTCTCGACTTCCCTGGGCATAAAAGTATCATCGTGTTAGCCTCATGATATACGAATGCAAAAATGGTAACTTGGCTTAGAAACCTCGCAGTTAATAACTGTGGAAGTGCTTAATGAACACTAAGCTGCGAGGCGGCTCTGTCCCAGTGAGGAATGTAATGCCAACGAAGAAGAAGAAGAAGAAGATGTTTGCAGAATATTCTTTCATGATATTGTTTTACAAATCTTGTTGCAGAAGAACGGTTCGTTTCATAAATAAATACTTGAAGACGAAACAACGGGAGTGAGAGCATGCAAGGTTAGAAGTTTTGTGCTTTTTGGTGTATCAATTGGCTTAACAGCAACACACAAAAATTCTTCTGAAGTTTTCGATCATCTTAATCATCTGACATTAGTTATTTCTTTCGATCCAAAATATAACATTTAAATATTAGAGAGATCAGCAAGGATCTGGGAAAACGATTCTAGTTTACAGGAGGACTTGCTAAGATAAATTTTCGACCATTTCAAAAACGATTTAATTTATTGCGTTCAAATCTTCTTCTTATTGGCATTACATCCCCACACTGGGACAGAGCCGCCTCACAGCTTAGTGTTCATTAAGCACTTCCACAGTTATTAACTGCGAGGGCTCTAAGCCAAGTTACCATTTTGTATTTGTATATCATGAGGCAGTGGTAGCCACGGGGGTGGTTTTGGAGATAAAACCCACCCAGGGATAAAATTTTGAGAAGAAATTTTTTTCGAAAACAAAATGTTCAGAAAATCCCCAGATAAATTTTCTGGCTACGCCACTGTCATGAGGCTAACACGATGATACTTTTATGCCACAATTTCCAATCCGAGAATTGTGTAGACCGGCACCGGGAATCGAACCCAGCCACTCTCAGCATGGCCTTGCTTTATAGACGCGCGGCTTACCGCATGGCTAAGCTGCCGCTAACCGCAAGTCGAACACATCTGTATATGGAGGCCCATATACAGATGTGCTCGACTTGCGGTTAGCGGCAGTAAGGAGGGCTCCATTGTGTTCAAATATTGGAATGCAATTGAAGGCCTCTCCGTCCTCGGATTCCTTATACGTGATTCTCTCCGCTCAGCCTTACCCTTTTAGGCCCAAATTTTTCTACGCGGTATTATCCAGTAAATTTGATATGATCCATTTGATTTCGTGTTTAATACATGGAGAATTGACCAAACAAGTTGAAAAATATTTTTTTGGGATATTCTGGGTCACCCAAATCGCCCTTGAGTCCAGAACTTATTAATTAATTATATTCATAATATATTCGTGAAGATCAGGAGACACGATAAGATGGTTTTCGGATATCTTGGGTCATCCAAACCATCCTTGAGCTTAGAACTTACGATCTACCGCCACGACACTAGCTTTTTTCGTCATTCCAAGCTTGGATATGTATTCAACAAGATCATTTTAAACATATTTGTGAAGATCAACCGACATGGTAAGTACCGAAAAAAAAATCTTGCAGTTGTAGATGCTAAGTCCAGAACTCATGGACAGTTTGGATGACCTAGAGTACACCAAAACTTTTGAGCACCAATAAAAGATTTTCTTGCAGCTGTAGATCTTAAGTCCCGATATCAAGGACAGTTTGGATAACGTAGAATATCACAAAACGATCTTACGATAATGCTAAGCCTCTCGAAAGATGTAATGGATAAAATTGAGTGCATATCGAAGCTTCGAGTACCAAAAAAAAAAGCTTCACAGTATCTGTAGCCCCAAATAGTATATCTCAAGTCCCAAACTTAAGAATAGTTTGGATAACCCAGAATTTCCCAGATCTACCTTGCGGTATGTTTCTCACCTTCTATAAAATGTAATGGATGAGGTTAAATACTCAAATAAACTTTGAGTAACGAAAAACAGCGTTTTTGCCGCTTTAGATTTCAAGTCCTGATCTCAAGGACAGTTTGGATGGCTAGCAGAGATGTGTACTAGCAGACCCGTTTTGCCTAAGATTGCTTTATTCTCTGATTAATTCTCGGGTTATGAAGAAATTGATGTTTCATTTGTATGGGAGCCCCCTTTCCAACGCGGGGAGGGGTCTCGAACCATCTTAAGAACCTTCTCCGGCCTCAAAAACCTATGCATACAAATGTTCACGCCAATCGGTTTAGTAGTTGCGGAGTCTATAAGGTTCAGACAGACAGAAATTCATTTTTATGTATATAGATTGCATTAGCTTTGCAGATACGTTTGAATAAAAATCTTATTTTGAAACAGTACAATCCGCTACCAATATACAGTCGACTCTCTACATCTCGAAATCTTTTCATATATGTCGATGATTTTCTCGGTCCCATTAATCTACATACATTTTTGATTTCTACATCTCGATAACCTTCATATCTAGACATTTCTCGCTTAACTTTTCAAAAGGACCTAAGTAACATTTTTTCATGAATTAATTTGAATAGCGCAATCGAAAGCTTTCATGTTGTTCTGTTGATTGCGCTATTCGAATTAATTCATGAAAAAAATGTTACTTAGGTCCTTTTGAAAAGTTAAGCGAGATTTCTTTATCTCGATGTGTTCTGGTCATTTTTAGTTCAGGATTCGCTCTCGCTATGTCGCTTAAGTCAAATTTCTAGGCTACTAGACTAGTTTTGAACAATAACAAACACAACGAGTACAAGAAATTACATTTGTTTTGTTGTAGTTTTTTGTAGCAACGAGCCTTTTTCGATCTAGTACCCATTACAATTTTCCTTTCATTCCTCTATCTCTTCTTATCTCGATGGTCTCTTCAATGTCGAGATGTGGAGAGGCGACTGAACCTAATATTTTGTTTTTAATAACTTCACCGTGTGACGGGGTCCCGTGGCTTAATCGGCTACACGTCCGCTTTATAAGCGGATGGTCATGGGTTCGATTCCCAGCCCCCCCATCAACCTCTCGTCAATCGCCAGAAGTGCAGCAGCAGTACGGCGTAATGGGGAACGCGTCTGACCAACACAGCTACCTGACGGCGACTGACAAACTGACCCTCTTTTCGGAGACATACCTCCAACGGACTCGATACATGGCAAACGGAACAAAGCATCTACATGGACGAACGAACGGACGATGATATGGACAATAGGTAATCTAAAAATAGATTCTGTGTGGATTCTAAGCGACGAGAATACCACAGTAGATCTCGGCACAGTAGCGGTCGTCGAACACAGAGTGCCTACTAAATAAATAAAGGAATAAAAAAAACTTCACCGTGTTGCTGTAAGGCCTTGATCGCCCAAGCCTGATATTTTTCCAATAGAGAAATTAGTTTCCAGCAATTTGTTCACTTTTATCCATCCATCCCCGTTGGCCTGAAAGGGTTTTAAAAAACTATGTCTATCCCATCAAATACAAAGCAATGGAAGAGAATTTTATTTGTTTTGCCTTTCTCGTATACTAAGCATACGGAAAGGCTATAGGACCGCTCCGAAACCGAAGTTTATACAGAAGGCTCGGAGACCCATAGTGTTATATACCAATCAACTCAGTTCGACGGATTGATGTGATGTCTGTATATGTGTGTGTGAATGTGTAAAAAAAATGTGAGACAATCTTTTTTGTACTGAGCATTATCTGATTTTCTCGCAACAAGTTGCATTCGACGCAGATTGTGGCCTAGTTAGACCTGATCGGATATTGCGTTCCAGAGTTATTAACAAACCATGTTTTTTGCCAAGGGTCCCTCCTCTGGAAACAAAATCCATACACATAAAAATGAATTTCTGTCTGTCTGACCCTGTGACCCTTATAGACTCGGAAACTACCAAACCGATCTGCGTGAAAATTTGTATGCAGAGGTTTTTGGGGCCGGGGAAGATTCTAAAGATGGTTCGAGACCCTCCCACCTTTGGAAAGGGGGCTCCATGTAAATGAAACAGACATTTGTGCTTTTCTCGAGAACTAATCAGAGAGTAAAACAATTTTAGGCGAAACGAAGTTCGTCGGGTCTGCTAGTTTAAAATAAAAACCCAGATTAATCCACCTAGCGTTGGTGGTGCCTTTCTCGCATTTAGTTAAGACACCAACCTTATATGGGGTTTATATGGTCCGATGTACCATTTTCTTCATAACTTTTAAACGCAATTACCGATCGTTATAAAATTCAATAGTGATCAACAAGGCTTTGTCCCCTGTCGAATGAAACTTGTTGCGAGAAAATCGGTTAAGGATTTCTATTCGAAAAGTTGTCTAATGTTTTTTATAGCTTTTGTGCACACACATACACACACACATACACTATGGTGGCTCAAATTAGTATGGGAAAAACTTTGTTCATTTTTTTTATGGGCCGCCCTCTTATTCGGTTCTATTTGATGCCCTGATGCTCTGGACAAAATTTCAGCCAAATCGGTCAACGTTTGGGCGGTGCTAAATTTGTTGGAAGTTTATATGCAAAAATGTATGCAGAAACATCCAAAAACAGTGAATTGCAGTTGGACGGTACAACTTACGATGAAGAACTGTGATATTCATTCAGATCATGGAGAATTTAATACAGAATGGTATGCTGAAAACCGCGAGAAGATTAGAGTTTGCCCGGCTAAGTTATTAGCATTTCTGTGAAGTGGGGTTTGAGCAAATTTCGTTTCTTTTACCTTTGAAAAGAAATAAATTCACCCCTACAACACTCCAGTAAAATGCTAATATCTTTGCCTAATAAACTCTAATCTTCTCGCGGTTTTCAGCATAACATTCTGTATTTTATTTTACAAGAACTGAATGAGTATTATGGTTCTTGATCGTAAATTGTGCCGTCCAACTGCAAATCACTGTTTTGGGATGTTTCTGCATACATTTTTCCATATAAACTTCCAACGAGTTTAGCACCGCCCAAACGTTGACCGATTTGGCTGAAATTTTGTCCAGAGCATCAGGGCATCAAATAGAACCGAATAAGAGGGCGGCCCATCAACAAATTTGAAAAAGTGTTTTTTGAGCCACCCTAACATACACACATACATACACACGGACAGACAGACATGTGCTCAGCTCGTCGAGCTGAGTCGATTGGTATATAATACTATGGATCTCAGAGGCTTCTATAAAAAGTTCGTTTTCGGAGTGAAATGATAGCCTTTCGGTACAACTTAGTTGTACGAGAAAGGCAAAAATGTTTTTTTTCGGAAATTGGTGCAATGCATTGAAATGAATGCTACTAAATGAGAAATGATGGAAATAATGCAATCTATTTCCCTAAAGTGCAAATATAACGTGATGCCTTTCACCATCGCTAGGTGGACTCATTTTTTATTTTTTTCATTTTTGTGGTTGGGGGGGAGGGTGTGGCGCACGCATTTCAGCAAGAAGAAGAAGCTTGAGAAACTGCATATATCCATGTTACACAACTTCGAAAAAAACAATAAAAACTGTTTTTGAACAAATTGGCACCGATACTTTCGATCTTTTCCATACATATCAATAGTTTTTGGCAAAACTCAACTTCTTCTTCTCAAAACTCAACATCCTAGGGTATTTCCAGTGCAAAACTCTAAGCTCGCCAAAGTGCGTGCACACAGGCCCCCCCTCTTAAATTGTGGAAAGATTGAATGGGTACTGAAATGAATTCCCTTAAACATGTGCACTTTACGATCCCATTATACTCAGAAATAGGTGGTTGAAATTCAAAAGATTCCCAACAACTTATTAGGGTATACAGGATCCAGCTCCCCTCCCCAGGAAGCTCCCCTGAGAAGTTCTAAATTCCTCCGGAAAGTTATCAATAAATTCCTCTGAAAATAATTCGAAAATCCATCTCATGTAATTGTTATTCCTCCTTATCTAGAAATCCTTTACTAATTTTTTTCTTAGGAAATTCATGAGGAAATTCCTTGAAGATTTCTTTTCTTCACTCCAAGTTTTACTTCTAGACATTTCTTCGGCTATTCTTCCAGAAAAATCTTTGGCATTTCCTTCAGGAATGCATTCGAGGTTTCCTTCAAGAATACATACGGAATATCTTCTCAAAATTCCACCAGAAGTGCCTTCAGAAATTTATGACGGAAATCCTCCGATTTTGCTCCATAATTTCACTTGTAAATCTATAAAAAATTTCTTCGGAAATTCTTCTAGGAACCTCTCCGGGCATTCCTCCAGGAACTCTTCCTTTAATTCCTCCGGGATAACTTCCAGGAAATACCTCCATAAATTCAATAGCGAAATCCTCTAGGATTTCATTCTTGAATCCTTTTTGCAATTACTTCAGAATATCCTTCAAGAATTCCTCTAGAAATTTCTTTAGGAATTTCTCCAGGAATTCTTTCCGGACTTCACTCGGAATTTACTCCAGAATTTCATTCGGAAATTAATTTGAGAGTTCTTCCAGAATATCTTCCAAGAGTTCTTCCAGAAGTTTCTTCAGAACAAACCCACGAGAATTCATCCTGTAATTTCTTCAACAATTCATCTGTGAATTTCTGCATTGATTCCTCCTGGTATTTTTCCGGGAATTCATTCAGATATTTCTCCGGAAATTCCTCTAGAAATTTCTCTAAAAAAAATTACAGGACTTCTTTTTGGGAATTACTCCGTAAATGCTTGTGGGAGTTCCTCGGGGAGCTCCTCCAAGAGTTTTTCCAAGAAATCCTGCTGGAATCTCTTCAAGAACTTCACAAGGAATTTTAAAAAGACAGAAACACCGTCTTCGACCAAAGGTCGTACAGACTGAACACTTAACACATAGACAACAGACAGGACACATAACACCCAGTGGACCGGAGGAAAATTTTTCGATAACGAATTCTAGGAATTTCACGGAAAATAGAAATTCGGAAGTTCCTTTAGAAATTCAACTCCGGGTATTCCACCGGCTGTTCTTCTGAAAATTCATCCGGGAGCTCCACTAGTAGTTCCTCTGGGAACTGCCGGTGGATTTCCTGGAAGAATTCCCGGAGGAATTTTTGGAAAAACTGCGAGAGGATCTCCCAGCAGAAATCCTAAATTTTCCACCGGAATTATTTCAAGATTTCTTTGGGAATTATTCTAGAAATTTCTCCGAAAATTCCATTGTTGATTTTATTCTCGGTATAATTTCTGTATAAATATTCGGTGGAATTTTTAAAGAAATTCTTTGAAATGTTCACAAGAAATTATTCGAAACTTTCAAGGACAATTTTATGGAATTTACACAAGAAGTTCGAAGATTTTTCGCGAAATTCCCAGGTAAGTCTGCGGAATTTCCAAGGAATATCTCTTAGGAATTCCACGGTGCAATTTTTCAGATTTTTTTTGAGAAACAGCACGAAATTCCCTGCAGAACCTATAAAGGAGGATCTTGGAGTAAATAATGGTGGAGTTTTCGGATCAATTCCCGGAGAATTTTATGGTGGAATAGCCGAAGACATTTCTTCGGAGTTGCTGGAGGCATTCCTAAAGAATCCATGATATAATTCCGGATAGAATTCCTGGAGCAATTGTCGAAGGAATTCCTGGAGAAAGATTGCATTCAGATGTATGATTCTAGTTTTTTAAAACTCATGGAAGAATACAGGATTTTTATAATAATTGTTATAGCCGATTTGATATTCTTTCTGAATACTAAGTTCGTTAATAATTTTCTCAATTTATTTAATAATATCTGATGAGCAATAAATCATGCATTTTAAAAGCCATTGTTGTTTTAATCATTATTGTTGTTAAATAAACGCACAACGCGAAAGTTGCATTGTTAGCGTGAATGCGTCTCGTTGCGTTTTAGTACAAAACGCTGACTTCAACGCCCAGCGCGACGCGCTATTGTGATCCAGCCTTTACTGTTGGTAGTGGATTTGGTTTCAAAGTTTTTGGAACTTAGAAGGAAATAGTGCCAAGTAGCGGGCTTGGTAGTCACATGGCTACTGCTTCTGCCTTATACGCAGGAGGTCGTGGGTTCAATCCCAGGTCCGTTCCATTCTCCTACTTTGTATCTTTTTCTATATTTCTCATGTTCTAGCAATCGCTAGAACTGTAAATGGACTTCCATACCGTTTCCATTTCTATTCATATACCTTCAACTTGAGTATTCTAGCAATAATCTGCTAGAATTGGAAATGAACTATAAAACTCTTTTCCCTACATCCAATTAGAAATTCCATCGGTTACTTTCTCCTATCTATCACATTGGCAGCTCGTTGACCAAGACGAACCCCTCTGCCTCTCGAACCTAACCCAAAAATTCCAATAAATTCCGCATGAACTCGTGGCAAGTGCAGAGGTATATTCGGCTTGCAGTGCGCGAGTGATTGCATCATCATTTCCTCCCCCTTCCCTACATTGACTTGCATTCTGACGTGGCAGGCGCTGGTATGATCTAACAAATGAGATCACCAGTACTTGCACATTGAAGAAGTGTGATAGTCCCATGCAAACATCTGTTGGTTCTCTGTGCAAGAACAGCTGATCTGGTCATAATGGAGTAGCAACTACGAGCAGTCAATCAAGCTCAAGCTCAAGCTCAAGCTGCATCTCTGCGGCAAACACAATGCAGTGGGCCTGGCCGCTTTGACGTTTATGGCATACCACTGGTATGCTGTAAGCCCAATATTGACGAAAAAACTATTGGGCGTCATCTAACTCAATGATTTTCCAGGATACTGGCTGCGTGTGTGTTCGATTAGATTAGATTAGATTAGATTCTACCTCGGAAAATTTTTGAAAATTCTATGCATCGTAGCAATCTACTCCCAGGAAATTGTATGATCTTCAATTGCTCTTTTGGGGAATTTAGTTTAAGTCGTTTTTGACTTTCAAGTTTTGGATAAATCCTTTCTAGTTTCTACAAAACTTTTTCTCGTGGACTTTTAATATATCAAACTAATAATACGTTAAACTGTCTAGTACTTTATGATTTTTTGTACACCTGGATATCAGATCTACCACACAGTATTGAAACTAAAACAATTACCTAGACGATGTCTTCTCCCGAGAATCATGGGTAGGACAATGCCTTGTCTGTCCCACCCAGGAAAATTCGTGCGTAGGACATGTCCTACTTGTCCTACCCACTCCCGGCGCCACTGCGTGCACATAGTTTCTCAAACAAACGAAGAAAAATCATACAACCTTGAACAAAACATTTTTTTTCGTATTTTTGCCAGAATACGTATTTTCGGACGAGAATTTAGAATAGTAATAGGCCTAATTAATAATAAAAATCCTTTTTTTTGTCAAAAATGTTACATATGCAGTTTCTCAAACAAACGGTTCAAATGATGAAAGCACTTGAGGGTTCCCGTGTTATCATGGCTGGTAGTTGGCATCTACCGTGCACACTCGTGCACACGTATACGTGTGAATTACTTTATTTGATGCTGTGTACCATGCGTGGACACGCGTGCGCGCAGCTTAAAAACCGCTACATGGACATCGGCCATGATGGCCTTCGTTAGTGAAGACCTTCTTGGTCGGTCGATTGAGGAGCTTGGAAAGATAGAACTTCTTTTTATAAATGAATCTCGTTCATGCGCTGCTGTCCTCGGGAGTAATTTGGTTCACATATTCCATCCATATTTTCCTTATTTTGGACGGTCAGTTGGGGATAACTAAAAAAGGTTGTACCCAATCATGGAGCTTGGTAATCGAGTAGCAGAGCGCTGCGCTGGGTGGGCTTAAACATTCGTTACATTTTCAGGTGAAAGCTATCTTGATGTCTTGTTAAATAAAGAAGATAAAGGAATCAAGAGCATACAGTGATGGAAATTGTGTATCAATTCGAAGTGGTGTTGAACGATGATACTGACCTAATTATTCTGGGTGAAGATGGGCAGGTAAACAGGAACGTATGAAGGAAGGATCTACCTGGACACTGGGGGAGGGAGGCTGATAACCTTGGTATAACGAAGGAATGCCGTTCACCTTCAAGAAAGGGACTTTTAACCCGATTTGGATTCCCAGAACATCCATGTCATCATGGGATCCATTTTAGATTTGGTTGTACAGTATCTCATTCCTCAGAATCCAAGCAAAAATGTTTGGCTGGCGCGAATTCGTAAGGATGCTCTGGATCGCATGCAGAAGTTCTGTCACTTACCTACGGAGTACCTCTATGTTAAAACGCCTCGAAATGGTAACGTTGGTGATGGCTATATAGCTTGTTTTCTGAACGTTTAAGGGCTGGATTGAATCGAATTAAACCTTCGGAAGGCATATTGTGCAACTGACACAAAAATGCCAGAAATGAGTCAAATTCAAGACAGTAATCGGTAGTTTACCCCGAAGATTTAATAAAGTTGGCCTTCATTTATACATATTTTTGAAAATGCACTCCAAACATCCCTGATCGTTATAAACCAAAGAACAAGAAAATCTATAGGTATACTCACTTATAGTTTTTATCAGCCTTATCGTTGATCCCGGATCGTTCGATGCTTTGGTAGCAGCATTCGATGTACTTCATGTAGTGCGGCAGATGCGACGCTATGCGATCCCGATGGAACCGTAGCACCACCGTATCGTTTCCGTGCGAACTCGTCTGCTGCTCGATGCTGGTCAGTGGGTGCTTCGTCGAACAGGGCACAAACTGCTCCTTCCGGAACAGCCTCATTACGTCGTCCGCCAGCGGATCCAAATCCAGGATCTTGCATCCCGGGCCCCAGACGATAAATCCTTTTGGCACTGCGTTCGGTGTTGCGTTGGTCAAAGTGTTGGCAACATCAGCAGCATGCGCGTCGTTTGTGGAATGTTTGGGTTGTTTGTTGAGCACGAGGCGTGGATTAGTCATTGAGTTTGAAATAACGGGAATGTTTTGGTTGATTGAGGGTTGGAATACTACTTTCTGGGAGGCTAGGCCTTGATGGATTTAATAGTTAGGGTTGGTCGGTTTGCAGCAAATAGCATGGTGCAATTGTGATTTTATTGTAGGTTTTGGCATTTAGATAATATACACAGATAGAAAACCAGCGTGCAACATAGAATTTCATTCAGTGGTCATCGGGAATCGGGTGTTTTTATTGCCGTTGAGTGGGTTGGCGTATAACATTGAATTGAGAATCGAGGGCAAAACGAAAAGAAAAAAAAACACATTGGAAACATTAAAACCAATCGTATGAAAATCAATAGTTATTTCATTTAAAGTGTTCGTGATTTTGATGAGAAAGAAGTGCCGAAATCGGTGTAAATGAAACTATACGTGGAAAGGGGATGACATGAATTACGGGAATGTCCATAAATTACGTAACGCTCATATAGAGGGAAGGGAGGGATTATATGAAGTTTGACGATTCATACCAATTTTTTAGAAGCTTCATATTGAAAGCATGACATAGAAGGGAGGGGGACGAAAATGGCCAATTTTAGCGTTATGTAATTAATAGCTCTTTCCTAAAACTAATCAAATCATACACAATAAATAAAATAAAAAAAATACACTTTTCAAAAAAGTGTATGTTTGTACCCAATTAATAACACAAATCATGTACATGATAAAACTATCTCGACTTTCGAACGAGATCACAGTCTTCGATCGAGTGCCGAGTGCCGAGTTTTTCGCTTAATGAAAAGCATTTTTTCCTTACTTAGTCGAACCCACACTACACGGCGCACAAGTGCGCTTAGATGACTGACCCCGTAATTACACGTACATAAAGCCTATTTAAAAAAGTTACAGTGTTAAAGGATAGAGATGCTATTGAAAATGGGGGTTAAACACGCCGCTGTTTTTTTTATCATCCCGATTGCTATGAAAGGACTATATTGTGGCGATAGGTTGATGGGTCAAGGACTTTTTTTTAAAGTTGGACAACGTCTTACCCGAAGGTATTGGGTGTCAAATCAGAATCTAAAATTGGATTTGTAACGGATTTGATTCGGATTGGATTTGGATTGGCTTTGGATTGGATTTGTATTGGCTTTGGATTGGCTTTGGATTGGCTTTGGATTGGCTTTGGATTGGCTTTGGATTGGATTTGGATTGGCTTTGGATTGGCTTTGGATTGGCTTTGGATTGGCTTTGGATTGGATTTGGATTGGATTTGGATTGGATTTGGATTGGATTTGGATTGGATTTGGATTGGATTTGGATTGGATTTGGATTTGGATTGGATTTGGATTGGATTCGGATTGGATTTGGATTGGATTTGGATTGGATTTGGATTGGATTTGGATTGGATTTGGATTGGATTTGGATTGGATTTGGATTGGATTTGGATTGGATTTGGATTGGATTTGGATTGGATTTGATTTGGATTTGGATTGGATTTGGATTGGATTTGGATTGGATTTGGATTGGTTGGATTGATTTGGATTGATTTGGATTGGTTTGGATTGGTTTGATTGGTTTGATTGGTTTGATTGATTTGGATTGGTTTGGATTGGATTTGGATTGGTTTGGATTGGTTTGGATTGGTTGGATTGATTTGGATTGGTTTGATTGATTTGGATTGGTTTGGATTGGTTTGGATTGGTTTGGATTGGTTTGGATTGGATTTGGATTGGTTTGGATTGGTTTGGATTGGTTTGGATTGGTTTGGATTGGTTTGGATTGGTTTGGATTGGTTTGGATTGGTTTGGATTGGTTTGGATTGGTTTGGATTGATTTGGATTGGTTTGGATTGGTTTGGATTGGTTTGGATTGGTTTGGATTGGTTTGGATTGATTTGGATTGAATTTGGATTGATTTGGATTGATTTGGATTGATTTGGATTGGTTTTGATTGGATTTTGATTGGATTTGGATTGGATTTGGATTGGATTTGGATTGGATTTGGATTGGATTTGGATTGGATTTGGATTGGATTTGGATTGGATTTGGATTGGATTTGGATTGGATTTGGATTGGATTTGGATTGGATTTGGGTTGGATTTGGGTTGGATTTGGATTGGATTTGGATTGGATTTGGATTGGATTTGGATTGGATTTGGATTGGATTTGGATTGGATTTGGATTGGATTTGGATTGGATTTGGATTGGATTTGGTCATTGAAGTAATGCATTTTACCATAGGCATGAGAAACCACTTTAATGAGGTATAAAAAAAGACCTTGGTAGAATTTGTTTTTCTCTAGTCTTGTATACATTACTTAGATCCATATTTAGGGTAAAGTGCCCAATAGTGGACCCCCAACCAATAGTGGACCCTCCAGCCATTTTTGCATTATTACTGCACAATGTCAACATTTTGCTATGAAATTCTATCGGGAGAACCTACCTTACAGTCCTATGATTTGATGACATGCATTGGAAATGCTACACAGAAAAAAATTGTGAAAAGTAAACAGCGCGTAAAACTTGAAATGCGAAAATCTACGCTATTCTGCGCTGAAACGGTTCTTTTCCTAACAAGTTTGCGTACAACTTGCAAGCAATATTGATGATTCACGTTGAATATTGTTTACATTTAGGCTATATCACGCGTGGAATTACACTAATAATGATGTTCCATTTATGTGCATGATTTTTAGTTCAAATTTCAGTGAATTTTTCTATCTGTGTATGGAAAGTAAAATTAGATGATTTTTTACCATTCCATAAAAAATAAACACGAGAGTGTCCATTATAGGAATATTTTGGGGGGTCCATAATAGCGAAGAAGAACGCCTCGAAACGGGACATGAAAATCAAATGAAGTGTCGACTATAGGGAAGCAATTTCCTATTATGGACCCTCATGAGGTCTGCTATAGGGCGAATTAGGTTAGACTTTAAAATGTTAATTTTAACGAATAACGTCGTGTATTTGGGCGTTTTATGTATGTGTCGTAAAGAGGAGATGCAGAGCTTGTTTTTAGATATCAAGCAGAGTCAATATGTTGAAAATTTCTAAGGCTTATGACAGGAAGAGCAAAATTCCGCTACTAGGGGGTCCACTATTGGGCATTTTACCCTATGTGCTGGAATTAGGGATTCCATTCCCGGAAACGATTTCCCGGGAAATCAATTTTCCCGGGATTCCCGATTCCCGGGATGCACACTTTAGTTTCCCGAATTTCCAGGGAAATTATTATGTTAAAGTATTTACCAATTTTTGGAGACGACGATCTATGGTTAAAGTATTTGGAAATAAATTTCTTATTTTGCAAATTTGATGAGGGAGTGTCAATTATATTTTTGACTAACATCTTCTCACTGTTCCCATGATGAAACTTCTATTTAATAGCATATTTCGCTTTCAAAGAAGATCACTCCCCATATTATAAATTAAGTTCTTATCTGTAGATGCTACAGTATTGTACGGTTCAACCCTAATGCGTGTTGAAGGGAGGCGAAGCAAAGCATACGTTTCCATCGGTCGTCTATTTAGTTTAGTAGGCCCAGTAATGCCTTGTTAACGAAGTCGAAATAAAAATCTAGTATTTGATGAAATTACTTAATAGCAAGAACAAAGTTATTTAAATAATTATGCAGAGCGACAAATTTTCTATTAAGCAAGGGGAGTGACGGCTTTGGTAGTTATATTATCAGAGGTTTATTTTTAAGACTTTTAATACTTTTTTATTCAAACCCCGATACGTGTTCCAAACAGACTTATGTCCCAAACACTCGTTTTTGTTTTGAGATATGTCTTTCTTTTTCTAAATTTTAATGAACTATTGAGAATTTACTGTCTGGATATGTCAGAGTACAATATTTTAAGTTTTTACTATAAGGTCATTACAACAGTCTAAAAACAAAAACTCACCAAACTTATGCAATTTTTTGCGTTTCTGGTACTGCTCGGAATTACAAACAAAGTTTGACAGAAATAATAAATTAATATTTAATTAGGATTTTTAAGGTACGCTTGAGCTTGATTGACTGCTCGTAGTTGCTACTCCATTATAACCAGATCAGCTGTTCTTGCACAGGGAACCAACAAATGTTTGCTTGAGACTAACACACATCTTCAATGTACAAGCACTGGTGATCTCATTTGTAAGGTCATACTGGCGCCTGTTACTTCAGAATTCAAGTCAATGTAGGGAGGGGGAGGGAATGTTGATGCAACCACTCGCCCACTGCAAGCCAAATATACCTCTGCACTTGCCACGAGTTCATGCGGCATTTATAGGAATTTTTGGGTTAGGTTCGAGAGGCAGAGGTCCGTCTTGGTTAACGAGCTGCCAATGTAATAGATAGGAGAAAGCAACTGATGGATTTTCTAATTGGATGTAGGAAACGGGCTTAGCTCATTTCCAATTCGAGCAGATTACTGCTAGGATACTCAAGTTGAAGGTATAGGAATAGTAATGAACGGTATGAAGTCCATTTCCAGTTCTAGCGATTGCTAGAACATGAGAAATATAGAGAAAGATACAAAGTAGGAGAATGGAACGGACCTAGGATTGAACCCACGACCTCCTGCGTATGAGGCAGAAGCAGTAGCCATACGACTACCAAGCCCGTTGATAGTTAGGATTTGTAAGGTGTGGCCATAAAACGCTCGTCTGAAAGTATTTTTTTGCATTTGAAAAAAAAATAATGCTTACGTACTTCAAATTCAAAGGCGAAATGTGCTTAAGTGTTCGTATCAAGGTTCGTATTATAAATAAAATTTGACTAGAATATTGTTTGCATTAAGAAAATATACAGACGAGTACCAGAATGGTTGATGTTAGAAACCTTCCGACAATAACAGATCAAATCCTGCCAAAGTTGTCTTCTCCTTCATATCAAGGAAGAATCAAGGAATCATCTGGACACAGCAGATCTTACTCTCTAACGAGAGCAGATGCTGAAACTTCGCCATCGAATGCTCATGATATAGCGAACGTTTCGCAGACAAAGGCAACGCTTATCAAACTAAACAGAGAAAAAAATTCAGACTCTTAAATCATTTTTGCACAATGTAGCAAGTATCAATTTGTCTATAGTATATTTTTATTCTAATTTATTATTCCACGTTACGATTTTGAGTTTTGCATAATTGTTTTATTTCCCGAGATCCCGGGAAATTCCGGGAAGTTAAAATTTTATTTCCCGTTTCCCGGGAAGTTAATTCCCGGGAAAAATGGAACCCCTAGCTGGAATAGATTTCTGGGACAAAGTATGTTTAAAAGTATGAATCAAAATAAGTTTTTCGCAACCCACCATTCATCAGCCCACGACTCCCCTGGGGGTCGCAACCCACAGTTTGGGAATCCTATATCTAAGCAAATATGATCATGCAGACTTTAAAATTAATAACCACATCTCGGCAAACGAGTTTGCCTCAGTCATCGGTAATTTGAAATTGATTCGAGTTTCGATAAAGCCCATGTGTCAAAATCTGGAAAAGAGAATATCAAACAAGATGGTGTAAGCCCACCCATCGCATCAAGATCACATATCCGAGGGGAGGGGCTATATATAATATTGAAACATTTTCTTTGATTCTGAGACTATCATAGCAAAAAGTCATCGCAACTGTTTTACTGTTCAAAACAAACATTAAAATAATCAATAAACTCATCATAATACTTAGGACAAATCAGCAAGAATGATAAAAATGAATTCAAATAATAACGCATAGCGTGAAAAATAGAACAATGAAAGTTTGTGGTGAATGATGGTGAGAATGTGAAACAGGGGTATAGGTGGGATTCGTGCAAAGCCGCATTGTTAGCATTTTGCTATCTCAGTATCTCGTTCAACTAACACGAGTAGCCGGATGCAGCTAGCGCAACTTTTCCCACAACGGGTTACCCTTTCCAAGCAGCCATCGGTGTACGTACCTCTTGGTCCTGGAAGATCTTCGTCATCGTCCGGAATGGTGACCACCATCTGGTGCACCACCGGCCGTATGCTGATCGTCGATAGCGACAGGTAGAAGGTGACGAACACCAGCGCTACCAGCACCCCGAGCTTGATGCGGCCACATTTTTCCTGATGGTGGTGGTGGCCTTTGTTGTCGCGTCTATTAGCCGCACAGGCGCCTGCTCCTGAGCCTGCCCCAGCGAGGGGCCTCCTCGATGACGGTGTGCTTTTTGCGTCCGTTTCGAGCAGGGGCTCCCAGTCGGATTCGTTGCCAGATCTCATGCTGGTGGAACATTGCTGGAAGGAAATGGAGAAAAGGGAAAGGTTGCTAAAATCCGCCATTATTAACAGACTCGGCTCTTCACGGTGTGTCGAAATGAAATGGGCCTTTGCGAAAATTTAAAAAAAGATGTTAAATATACACAATGATCTCCAGTTCGCCTCGCGTGTTCGTTTCTCGGTCCGGTCTAGGATGGGTGGTTTTTGGGTGGTATCGCCACCCATTTTGGTAATAACGTAGCTACATCTAGCCAGTTGATAGTTCAGAGGATATCATTTTTATAAATTTTAATTGCGTTTTTATATTTCTTTTTTAAATTAACAATTATAGTATGTTCCCACAGTTTTGTGTTTGATTATAATGTTTATTTTACGCTTAGTAGTTTTATTTATTATTTGTATTTGTTTATTTTTTGTTATGTATTCCCATAGTAGATTTTGTTTATTTATTCAGATGCTTTAGTTATTTATTTGGTCGGGGTTCAGCCAAACCGCACCAAGCGGCTTTTTGACTGACTTGTGATATTTTGTTCGTTCAAGAACAACGGAAATTGTTTCTTATAAATTTAAGCATACGTTTGCAGTAGGATATCCTCATTTATGGGGTTGATAAATATCCAATACGATTTGCGATCAATTAAATCTGATAAACGAAAGTTTGAGCAGAAAAATCGGTAATTTTTCGTTGGCGCTTGGTGTGCTTTGGCTGAACCCCGACCATTTGTAAATTTTATTATTTTTAAATTAATTTTTCTTTTATTTCCCTTTAATTATCTATTAACTTTTTTTGTTTATTTATTAAATATTCTCCAATTTTTTTTATCAATTAAGACGCTTTATTTACATATTTATATTTGAAATTTATTTACATGGAATTATAAAAAAGGAATTGGAAAACAAGTGTCCAGTTCGGAATGTTAAGGCTTAGCATGTAGCCGTCAATCGGAATTTATTCTTTAACTAAATATATTTATATACTTAGTAGTAATCCAATTTTGTTTAGTGTTTAAGAAAATCACCGTTGCTCCGAGAACTCATCCGTTATAAAACTCTTTCCGTATGAAGAAAGGCTTCCAGAAGCTACTGGAAGAAACACTCTTTTCAATTTTCAAGTTTGGTCCCGAATGGTGAAGAAAAGACGGGTCGGTTTCGTCCGTTTCACAAAAGAATCGGGAAGCTTTGCAATTTCAAAAGTGTTAAACAACGAAAAGTGATAAACATTTTCAAACACCAAAAAAGATTATACTTACGTTTCAAAATAGTGCACACCACAACGGTTGATAAAACACCATTTCAAAAAGTTAGTGTCAATAGATTTAGGCTTACTTTGATCGAAACACATTATTTCGAGCGAGTGTTGTGGATAAAAAACTACAGTGAAAATGAAGTGGTAAGATGTGGTGTCCTCTGGTAGGGAATGCTTAGTTAGTGGTGACGTATTGAAAAGACTGTGCCATTCCAGAACATGTTGGTGTCAGCTTGCTCGAATCCTGACCAGAAGAAAGGGCGCGCTTCAGGACCATCCTCCGGACCCGCGGAACAATGGCCGTTTGTTTGTAATAACGGCTGCAATAGACCGGTGAGCTCGCCCATGTTAGGGTCTGTTCACAAATTACGTAACGCAAAAATCCGGGTTTTTGACCCCCTCCCTCCCCCTCGTAACAAAAAGTAACATTTTTGGAACCCCTTCCTCCCCCATATAACGCGTAACTGTGAAAATTTTAAAGGCAGATTTTTTTTCTTCTCTAGAGCATATGAATCATGTAGGTTTTGTAATTTTTTGAATACTTTTAGAAAGACGCCACATAATGAAAAAGCAAGGATATCAAGAATGCAGGCCATTTAAATAGTTTAGCATCGGAACTGTTCTGTCAAGAAATACAATATTCGCTTGGTATTTTAACGCATATCAGTCCCACTATGTGCTTGATTTCGATAATGACTAATATACGTTAACGATATAATTTGTAAATTGAACTGCCTAAGCTAAAACGCAATTGCTTACAATGAAAACCCTCTTGCCTCTATTAACTTAAACTTGGTTTGTTAGATCTAATCATAAAATACGTGAGACAAAAATGCCTCGAAATTTAGCAACAATTTTTGAGCAAAACTGGCTATCTATCAGAATAAAAAAATACAAATGAGCGATTCCAAGCAACAGCATCAAAATTTAAGAAAATTTTTAATTCATGATTTTCTATTGAGTTGAAACTTTGCACAGTTTTTCAATTTCATCTAAATCGTCATTTTTCGATATCAAATCTTCATATTGAATCACGACTAACTTTTCAAAAGGGTGTATGTGAAAATGGTTCAAAAATATTTAAAAAGCTGCACAGCAAAAACGGAATGTTCGATTGTTATGATTTTTTCAGCAAAGTTAGACAACTAAATGGTGATTCTTAAGAAAATGTGCACAGTAAAAAAAAAAATTTTTTGCCTTTAAAAATATAATTTTTGTCACAAAAACTCAAATATCTCAAAACCCTATCTTTTTTCGAACGTAATTTTTTTAGGGAAAACGGTCCATTATATTAGCTATCTACCATAAAAATTTGGTGATGGTAAACTAATAAACAAAAAAGTTATGACATTTCAAACATTTCACAATTTTTACATATAGTAAACAAAAAAAAATTTCCGTGTATTTTTTTTTCAAGAATCGCAGTTTGATGCTGATTTTATTGTTAAGGGCCTTGCGTGAGTTAAACAAGTTGTTTGTATGATATTCCATATTTATGTATTCATCGATATTATGTATATTATATGTATAAATATTATATGTATAAATAAATAAAAATGAATTAATATTATCCTAAGTATTAAATTAAATGTGGCAGTTACACAATGTTGTTATAGAAACTCTAAGAGTTTTGGGTTTGAATTTTGGTATGGGTTATGATATCATGAAAACAGTTTATTAATACTTATTTTTTATTTATTTTTATTCAAATTTTTTAAAATATCGAACACTTTTGAATTATTATCAGCACAGTTTGAGTATAGTTTTGCTTTAATTTTATTTTCCGACAATGGAATGAAACAGTGAAATTTTTGGGTTCCTTGGGTCGTTTTCGCGTTATTAAATTGCTCGCTGAGCTCTGAAGCCTTTATTTCGTACTCTTCAGTAGTAGTAAAACAAAATGATAATTTGGTTAAATCTTTTTCTTTTCTACGATTTGCCCAATCAAAAATTCTTTCGCAGTTTTAATTGGATGCTCACGTTCTTTGGCTAAACTTGCTCTTGTGACCATGCGCTTTATTGTTCCTCCAATAGCATCACAAGGACCTTTGCCATGTGATGTAGCAAAAAAATGCCATTCTGCATCAATTCCGTACATTGATTTAAATTGACATAGGCTCGAAAAATTCTTACGATTTTTGTACTGCGACGCTGCTCCATCAGACATGAAATATATCTTTTTGACTTCTTTTATGCTTTATGCTTATCAACGCGTAAAAAGTTAATCATTTTTTCAATGAACAAGTTTACGGATACTGAATCGTGTCTTAAATCTTCGGAAATTATAATAAATCTTAAGTGTTCAATTTGCGTACTTCCATTAAAATAAATAACGAATGGATGAATTGTAGCTTGTTGTACGTTCCAGTGATGGGACTGCACTTCATCTTGCAATACAAAGCTGTAATTTTCAGAAAATCACAAATGACTAAAAATTCACCATTTTGTAATGTATTTTTCGTATTTTTTAAAAGCTGGATTGTTCTGTTTTAATGAAATCGTGAGGATTAAACTTTCTAATTTCAAGCAAAAATATGACACAAACTCATCTACAGGTTTTACAATAGTTTCTATGTCACACCTATCCGTGGTCACCCATTGCTCAAATGATAACTGATCAATATATTTTTCTTCAAACTCAGCGAATAAAGTATTTTCCAATGATGAAGAATCTGGACAATCCGAACAAGATCGTAGATAGCAATTTGATGTTGTATTTTCACACAAAAGACTACCAGTTAACATTTTAATATCCTTTGTTAAATTGATTCTTTTCAAACTATGTAAAATAAGATTAATATTCTCATGGGTTGTGCACACACACATTATTTGTTCCTGAATTGGAAAGAAGCTTACATTGCCTTGGCCGAAGGCTTGCAAATGGGGAAAACCCTATTCTAATATTATCGTGAATTTCCTTGAAGCGTGTGTACGCTTCTTTCAAAGTCGTCATCATTAATCGTTTTTGGATTGCTTGACGCTTTCCATCTTTTTACTGATACATAATCTTTTTGACCAGGCATAGCTCGACTTACTTCATCATCTTCAAAATATTGAACTACTATTTCTTTTGTCTCATCTGTTAATGCAGTACTAGACCTAGTATTTTTGGTTAAAAGACAGTTATTCTTCAATTGTTTTGCCTCTTTTACTGTATTTCTATTGGTTTTGAACTCATCAATGGCATCCTGAATAGACCACGAACTTGGCAGCATCGACAAAATCAATAATTTTTCTTTCCTTGTCGTGGCTGCATTCGAGAACCTTTCCTTCATATTTATAATTACCTCATCGTAGTCTGTATTTTCCACATCATCAGGTCCTAATTTGAAGAGGTTTCTTCGTACAGCTTCGTTTATTTCACGGTATTTTTTCTCCGGGTAATAAACGAAGTCTATCTTACTCCATTTAATCGGAGTCACTTTTATCCCAGCTATGCCCTCGTTAAAGCGTTCGATGTTGACCTTTTGGATACACTCATCTTCCGATTGATTTGTTGAAACAGATTTCGCTGATGGTACGGTGGCAAGGCTCTCAGCACTTAATACTTCTGGTAATTCCTCAGTTGTTGTCGATACATCTGGCAATTCCTCAGTTGTTGTCGTTTTCGAACTTCCTGCGCTCTGCTCAACCGATGATATACAGATTGCTCTTTTGTCAACGTTTAGACGGCAGGACGTGCAAATGCGTAAATTTGTATTCAATGTGGACATTGGAGCATAACCAGTCGCTTTCAGTTTATCTATGGTGCTTTCGGTGAGATTTCGTAACTCTTTTGAACACTTTTTCAATCAAACCGCCTACAACAGTTGAGAAAGCGGCTACTCATGTTGTTCGTAATATTTCAATAAACAAAATCACTTTTAAGTTTTTACTGACTAGTTTGGTGTCATTTGCTTGACTGAAGAAAAAATTACTATAAGATCTTTAACAACCTTAGTAGTAGTAATTTTTTGCTTTTTCGTGAGCATTGTCATGGTATGTACCTATCATGCATTTGTTGTTGTTGAAGATACCCGTTTCCTCCCGATCATAAAGTCTATTCTCTAAGAGGTATATTTTTGCAGGTAAACTATAGACGTACACGAGTATATAAATCTTTGATTTTGCAGCTTTTGTCTTAAAAATAACATTTCTGATATGTTTCTATAAACGTTATTATCAAAAGTTTTCAACACTATTAAAAGAATTTTTCGCCAGTCACGTGCAATGAAAATTATGACACTATCAATACTTTTTATCACAACACTGGATCGTGTCTAAGTTTCTTATAGATGCTATGAATAATTAAATCAAAATATCATGAAAACAACTTGTTTAAATCACGTCCCTTAACAATAAAATCTGCATCAAACTGCAATTCTCGAAATACCTTACACAGAAAAAATTTTTTTTTTTACTAAATGTGAAAATTGTGAAATGTTTGAAATGTCATAACTTTTTTTGTTTATTAGTTTACCATCACCAAATTTTATGGTAGATAGCTAATATAATGGACCGTTTTCCCTAAAAAAATTACGTTCGAAAAAAGATAGGGTTTTGAGATATTTGAGTTTTTGTGACAAAAATGATATTTTTAAAGGCAAAAATAATTTTTTTTTACTGTGCACATTTTCTTAAGAATCACCATTTAGTTGTCTAACTTTGCTGAAAAAATCATAACAATCGAACATTCCGTTTTTGCTGTGCAGCTTTTTAAATATTTTTGAACCATTTTCACATACACCCTTTTGAAAAGTTAGTCGTGACTCAATATGAAGATTTGATATCGAAAAATGACGATTTAGATGAAATTGAAAAACTGTGCAGAGTTTCAAATATTTTCGAAATGGTCGCTCAGGATCGACTGACATGCCCCCGTGGAATGCCTCAAATGTCAGTCATACTCCAATCAGTGATTAAAAAAAACATTCAAATAAATTTTTATTCGCGTTATGCGTAACATTTGGTAGTACCCACCCCCTCCCCCACCTTTTAGTGTAACAAAGTATAACGCAAGTTGGACCTCCCCCTCCCCCCAAAAGCGTTACGTAATTTGTGAACAGACCCTTACCTCCCCCTTCACCCCTCTTGCACATGGATATATGTACATAAAACGTTAAAACAAAAAAAAACAAAAATTTATTATTAAATTTTGTATGGCCCTCCGATCTACAGTTGTTCGTTTGGGCCTAAAATCTTGTGTTCCATTGATTCACTGCACTTTGTATTTGTTCGCTTTTCCACCACATAAAATCTGACTAAAATCACAAACTAAGGAATTATCTCCGAAGTAAGTTATACGACCCTTAGGACTAGGGAGATATTATAAAAGAGGCCTTGTGAGTCCACCCCGGTAGCTGCCGTGGCCTTAGAGCAGCGGCTTGGGGACTTACTGGCCACTTCATTTTAAGTTTTTGAGTGGATTTCGGAATTTATGCGTTTTTTTTCGAAAAGGTCGGCTAACTCGAAAAGAATGCGTAAATCGATTTTTGATTAGGTCGTTTTCTACACGGTTTTTAGGATTTACGTGATGTTTTACGCGAAAAAATATGCTTTGTATGGTTTTGTTTTGTATCTGTGGTAAAAATCTCTCATTATTTTTCAATTTACACGTTTGATTCTTGGATATTATCAATTTCCCACCTTATCGGCCGCGACGATATGAAATCGTCGCAAAACAAATTGACGCCAAAATCGTCGCCAGCAGAAATGGCCATAAGATCTGTCAAATCAACTGTGAACAAAATTTTATATACTCAATAATCACATTATTTCCCAAAATTGAGCCCTGTTTTTAATGCAGATTGACATTATTTTCTAATAAAACTAACATAATTTTAGAATAAAGATGTTGGCGACGATTTTGATAGTGCCTAGAAAATGGTCGGCGCGTTTTGTTACCAAGGAAACAGACAATAACATCCACCCTCGAAAGTCATGCATAATGAACATTCGTGTTTGATAATAACAGTATTTGACACACCGTGCTTGTGGGTGCCGGTTCGTATGGACACTGCACGACTATAGAGCACCATGGCAGGATATTGGAAATGATGAAACAGCTATTCAAGGGTTTCTTATGCACTTGGGTACCGTACGGCTTGGGGATACTTTTGTGAGTGAGCGAGCGAATAAGGTTATGGCAAACGACTTCCGCCACATTTTCAAACCGATTGCATCACGGAACAGCATAGAATGGCAACGGAAGTGTGGTATATAGGGAGCGGAACTTTCATTACTCCTTTCGCTGGATGAGTCGTTCCGCTTTTCTTGAAAGCCAAACTAGGGAAACCAATGTGGAATGAGGTTAAAAATAAATTTTACAACCGTATTCAGTAACCCTATCCCCTTCTAAGTGGAACGTTATATCCAGTTTCCATGGTTTGTCACAAAAGGCATGGAAAACTGCAAACGCCCCAGTATAAAGCAAATGACATATAACTGACGCTGAGTCGGTGCAGTTGCCAGTCAAATTCATATACGGTGCAAAATGCATGCATGCATGCATACAGACCAGATGTGTAAGTGTTTATAATAGCCGTGGCCCGTGGTCGACCGACTGGCGCGGTGCTGTTGCAAATTAGTCTAAAATTAGAGCCCTGACTGACTGTATAGGGAGTATTGAAATAGTTGTCAGCTCCGGGGAAAGCTTCAGGCCAGGATTTTATGGCCCCATTGCATTGAAGCGTTATTAAACCGTTCATAATGATTATTTTATCGAAATACAGACCGTCATCATTTGGAGTCCTTGAATTATCTTGCTAGTCGAAGCAGAACATATTGTGACTGATACCGAAATAAGATCTTTTTTTTTTGCATTTTCGGATCGTTCAATTCGTGTTTGAGTGAAGAATGAGCCTGTTATAGGGTTTATAATAGGTAACTATTGTACTCAAATGAAATGCGTAATGTTAAATATACACTCATTTGGGTGCTAACATGGACAACCGATTAATGGAGCTTCGTTTACATGAGATCAATATGCGCAATTAGCGCTACTGAGTGATCGAATAGTGCTTATCGATTATCAATGTCGCGTATTTACATGAAATATTCTGAGAGTTTTGGGTCTTACATTCTTCAATAACATATTCTGATATTGCTCCATAGTTTATTGAGTATGCAATCGACATCCTGTGAACTGTTAAAAATCAAACAAAATAGGTTTTTTTTTGCGCAAGAACACTCATCTGAACTAAGTTATCCAGAACTAAATAATATAATAATATAATATTAAAGCTTAACTCAGAATAATAAAGAGGTAGCTTTGTTCATCTCTAACCAGGTGATTTTTTATAAACTATGTTCTATAAGTTGGTTCTTTTTCGGAAACATAAGCACAAAGATGTAAGGTCAAAGTTTTGGTTATTCAACGCGTATTCACAATATTATCAAAATCCAAAGGATGAAAAACACTGATTTTAAAGCGTTTTGACTTGCTAACAAAAATATCAATAAAATCCGCGCATTATTCTTTCATTTGTAGAT
This sequence comes from Armigeres subalbatus, assembly GCF_024139115.2. Classification (NCBI taxonomy): domain Eukaryota; kingdom Metazoa; phylum Arthropoda; class Insecta; order Diptera; family Culicidae; genus Armigeres; species Armigeres subalbatus. The sequence continues at coordinate 52,972,611 of NC_085140.1, forward strand.
AAGGTGGAGAATGGAACAATTCCCTGTCTTGTCTCGTCAATAATCGATGAGAATTGGGAGATCAGGTGCCATACCATTATGAACGAATAAAATGAACCCCAGTTAGTGGTCCTTAGTTTCCTACTCAGGAGCTGTCCATATACCACGTGGACAGATTTTGGTAGGTTTAAGATACCCCGCTCCCCCAGCGTGGACAACTGCGAATGCCGACAGGAATGAAGGGGTTTCTTCTGTATGCGGCTTACATTATCGTCTGTTTCCATGGGCAGCTGATCATCGTTCGGGTATCAGTGAGAGTACTCTAAGGGCAAATTTTTTCACCTTTACTTAACTCTTAAGCGGTGATTACCCATAGGTGTGGTTAAGCGCCTAATTCAGCTGAAGAAGTCAGACCAAAGTAAGTAAATTATTTAAAACTTTGATTATAGTGTCAGGCCCTGCAAGTCAGTCTTACAAAAAACCACTAAACATAAACGTGAGAAAATAAAACGGAAGTGATTGGAAGGTCGGTACGTGGACTCCAAAATTTCTCACCTTTATTGCGAAAAAAACGCATACTCGCCAACAAGGATGTAATTCTCCTCGGTGGTGTTCATTGTGCGGTGCCCCGGTTCTTCCAGAACTTCCTCCGACAGTTGATCCAGGAGATCATCCGATAATCCATTCGGAAGTTTATCAAGTAAATCATCGGAAAGGTCCTAAGGGCATTCCTCCGAGTATTCTTCCCGAAGTTTCTCCGGGAATTCCATAAGAAGTTTCTCCGGGAATTTCTCCGGAAGTTCCTCCGTGAATCCTTTTTGGAATTGACCACTTTTACGGATTATCCGGATCCTCCGGAGTACCATTTCGGGTGCATTAAAGCATCATTACCGGGCGCGTGGACTTTGATCACCCGCACTGTGATGTAATTTTAGTTTAGTCACTCATTTCTGTATCAGTCACTGTGACGTTTGACAGTCCATTAAATACCAGCGCTCTTACCGCGCTACCAAACTTGGTCACCTGTCAGTTGCGCTATGACTAATACTCGCGCCCGGTAATCTAGCTCTTAAGGGGTCACAGAAGACTTAAAATATTGATTGCATACACAATTCACCAGGATGGGTGGTTACGACAAAATCGCGATGCTTTGAGATGAATTTTTGTAATTGGCCACTTTTACGGATCATTTTTCCGGAGGATTGTTTCTGGGATATTTGGAGGCCACAGACGACTTTCACTATTGATTGCACCCACCATTTGCCAGAATGGATGGTCTCGAAACTATGTGAAGAATGTTTGGTTCAAAACGCGTTGTGTGATACCTGAAGGTCATAGGTCATCCGGATTATGGGTGATGTGGCAGGATAGAACCCAAGTGGCCATCATTGTTTTTTAACATCATGAAGTTTTTGGTGTCACACGACGTCTCGATTTTGATGAAAATATTAAGGGATGTGATGTCACATGCGCCTTGCACTACTTGATACTTGATGGGCTACATCACTTCGATGAACCTACGCCGAATGGAGTATCCCCCGGACTCGATCCTGCGCCAATCGCTTCCAGCCGAACTGAACGTTGAGCACCGTCGCAAGGATGTTAACAATCATTCAGTAATTTGCGTTCGATCATTTAGTAGTTTGTCAATAACACATTCCAGAAGCTGAATTTCAAACTATGTTGTATGGTGGACTTCAATTGCGAAGGTTTTTCTATAACTTTGCTTAATGCAGGGCTGGTAGCGAGTCACTTTTTAGTGACTTGGTCACTATTTTGAGCCAAGTCACTAAAAAGTCACTATTTGCATCCAAAAGTCACTAAAGTTACTATTTTTCGGAAAATGGTCACTTAAGTCACTATTTTCGCACCGCCGTTTGTAAAAAAAACTTCAAAATAAAAATCATTTGTACCTACCTTTAATTTAAATCTGTTAGCAAAATATATAAATTAAAGAAATTGCACCAATAAAGCTCCAAGTGTATCGTGGAATTCGCCAGGTTACTTGTAATTCATGTGAACTATGATCTTCTTCTCCATGAATAAAGGAATGTTAAAATACGAAGTGTTGAAAACAAAAAATTAAGGAGTACTGGAACCAGGCTTTTTAATTCAGGATCCAATAATAGTCTCGAAAACAAAAATTGAAAAGCAAGACAAGTCAAAAGTAATTCTGCACTGAGGAATTTCAATCAAATGCTTTATGGAAGTTTGTCACAAGAAATCGTCATAAATTTCAAAAGGCCGTCTTATGATAGATGTTTTCAATTAAAAAAGAAGTAATTTGCGCAGAGTGGGTTCGAACCACACAGCGAAGCTTGGGCATACGTTTAGACAACTCCGTATATAAAGCGCACAATTGTTACGACTATGCGGATCTCGCGGATTTGACGTGGATTTACATAACGGTTTTGACGCTTTGCGCGTGGGAATTTATAGGGCCTAGGGTTTGGTTTTCGATAGAAAAATGTTGTTGAGAAGGGACTCCACGTTTGAAGTCTATGCTTACCCAATTATGTGGATATTTTCTAGCCATTATTGAATACATTATACTCTTGAGCACTCGTTTAATAAGCATTATAAGGGTAAGAACTTCACTTGTGGTCATTTTTCATCGTTTCTGTATCTATAATATCCATTTTTTGTCACGTCAATTTTGACATAATTCGGAGATATCTCTACGACGAACCACACAACATGATACAAACCATCATTTTTTTCGAAATTTAACTTCTGTTGAAATTTCTGAAAAAAAATCTTCAGAGTTTTCCAAAGCTATTTCTGCATCAAATTCAAGATTCAGGATCACATTTTACGAAACTTGAGCAACTTTGTTAGGTTCTGAATTATTTCTCTCTGGATATAAATTCAAATAATTATCTTATTTTTATATGAATTCAAATGATTCGTATACAGAACATTTTTTTTCGAAAAACGAATTTACATTATTTTATTGTAATTATCAACAATTACAACAAAGCTGCAACCACCATTTTCTCTATAAATCGGAAGCAAGCCAGCCTAGGATTGAAAGTCTTCTTAATAAAGATTATAAAAATATAAAAAAATCAGTTTTATTATGAAACGTACTGGAAGAGAAAACGTTCAGTAAATTGTAATAACAAAAATTAATATTTTTCGCGTAGTTGGCGCGAATTGGATTTCAGTCGGGGCAGATTTGACACCGGTCGAAACTTAGGTAAGATAAAATTCATGTTATATTTGAACCCTGGTAATTTTTTTAGTAACATCGGTTCACGGGCAACCGAGATCAGGGGCTCGAATGGCAAATGGTAAATGGGCACTGCATGTATTAAAATTTGATATTATTAAAAATGTTATTATTATTTATTAAAATTCAAAATTACGGTGAAGTAACTAGGGAGAGTCTGGGGCCCTCCTTAGCCGTGCGGTAAGACGCGCGGCTACAAAGCAAGACCATGCTGAGGGTGGCTGGGTTCGATTCCCGGTGCCGGTCTAGGCAATTTTCGGATTGGAATTTGTCTCGACTTCCCTGGGCATAAAGTATCATCGTGTTAGCCTCATGATATACGAATGCAAAAATGGTAACCTGGCTCAGAAACCTCGCAGTTAATAACTGTGGAAGTGCTTAATGAACACTAAGCTGCGGGGCGGCTCTATCCCAGTGTGGGGATGTAATGCCAATAAGAAGAAGAAGAAGAAGAAGAAGTTACGGTGAAGATGGGCGCGGTCAGCAGTAGTAGTCTTCATGTTTTTGTATTTTTTGTCTTTTCCTGATTTCTGATATCATTCTAGATAAGGATTTGAAAAAAAATGATACATGACACTAGTGAGCTGAGTTGCATTTGCATTGTCACTGTGTAACTCGTAGTAGATTGGAAACTAATGTTTCCAATCTACTACGAGTTACTAATGTTTCCAATCTACTACGAGTTACACAGTGACAATGCAAATGCAACTCAGCTCACTACCTGTTTAATACTTTATACAAAAGTCACTATTTGGTCACTTTTTCTGCATCTGAAAGTCACTATTTGGTCACTTTTTTCGTCATCGTTGGTCACTAAGTCACTATTTTGAACGGCATTTAACGCTACCAGCCCTGTTAATGGTTCGTTATTAGAATTCAACTTTTAACGGAGTTAGAGCGCTAGTAGCAGTAGCTCAAACTAAATGATTGGATTTTTTTTTATCATTTAGTCTAAGTTACTGAAACTATAGCTATAACTCCGTTACTAGTGGAATTCAAACAACGATCCAATAGGCAGAGTTGTAGAAAAACCTTCGCACTAGAAGTCCACCGTACAACACATTTTGAAATTCCGCTTCTGGAATATGTTATTGACAAACTACTAAATGATCGAACGGAAATTACTGAATGATCGTTAACATCCTTGGCGTCAGGTCCATTTTAACTGCCAAAAGCGGCCTTTCACGAAGCTAACGTCTTCTTTCGGGTTCTCTATTAAATATTATCTTCGCTTGACGTTCTTCCGGCATATGAACCACGTGTCTAGCCCACCATAGTCTGCCGTGTTCTATAAGCTTAACAATATCCAGCCCAAGATACACCTGGCACAACTCGTGATTCATGCCGAATATTGTTCGCAGCACCTGCAAACCAGACTGCAAAATGGTGAGTTGACATCAAGGAAGGGGCGCCCAATATAGTTCTGGTCCCAACAAGTTCCTATCTCACGTTTCCACGGGTCGATCGATGACAAAAAACCGCTAGCTAAGAGCTGTGTACATAGCTGTGCAGCCTGGGCACTGTTGTCCTTCTGAGTCTGTCATCAGCTAGAGTGAGAAGGTACGCCTCGAGCGTCTGTTCACCAGGAGGTGCGGCTCAAACAGCGTCTGCCTGGTACCCAGCGGCTGATTAACGAAATGCTGTATCGCGTCAGCTATACCTAAGGTGGCAGCCCAACCAGCGCGATGAAGGTAACGCGACCCCGGTAAGGTAGCGTACCGAAGCCTCTCAAATACCACGAAAAATTGAGATAGAAGATGCGCCTGGTACACGGTAAAAAATCAAACTCATCCATGCCTTTGCTCATCTATAGATTCTATAATCTATACTGCACTTAAATTCATAACAGTCCCATGTAGATAGGGAATGAAGCTGTTTTTGGAATTTATTGGCAGTATAATTCTATCCATCCAAGTGTAGCAGAAGCTGAGCGCAAGGAGGCACAATGTGGAGTATATCCATTACAATCGGTATAGATGCCGCAAAAATAAATCAAGGTGATATGCCGCACCTACCTACTATCAGCACTTTAATGATTTATTACTTTTAAGTGGGAAAATCATGTGAAATACGAAGACCAAGATACTGCAAAGGATTACGAGGAAAATACAGACGTCCTAGGATATTTGTTCCCGTTTTAATAACATGCTCCATTGCTCCCAAATTAATGATATTTTTACAAGGAACGATTACGACTTAATCTCTGTCATTTTTTATTGTTATCATGCGCATTTCACTACTGATCACATAACATGACATGACATCATAATAATGCGAAACAGATCAATTTGCGCCCCAATCCTTCGTTTTTGATTGTTATAAATATGGTTACATATTATAAAAAGGGCAGATACACTCCCAACCAGCGGATGGCAGATTTTAATACAGTTCTGCATAAGAACCTTACAAAATCAGAGACATAATTGGGCATATACAATTTCGGAAGATTTTAATACAATTATTGTATTAAAATAATACAGATTTGTATTATTTTAATACAATATTTGTATAAAAAGCTTACAGAATTGTATATGCCCAGATTTTATACAATAATTGTCAGATTTGTTTTTTGGGTGTACGAAAGAAAACCAGGAATGGAACATTGCGTTCAAAAAACGTCGTGGATATAGAAAAAGGAAACATGTGCAATTTTAAAATCGACAATTTGTTTGTTTAAATAGATTGAAATACAAATATAAATGATTATGCTTTTCTGAAAATATCGTTTATTGAGAAAAAAATCTCATTTCTCCAACATTTCCCACGTGCGGCATCTCTCCCTGAGGTGTGGCACCTCACCTGGATTTGACTTTTTTGTAATTTAAATAGTACCTTCTATAGTTGGGAATGTTTGCATAGTATTTAATAAAAGGACGATTCACTTTCCATATTCAAATTTTTTAATTGCTTCATCCATTTTATTGAAACTCGGTTATCATTTTTGTTACGTTGACTGGCAATTATACCAAAATGATAAATATTCTAGCTATCAAAATAACTGGGTTTATTATTAATTATTTATTAATTACCTTTCCTCTCTGTTCAGCTTTCCTCTCTGTTGACTGTTGTTTACATATGATGACCATGGCACCACGATATAAATATCAACACATTTCAGTAAATGAAAAAGTAAAGAAAGCACTCTTTTTTCCTGTTTCTCAAGTAAGATTAATTGGATGGGTGCCAAGTCACGACACGCTGCACTCGCTCGATTCGAGTTTGAGTCTTGCATTTTCGTATGCATTTTCTTGCCCTGCGTGACTAAGTCGATAAAAAAAATAATATCTTGGTTAGTAAAACAGTGATGACTGGTAACTAAATGATAACCAAATTTGTTATTCATTAAGTTATTTCAGGAGCGAAATTCTGTTATATTTTCCAAAATTTTGGCCGTTTTTCAACCAAAATGATAAATTACCGGATAATAGAATTTGTAATCAATAAATTGTCTAACTTTGCTCAGGCTCATTTGGCCGAATAGTAGAAAGCAAAAAAAAATTGGATTGCAAATAGTGAGAATTCCATGAAGTATTCAGTGAGAAGTGAGCAATGAAACAACTCTCACATCTCATAAGAAATAAGACGTGAGAACTTAAAAGTAAAAAGTGAGAAGTGAGAGGTGAAAAGTGAGAAATGAAAAGTGAGAACTGAGAAGTGATTATCAATGCTTACTGAGTAGCGAGAAGTGAGATGAAAGAAATGAATAGTGAAAAGTGAAAAATGAAAAGTGAAAAAATGGAAAGTGAAGAGTGACAAGTTGCCAGTGAGAAATAGGAACTGAAAAATGAGAAGTCAGAATTTTGAAAATGAGAAGTGAAAAATGATGAATGAGGAGTGAGAAGTGAGAAGTGAGAAATTTGAAGATAAAAGTTTGAAGAGAGCCGAGAAATGAAAAGTGCGAAATGAGTAATAAGATGTGGGAATTGAAAATCGTTCATTAATCCAGAAGGATGGCCATTAGTAGCACCTGGAGACACCCAAAGCATTTATTGGATGTTATCAATTAGATCCGAACATTGAACTTTGTTCACTACCTCGTTGTCAGTAAAATTAGTATACGGTTGTCAACTGTATCGAATGGAAGATAACAGCAATTTAATACTTATGCATCTACTAGTTAAGTGGCCAAACGTCTCGGATTATGCCTACTTGTTCCGCAATCTATGATGAATCTGTTAAGCCTGGAGAGTATTTGGAATTCGTAGGAAATGAGAGCAAATCTGTAACAAATCCGAGTAATCAGAAGAAAAAAGTGGAACTTTGGCAGTCTAAAACCAGAATGAACCATCGGATTGCACCAATTTTCTATAGCAGACAATGGAATCGAATTCGCAATGCAGCTTTTTCTGAGAAATCCGCCATTACTAAATTCAATATCTGGAATGTGACTGTTATGCAAATAAATAGCAAGATGGGACAACACAAGTGGGTTTTGATTTTAAAATTATGTTTTTCTTGAAGATGAGATCATTTTAAGCTTATTTCTGGAAGAAAATCAAAATCGCCAAAAATCGACATGGGACTCTTATGCGAATCGCGGCAGTATATAACTCACGTGTAATTTTGTGTAAGCACAAGCATCAATCGCTGGACAAGAGTGATGATAGTGATAATATTTCTTACTCATCACATACATAATAGCACATCCGCTTGATGTGTTCATTATGCCTCAAACACCCAGTCAGGTCTTAAGCATGACTTTACGCGCGAATCATCATTGAGACACAGTAGTATATTAAACCATTGTTCCATCTACCATAGAAGGTTCTAAGCCTAACCTTTAAATAGAAAAAAAACTCTGCCACGTTTTTTATCGAACTGCCAAAAAATAAAGATCTCATCTGGGTAAAAAAATCACCTCTTATTCAGACAACCTTGATGATTCGTTATCGTGTGCATCGGTGCCGGTGCTGTCCATGAATCAGCTGCCCAGCAAATACCTTCCTGACTCAGGCAACGTATTTGGAACTTAGGTGCACTTCTGTGTAGTTTGAAATTAGCAATTAAAACGACTTATCGTGGTTCCTGTTCGGTGGAGATTCACAAGGTAACGCTAAATAATTTCCCACGAATCAAGCATCGGGTAGAATGCTTCTGTGTCGGTGGCTGAGCTGATAGAACGATAGCGTCATCACCGCTAATGAAGCCAACCGTCACGGATTTGGAAGCTGCATTGGCTTGACTGAAGCACATATGTTTTAAATAATGAAGATTGCTTGCGGTTTAAAGAAAATGACTAAAAAGTTTGAGGCTATCATGCTGATATGTGAGAAGGTATTGCTGGCTACAACAAGGAAATGTGCATCGCATATGTTTTATTACAGCTGCTATTTGCATATCTTTTATCTTTGTGCATATACTAGCTTGAATATAAGTAAGAACAGTCTGCCTTGTTAGCGATAATTCATATGGTCAAACAATCAGACATGATGCTGTCATATTCATCTAATTTAACGAATAGTAATTTCAATCTAAATTATTTCTCTGGAAATAAAAAAAAACTATGACAAAATTTTTTTTCACAATATTCTACAGAAAATAAAATAAGAAAACGTAATTCTGGTTGACGGAAAAAAAATCAGATTATTCACCAAACGTAGTGAATCGATCGATTGAAATATTCTGAATCGCCAATTATTATTCAACCTCTAATAAATTGGTTGCTCATTCTATCGAACACGAGCAACGTGTAACAATGCCGTCACTTTCAACAATGTCGACATACAACCTATTTGCTTTCCACGTTATTCGGAACGTGTGATCGAAAACCAACAGAGTTGAATATTTGCCAAAATAATTCACACCTGTTTCAAGTGTGGCACTGCGGACTGTTTGCGGTTTAGCAGAATTTCATATTTACATAACGAATAGGTTATTTTCGAGTACAATGGATGGATATTCGACAGAAATTTGACAAACTCATAGTTCGGCCGTATATTGAGTTGTCAAACACCGAATAGTGCGTCTAATTGTGATAATTATATGTACACTTTATAGTTATAAATCATGTTTTGTATAAATGTAAATATTTTTGTTGAATTTTCTTTTTAGGGATTAACTACAATGCAATGTTATGGTTTAGATTTTACTTTATTGTATCATAGGATCTCTCCTCCATAGACGGGTCCCAGCCTTTTGCCTTAAGGTCACTCCTCGCGGAATCCATGTTTCAAAATGCTCGCGTTTTCGGGGGCACACCACTCGATACGGAAGTAACGCTAGTAAGCTATATCAACAAAAATGACAGTTGTGCGCCGCCTCCGTATCGAGTGGTGTGCCCCCGAAAACGCGAGCACTTTGAAACTTGGATTCCGTGAGGAGTGACCTTAAGTACTCATATGGTTTTGAGCTATGGTGAGGTCTACTACTATTCATACTTTAGCCAGCTCATTCTTTAACAACTTAAATGTTGTTCTGTGTCTTTTCAATCTGGCGAGGCACCGGCGAGTTACTTACAATACATCCATGGAAATAATTATAACACCAGCGCTGGTTTTACATACAAAATAATCATGCTTGAAGATCAATATCTTGATTTCTAGCGATTAGATTAAGAACATATTTTGCATCCAAGCCTAAAATTACCTAGAAGTGGAGTGGTATTATAATTATTTCAAACTAAAACATGCCTTTTTAGTAAACATGCATACAAATAACAATCATTTATTGAAAAATTAGGTTACTCTCGTAAATCCGACTGTCAAATCCATACAAATGAATCAAAATAAATTCAAAGCACAAATTTGAAAACTGACAGCATAAAGTGTTTAAATGATCCAGACTAACAAGTCGTTGGATTAGTGAGGTCCGGATAGGTGGGGGTACTGTACTTGGATTTGCACCAAGATGAAAATGTAATCTCACTCTGGTACTTTCCAGAAGGGTATTTCTGAAGAATTTCATTTTGATAACTTCAACAAAAGTGAGCGAAATAATGTAAAAAGTTTGTAAAAGGCCTGTATTATGTTCCATGTTCGTGTTACCTGGGGGAAATTTCCAAAACCCCATAGAACTAAACATTGCCACATGGATGCTAAATGCATGATTTGTGGTGGAGGCTCTCACGCCAAGGACGCCTGTCCTGTGAGAGAAGATTCCAATAAATTTAAATGTGCCAATTGTGGGGGCAATCATAAATCCAATTTCTGAGAATGCCCTTCACGCAAAAAAGTTTTGAATTCCCGTGCAAAATTGATGACGGGAAATTCCAATAGGATCCCAGATTCGCCGGATAAAAATACAGTATACCTCCGCTGATCCGACAAATGTATGGCCGGACTATCGGGGTTTCTCTCGTTAATCCGACTGTCAAATCCATACAAATGAATCAAAACAAAATCACAGCACAAATTTGCAAACTGACTTAAATGGGTGTTGATACTTTTTAATCCGGAAAATTCCGAATTGGCAAGATCCGGACTAACGAGTCGTCGGACTGGCGAGGTCCGGATAAGCGGGGAGATACTGTATTACAAACGCTCAAAATCCGCAATCATTTGCCAGACGAAAAATTCATACCCACCACAATCAACGAACAAATTTTGCTCCTACCTCTGACTGGGTAGCGAACGAACGAACGAACTCGTCGAATTCAAATTTTTCAGGCAGGCACAATTTCGTTTCTGAAAATTTACCGAAGATGAATAATTTTCATATCCATTCTTCAACGGAAAATAACGATTGTACTGACAACTCAGGTAGCATGTCTGCTTCCGATTTTGATTTTATAACTGAACAATTGCATCACACGATTGCTGCAATCTTCAAAGCAAATACCAAAACTGAAGCTGTTCAGGTTGGTATCAAATTTATTCAAACATTTTTTATTGAACTTCGTTTTAAAGGAACCAAATATTTTTATGAAAATTTTGAATTGGAATGCCCGCTCTTTAAAGGGAAAAGAAGACGCTCATCTATAGATTATACTATCTATAATTTCCATTATAACTGAAAAATAATTAAAACCTGGACTCTTCATCAAAAGAAATTCAAATTATTTTATTTACAGGAATGATCGCCTTGACAGCGCCTGTGGTGGAGTTGCCATTGTCATTAATAGACGTATCAAACATAACTATATTCTTCTTTTGAAACCTTGGGAGTTTCTGTTGAAACAAATTTTGCACAATTCTTTTTTATTGCTGCCTATTTGCCTTTCCAGTGCAATGGGCAGAAAAGGAATTAGTTGAGAGCTGATCTTCAAATTCTCGCAACAAATCCAAAAATTTCATAATTGGTGACTTCAATGCTAAACACCGTTCTTGGAATAATGCTCAAAGCAATTCCAATGGTAGAATTTTATTTGAAGATTTATCCGCGGGATATTATCCAGTTTTCCGCGAGAGGTAATGGCCGCCAGCTTGCCTGCGGGTTAGCCTCTGGTTTGGCGTCTTTTGAGGCCCACCAACTGCACCCACCGCTCCGAGCATTCTGCCCAATATGGCATATAAGAAGCCTTCTATATACCACATTTGTCAAAATGTTAGGATCGGTGGGTGCAGTTGACCTCCACAGACGTCATCTCAGAGACTAAACCGCGGTTAAGCTGGCGGCCATTACCGCTCGTGGATTACATTTATGTTTTATAATGGTTTTATGGAAGTCTTGTAGAGCAAAACATTGTTTCAAGACCGTTGTTATGTAACTGAACATGTTAGTTGGGTTTAATATCCCAATGGACCAACTTGTTTTTCTTCCAGGCGAAATCATTCTACAATTGATTTAGTTTTAACGAATTCGTGTCAGCTGTCTGATCACGTTCCTGTGACGTTTGAAATCTCACAAGAAGCCATTGACAATCCAATTAGCTCTACTTTTAATTATCATAGAGCTGATTGGGATTTATATAAAACGTATATCGATAGGAATTTTGATGTTGATGATTTGATGTTGATATTGATAATGCTCTCGTATCTTTTACAAATTCAATTCCTGAATGTGAAATTAAATTTAACAACAACATTATCATTGACGAAGATCATGTGTCAGATGTCAGTGTCTTGTTACAGTGTCTTAATAATGTGATGCGAAGGTAATACCAAAGAATTCGCGATCCCGCGTTAAATGTTTTTTGGCGAGATTTGCAAAATGAAATTAAAAATCGTTCCGCTATTCTGAGAAATACCAACTTTGAGAATTATGTCACAAAGTTGAATCCCAGTTCGAAACCCTTTTGGAAATTAACGAAAATTCTCTTTTAAAAACCTCAAAAGCCAATTCCAGAGCTGGTGAAAATGGTGAAAAGGCTCAAAAACTTGTCCGGCAGTTTGAGAGTGCCAATAATTTTAGTCTAGGTCTCACTAGTCCTATTGAGGATCAGTCCCGCGGAGGCTCGAAAACATTCTTAATTAAGAGAATGTTTTTGACCCTTCGTTGGGAACTTATTTGGATGTAGTGAGATCTATTACTAGAAAATTTAAAAATATAAAAGCCCAGGGTGATGATGGTATTTTCTACATATTTATTAAAAAACTTCCTGAGAGCTCTTTATCCTTTTTGGTAAATATATTTAACAAATGTTTTCAATTGACATACTTCCCAGATAACTTGAAAAACGTATAAGTTGATCCATTTTTTAAGGAGGACAAAAATCCAGCTGAGGCTTCTATTTATCGCCCGATCAGTTTGCTTTCTCAAATAAGCAAACTGTTTGAAAAGACTATTTTAAATAATTAATGCACAACAACAAATTTTTGATTAACAAATAAATTTTTAGACCAGCCAAGTTGTATGCTATGCCAATATGAACTAGTTGCTGCAATACCAGATAGAATGCACTTCGAAGGATTCAAAATAAAATTTGTTTTAAATAAATTTAGACAATAGATATCGGTATTTCAATAGAATTCCGTGATTATTCCTTCCAAGAGAGAAAAGTTTGCTATGAAAATAAAACTAAATTGGTCGAATCAAAACTAATGGGCCCCGAACATCTGAAAGCCATTTTGATCGATGATCTGATCTTCTGATCCTTTATACTGGTCACATCCAAGATAGCAAATTCCGACATGTAAGTCCATATTTCTGGGTTACCGAGTCAATTCCTTTCAACAACTCTATGCAAAAATGTCCTCATTATTCTAGTGAACTGATTATCAGCACTCAGCACCACAAATTTCTTTTATTTCAAAGCCAACATGAATTAGGTGGGCCGGGCACGTAGCCAGAATGTCGGACAGTAATCCGGTGAAAATGGTTCTCGACAACGATGCGACGGGAACAAGGAGGCGAGGTGCACAGCAGGCAAGGTGGATCGATCAGGTGGAGGACGATTTGCGGATTCTCCGCAGTCTGCTTGGTTGGTGACGTGCAATCATGTGCGTTTCACGATAGAGTAAAACATTCGAATTTTGGTGCGTGTATAAATCCAATCCGATTGGGTCTCCGAAATTTTCGAAAACTCGCGAAGGTAGCCATTCTGACTAGTGCTTCCATGTTGATCCCAATTTTGCAATCTGATGATATCAGACTATCAAGATATTGAAATCTTTCGATCGTTCCACTACTTTGAGGGGTTGTTCTCGATGAAACTCAACAACATGGTTGATGGTAAGACGTCCCAAAGAAGCATACGGTCAGCTCATTGAGCCCTCTCCGCAGAAAAGAGCGTCTAGGTGTTTCACAAATATAAACTGTCAAACAGCTCAAGGTATGTACAGCTCAAGGTCAATCGTACCTACCAAGATCTCATGGATTACGATGAGAAGTAACCGTGGAGATGAAATACGTCTTTACTTCACATCAGCGACTATGTGAATGGGGTCGGTGAAGCTACGACCCTATCTGTAAATCGCTTGCATTAATGGGCGCCACACAGATTTTCGTAATTCAGACAATATGAACCCCTCCGTAGTCAATAAATATTTAGCAAATAAAGGGACACTTCAACCTGTTTGACCTGCTCCAGAATGATGCGGAGCGGATATTGCACAATAGTTGCTTCAACATTCGCACAGACAGAATAGGGTCAGCCCTGAACACCTCTGCCGAAAGCCGATCGACCTTGAGGGCCTCTTTAGATTTCATGCTGTGAAATCCGTATTAAGCACGCACTATCGCCCAGCACACAACCTGCTCACCCGGCAGTTCGAACACCAAAGAGGATGACTCTTTATCGTTCAAAGCAACGCCTGCTTTGATGCGCGTAGATCATGGATGTATCGAGGAGTGCATAATTCCTATGCATTACGCATGTGCGATAGGGTTATCAAGCAGCCTCTCACACATGCGTCGGATGGCTGAGACTTGAAGTGCTCGAACCAACATTTTAGCTGTCCAAGTCAGTGAGTAATTGAGGCAATAATCTCCGGATGCTGAGCCATCCTTTCTTCATCGGTCAGGATGTCCACCTATGCCCGACTGTCCTGTTTTCAGCAGCGCCCGACTCCCACTTACAGATAAACATACCGTTGACGGGACTCGTAATTTACTCCTCTGGTCCTCCCTGTTTCTCAGTCTTTGCTACTCTACGCTCCTAAATCTTCCGCCGCGTAATCCATTCTTTTCGTTTAATGCGCATCTCACCCAAGTTGTTTTCGCCGGTTTCGATAAAAGCATTCTTCGCCACCCACTTCTCTTCTACACTGCTACCTTCCAGAACATGCACTACCCGAGTTCCAAGTTCTTCAACGAACGATCTTAGTTCTTCTCAGATCTTCTAGTCGATCTATGTTGGTTCTCCTCCAGCCGCTGAATCTGAGCAATGCGTTGTCGGATCTCGTCAATTAGAAGATGATAGTCAAACGCGATGCTACCTCTGCGTTTATTACGGACTCAAGAAGGCACCGTCTCCGTTTTCAGCTGATCTATTTCTAGAGAATCCAAACACTAGTCCTGCCCACTATTCGGTTTTCCAATCTGCCAGATTCACGATTCAGCCATCTTGGATTAAAGTATGGCAGAGCCAGCGAGTTTGTTTGCACTAGAAATGAGTTTTCCACCCCGCCTTCTTCTCTTCCATGAATTTGGCAGATTGGAAACCTAGTAATGTATTAATCTTGGTCCTGCCAACTAAAAGCAGCTCCTGAGAAGTAAATCAAACGCTTGCTGCAGACGGGAGGAGCGGGTGCGACTCCCCAGCCGACAATGCAAGGGGGGGAAAGCCGCAACAACCGGCGATAATCGCCTCCTCTAAGATATTCCACGAAATCTGATTGGAGCAAGGACAAATTGGTGGATGGCAGAGAAAGACGTGACATGTCAGTCACTCACCGATCTAACTGATCAGTTTAAACGTTGGCTCGACCACTTAGAACAACTTCTTCAAGTTCTGACGACTTATCCTAATTCGTATATAGGGAAAGGTTGACATTTCTCTGACGGCAGCCGGCAGGTTGATCATGTGAGAATCATACTGTCATGCTTCGCATTATCCGGGAGCAGGTCATTGAATTTCAAGAGTCCAAATGGGGGGTCACGGAGAAGCCTTCGATTGTCTGAATCGCAAAAAAAAAACTGTGGGCGTCCCAGGGAGGTCTAGACAAAATCGAGAGTCCTGTGCAATGGAGTCGCTAAAGTGAGGCAAGGATAAATGTATTGTATCTCTGTTGTTGTTGCTGCTCATCGTAATCGACGAAATCAAGGGCCGCTCTAGCAGCCCACCACCATAGAGCAATCGAATGACCTCGACTCAGAAGATGATACTGCTCTACCAACGTAAGAGCGCTCTACCATGTAGAGTAAACTGAATGACCTGGTCGAACACTCCCACTCATAAACGTCAGCAAGACCAAATCGCTTTATATGAACAACTCCAACTCTACGGTAGCCGGACAAACAGTGGAGAAGGTCGAAAATCAAATCCAGCCAACGTCGGGTGGTGGACCAAGATCAATATAGAACATCCAATCGGCCCAGGCCCTTGCACCAAACCTCGAATACACAACTCTAACGTGAAATCTGTGATGTTATACGCCAGTGAGACTTGGTGCGTATTAGCAGAGTTCATATAGAGTTGCAAGTATGCATCAGCCGATGTCTACGTTTTACAGCTCGGGCCTGGTAGCCTCACAACTGGAATGCTGAGCCCCATCGACAATGCCATCGAAATCCAATATCAACAGCAACTCCACGGTGTGAATGGACGTAGGCCGGCTTCACACCACGTAAGAGCGGAGACGAAATCTGCATGCAAGCGCTGGACATGAATCTGGCCGGACATCGCAGCAGAGGCAGACCTAATATATCCTGGCGACGGAAACTTAACAGAGAAATAAACGAAGTCGTTAAGAATCAAACTTGGGCCCAAGTCAAGGATGGAACCCGATCCCAGTGCCGTATAGCCTATGTAACAATGTAACAATACCCATCGCTATACGTAAACACAGAGTAATAGAGTTTATTTTTGAACTTGTTTGGAAGAATGTTTTATCTATCTTCTATCTATATACATAAAAATGAATTTCTGTTGGTCTGCACCTTATAGACAGGGAAACTACTGAACAGATCAAGGTGAAAATTTGTATGCAGAGGTTTTTGGGGCCGGGGAAGGTTCTTAAGATGATTCGTGACCCCTCGCTAGTATAGAAGGGGGGGGGGGCTCCCATACAAATGGAACACCAATTTCTTCATAGCTCGAGAATGAATCAAGAAAATGGAACCGAACTGGCATGTGGAGGTTTTGGAAGGGAAAATATGTTTCAGTGGTGGTTCGAAACTCCTCCCCCTTCTGGAAAGATGAAGCATAAATTTCTGCATAACTCGAAAACTAATTAATTTTAGGCGAAACAAAGTTCGAAAGGTCTGCTAGTTTTTCATATAAAAAGTGGAACTTTAACTCTTATCTGCAACCAGACACCTGAGAAGACATCTCCGATCGTGTCTCAGATGAGCCATAATGACCCCGTATGCACACCCGTGCATGTTTCTTGCATGGGTGAATTTCGCGTCCTGTATCCTGTCTATGGGTTTGTCCGAGGTCATAACTATGCCGCTAACAAGCATGGCATTCCAATCATTTTAGGAACGTGAGCATTGGGCATGCTGATATGATGTGCTCCACCGATTCTACTTCAGACTTCACCTATGTATTCCGTATATGTAGCCCGGGAAGTATGCAATTCCAAAAACAAAAACCAAATTTTCTTCAGAAATAAGTTTCAGTATTTTTTTATTTATATAAAATTTTGTGTTAAATTCACTACTGGTTAAAAATATGTTACAAATATTCATATTCTTTGTTTTCATTAATATTTCATTAAATTCATTAAATTTTGCACGGAATAATTGCATTTTGGACTTTTTTTTTGTTTCCTTGTTATTTTTTTTATTCCCCTCCCCCCTCGTACCTTCCAAGAGCCGTCGGACATAAAATAAATTTAATATTTGTATTGGCCTAAATAAATTAGATACAATTGTTAAAAAATCTTCAAATATTAATTTTGTTATGATTTCAACTTTAACTAGTTTTTCAGATGTGCGTCTTCGGCTACCAAAGTCCAAAAGTCCATATTGTGTACTGATTGAAATATTGAAAATCAGCCTAATTTTAAAAGTTCTTGTGACTTGTAATGCGAATTTATGTCTTTTTTTTATTGTCTATTATACAATTGAGAACAAATTCTGCAAACTCTGTCGGGAAGCCATGTTTCGCAATACGAAACGTAATGCGAAATTGGTATTACTATCTCAAATACATGCACAGCCAGTATTATATTGGTTGATTGCAATATTCAAATTAATTCATGACAAAATGTTACTTAGGTCCATTTGAAAAGTTAAGCGAGATTTCTAACATCGGCTCAGAAACGTATTTATGAAGTCGAAGTGAGCCATGCTGTGATTCGGACGTTTGTTTTACTAACGTGTCAAATTTTGTTGTACCGTGTAAACTCAAACTTCGGACGCTTAAGTACTTTAAGACATACAATCAGCCTGTTAACTCACATTTTAAATCTAGGCCAGCATTTGAAAAGGGTGTAACAGCCAAAATTTGTTCCTTCTGATTCTTTGTCCACATATATAGCAATATATGAAGAAGAATCAGAAGGATTTAAATTTGGCTGTTACGCCATTTTCAAATGTTGGTCTAGAAATAACATCGTTTAAGAAGAATCCTCACGGAATCCTAATTTAATCGCATTTTCAAGAAACCACCACTTAATACGGAAGCAATGGACGCAGCAAAGGTAAAATAATAAAAATGACAGCTGTGCATTGCTTCCGTATTGAGTGGCGTGTCCTTGAAAACGCGAGTACATTTAAGTTTGGATTCCATGAGGATTGTTCTTAAATTACCATTGCAATCACTATGCATAGAATTCATCTGTACTCCGTAAAGCTGTACTGGGTTCCGGGACATTGTGACATTAAAGGTAATGAAAAGGCAGACGATCTGGCGAAACAAGGTTCAAACACACAGTTTATTGGCCCAGCACCTTTCTGCGGTATATCATACTGTGTCATTAAAAATGGAATTGAAATCCTGGGAAGCACAAAGATTGATGATCAACTGGTTGGTCACCAAAAAGTGTGCTTAATCAAAGAGATTTATAATTCCCAATGTTTCAGTAACCAACAAGCCCTTGGAGCTCAATAAAAGTGCTCTTTGCACCATTATTACTGGCCTAATAACCGGACATTGCCTGAATAGATATCATTTGAAAAATATTGGCCAGGTTCAGAATGATATTTGTCGTGTCTGTAACATGGAACGTGAAACCTCGGAACATCAGCATTGCAGTTGTGATGCATTGTGCAAGTGTAGATCTAAATTTCTAAATAGTGGACTGCAAATCCTGAAAATGTAGTGGGTTTGATCAACTCAATTTAGCTGGACTGGAAAAAGACGCGTCTTAGGTTGTTTACGTGATCAACCTTCAAGATGCGAATAGTTAATAGTAATCAGGGGTATACCACAAAAGTTCGGCTCAATGGACGCAGTGGTTCAAACATCTTTGAACTACGTTTTTAATATGTGCGAGATATTGCGTAAAATGTTTGCAATTTATGAAAATGTCCGGCTTCTATTTGATTCAAACCTCAGACAGCAGCAGGCATTGGATTCATATCTCGGACACAAAGATTTAAACTTCGGACACCTGATCCTCATTGCACAGCTCAGACTGTCTTTTAATCATTTTGCCGCATTGAATTAATTTGTCTTACTAGAACGTAACTATACTAAAACAAGCTAAAACTATTAGTTTTTTCAATTGACAAAACATTTCAGAAAATTCTCCATACGAATTGAAGTTCCGACGTATAAAGAGGAAAAAAATGAACTTCAATTTTTTTTGCCGCTATTCGCTATTCCGCTTGTGAGGAATGTAATTCGTGATTAAGGGTCGATGCCCACGTGGCGGTTTTCAACACGTGCACGTGCACGCAGCGTTGAAAAGACGCTGCAGAAAAAGTCATTTGAAAAAATAAATGCTCAATTTTATTGCTTTCTACATTTTTTTTTGGGAATTTTCCCTATTTATTGCTTATGTATATTATACTGATTCTAAATAGAAACACCAATTAAGAAATGGAAAGGGTCACATCACTTCTAGTTGTATATACATATTTTACTATTCGAACAATATTTTCAGCTGATAGAATAGCATAATATGAAAGATGCAAAAACTGAACATTATTTTGCGAAAGGAATCAATTTAAAAAAATGAGTCTCAAAATTGAGTTGTAAAAAGTGCTAAAAAGTGCTATAAAAAACATGTTTCTTGATTACAAAAGAAACATGTTTTTTTACGGCATGATTTGCTTTCTTGATTGTGCAGCAGTAGGAAATCTACAGTGCAAAAAAAAGTACTCATGTTTTTACTCAAGTTTTTGTGTAGTAGATTCGATTGATACAAATACAAATCGTATCTAATTGCGCTCAACCATGCTCCATGTCGTTTTGCCGGCCCCGAACATATCATGAAGACAATATTTGTAGCTGATAGCACAACCAAAAATGCTTCACCATTCTTTTTTTTTGCTCGCCCGCTGTTCTGTAGAATAACTGACATATGTACTCGTCATAGAGTATCATCTTCATAATACAAATATAGAAATAGAACGCTGAGTTCTTCGCCGATTGTAAACAACTTTTCGAGCCGCTCGTGTAAACAGAGAAAAATAAAGTTGGAAAATGATTTTTGCTGACGCGCAATCATCGATTCCACTTCGAGTATAAACACAAACTCACGAGAACTGCCTACCTTTCGCTCAAATTTCGCTTTCGTCACTCCAATTGTGCCAGGATATGGTTCACTTCGTGGTGCGATATACTGAATGAAATGCTTTTGAGATACTCAGCATCCGATACGCCACTTAGACATAAAAAAAACTAGTCTCACTACCAGCGCCTTCACTACAGCAGTCTAGAATTTCTTTTTTCCGTTTTTCTTGAAAGGGCACAATTTTCACTACTAGCCTATAAGATTTGCACAGTTTCCATTGGATCCTATCCAATGCATGAATCCGTCGCCGTCTGCTGCCTCGCACTTCTCAATTATTGCTCAGTCGGAAATGAGCATTCACAAGATTTCATCTTATTTTTCATCCCCATGGCTAGGAGGGAACACGAGACTGTACCCAGCATATGATTCACCACTGCCTCTGTTTCAATTGATTTTCCTTATCCTTCACTACTATTCGTTGATAAAAGGAACAACTTGCATCCATATTATTATTTCCTGGCGCGTCACTTGCACATATTTAAAATCCCCTTATCCTATGGCGCCAGCTGCAAAGTTTTCCACGGTGTTCAATTGCACACATTGGTCCGAATGCTGAATTTTCCACCGACCGTCGTCCTTATACAACGCCAGCGGTCATGGTCCTCGCAGACTGAACCGCATTGCACAAAGGACATTCTCACTCTGAGCGGTGGGAGCTTCCGCCAGTCGCTGCTGGGTCGGGTCGCGCCGAGAGCGTGCGATGCGATGACGCTGGGTCGGTCTCGAATACGTGGGGTGTAGGTACCTTCTGCTCGCGTGGAGAAAGAGCGCGATTCTACTCCCATCGCCCGTCGTGAACTCTAGTCCGTGCTATTTTTGATGTGATAAGACTTGAGTGAGTTTTAGCAGAAACGCTACATACCTAGAACGAGAGTGAGTGTCTGGCGCGAATGTTTTTGTTTGTTTATAACAGAGGTTATACATATAAGAACATGCTGCTTATTTACGTCAAGTTTGCAGTGATTCGCTATGCATAGTGTCTTTGAAAGATGGATAAGCTTAGCAAAAACGTTTTTATAGATTTGTAAATGAGTTTTTATTAAAGCTAAATTTTAATAAGTTTTTTTTCTGTATCCATGAAACAAAAAGAAAATAGAAGATAGGAAAGAAAAATCAAATATATGTTCATTATATTCTCATATAAATTCAAACTTCGATTATTTCACATCAATTATTCGATTATTTACATCAATCCGAATTGGAATGGTAATTGTTTCTAGTGAAAGTTAATATAACATAGGTGTTAATCACAGTGTTTCGCAATAGAGGCTTTGAATTTGGCTATATAGGCACTTTATGATCATTTTTTCTTCCTCGACAGCATATATACAACATAAAATAATCCAAGAGGTTTACATTTGGTGAACCGGGAGGCCTTTCGGTCGTTTTGGACCAACTTTGGCCTTCTGAAGCCGGCCTTCCCCAAGCTTGACTTAACGACATTATGTAACACTTCCATCTTATTATAGGAAACGGAGATCTTATGACCATCTGTATATATATAAAAATGATCAATGGTCTGTTTTCGTATCCGCGTAACTCGAAAACGGCTGGATGAATTTTCTTCATACCTTCAGCAAAAATGTTCGTTATTGTTTCTGACAATTAATAGGTTAAAAGATCCAATTAATTATGTTTGAGATTATCATAATATATACCAGAAATCTTAGTGTGAGCAAGATGGATCGATTATACATGAATTAATGATTTATAGAAGATCGATCAGATAAAATACGATTCATATGCCGTGATTCATGTTGCATGAGTAAACTGCAGTATATTTGATAATACCAAAAAATGTATCAGAATATGCATAACTGATCAGTTTAAGTAAGGCATCTCTAGCGCTACCACTTTTCTGTGCTCGAGATAAATTAAGACGCACTTCACCGCCCTTCTATGTGCTACAAGCAGCTGCTAAAATTCAAATGAGAAATCGCATCATTTTGGCGAGAAGCAGAGATCACACGCGATGAGAGTAATGCTGCCTACATTGTTTGCAGCTCTATCGTTCATCAATCATGACGATTGTCGTGTTCGTGTTTCATTTTGACCGCTTTACGCGTCTTCTCTAATGTGATAGGGGAGAACAGTACATAACGCTCCCAACTCATAAAACCATTTATATCATGATAAGAAAATTTTAGTGGATTGCATTCACTTGTCTTAAGACTACTACTTTGTACTATTCCATTTAATTCCACTACTTTATTGTATCTTTGACAGGTACAAAACACTGAAGACGCACAACACTACTGTTGAGGTCGAAATACGTATCTGTCAAAGGTAAGAAAGTGGTGGAATTAAATGGAATAGTACAAATCCGTCTTATGACTAGTGCATTTATATAATGTTTTGTATGGCATTTATGAACGAACATTGCCATTACAAGTCAATATTAGTTATTCATAAGGGAAATGAAAAAAATCCCTTCAATTTCACAAAAATTTAACGATTTGCGATACTTTGTACAACACCTTTCGGGCATTTTTCCCCAGACCTATTTTAAACATATTTCAAATGCGTTATTATTAAACAGTTATTAAAACCTTGTTGTTGTGAATAAGAGATCATTGTTAAATGTAAGCTTAAGGGGTACAATTTGGACTGTTCTCCCCTACCTACCAACATGCATACATCCGCTAGTGAATTAGGCTGTCTAGAACAAAATTCGCGCTTCTATTATATAATCAATAATAGAGCTGAATCAAGCAGTTGGCTAATGCTGAGTCTTATATCGAACTTGTTGTACTTATCTGGAAAGTATGGAGATGGTACAGGATAGTTTAAAAACCCCTAGCTGTGATGATGCCTTTCTCGTTCATTATGAAATGTATCGATTGTAACTACGAGATTTTTTGCGCACACATACATACACACATACACACAGACATCACCTCAATTCGTCGAGCTGAGTCGATGGGTATATAACACCATGGGTCTCCGGGCCTCCTATAAAGAAAATCGATTTTGAAGCGAACATATGGCCTTTACGTATACTTAGTATACGAGAAAGGCAAAAAACATTAAATATTTGTTTGTATCTAATAAATTATTGTTGAATTATTTATTCTTTTTCTTATTTTTCAATGGATCTACCACAGACAAACAGACATAACACATTGAACATTCACTTATCAAATTTATCGTCGTTTTCACACTAACGACATCTGTTGATTTCACTAAGTTGGGCAAATCACGCACCAGATAGCGGTAGTGAACAAACGTCAAATTCGAGCGAATCCGATGCGCGCGACACGAGTGATCAATAGGCCAACCAAAGATTATTTAAATTAACCAGCTTATAAGTGAACGATAAGAATTTCATGAATGTTATGCCTGTGGTAGAAAAAAGAAGAAAAAGAATAAATAAATCGTCCGATTTTCGCAGTGTGAACGATGGATGGTTCTCCCAGCAGCTCATGCAACTCGCCTACCGGTCTAATGAGGAGGACTACCGGTCTAATGAGCGTTTTGTAGATTGTCAGTTTGGTACGGCGGCGAACTCTATTCGATCGGAGCGTTTTGCAGATTCCAAAGTACGTACGATTTCCAGCCACTATGCGTCTCCGAATTTCTCTGCTGGTATAATTTTCGGTAGTCACCAGTGAGCCCAAGTACACAAATTCTTCTACCACCTCGATTTCGTCACCACCGATGCAAACTCGCGGTAGGTGGCTCACATTGTCTTCTCTTGAACTTCTTTCTATCATGTACTTCGTCTTCGACATGTTGATGATTAGTCCGATCCGCTTGGCTTCCCTCTTCAGTCTGATGTAGGCTTCCTCCATCTTCTCAAAGTTACGTGCCATAATATCAATCGAAGCCATATAGCTGGACGGACTTATTGAAAATTGTACCACTCGTGTTAATCCCTGCTCTTCGTATTACCCCTTCCAAAGCGATATTGAATAGCAGACACGATAGACCATCACGTTGCCGTAACCTTCTGCGCGTTTTTAAACTCGAACTACGCACATCAACCGATCCATCGTCGTCTTGATCAACCGTATCAGTTTATCCGGAAATCCATTTTCGTGCATTAGTTTCCATAGCTGGTCCCGATCGATTGTATCATATGCGGCTTTGAAGTCGATAAATAGATGATGCGTTGGTACGTAGTATTCGCGGCATTTCTGCAGTAATTCGCGAATGGCGAACACCTGGTCCGTGGTGGCGCGTTCGCCCATAAAACCCGCCTGGTACTGCCCCACGAACTCTCTTGTAATTGGTGTTAGTCGATGGCATAAAATTTGAGAGAGTACCTTGTAGGCGGCGTTCAGCAATGTGATTGCGCGGTAGTTGCTACAATCCAGCTTATCGCCCTTTTTGTAGATGGGACACATGACACCTTCCATCCACTCCTGACCAGACATCATGCACGCGTACATGAGATTGAGCAACGACTGCTACGCGCACATAAAATTAAGCGCACGCGTGTCTCACGAAGCTTGTGTGCCTCACATTAACATTGGTGAGTCGCATAGAGACATCTCAATGCGATCAGCTCATGCGCTGTTTGCAAACAACAGCGGAGGTGCGTAAAACAGCGGGATATTTTCATTCAATAATATCGTCGCCTAAGGAACGCTAACTATGCATTCCTAGCGCATGAGATGAGTCTCATGAGACGTACATTGAGACACGCTCACTCAGTTATTTTATGCGCGCGCTAGCTTCTCTCGTCACACAGAATCGGTGCTACGTGAGCTTTTGTAGCTCATGGCACACTGTCTCATCCATGTATACACGAGAATTAAGAGACTCTGCTCCTGACCCATCCTTTCCATCCTGTAATGACCCAGAACAGCGCTCTAGCCAGTGTCCCACCTGGCACCAGGACTTGGGCTTGTGCCCTTTGAGCGGGACATTTTGGTGGGGCGTACTTATTTATTACTAGCTTTATGTACCCGGCCTTGCTCGGAATTGCCAGTTTGGTTCGCAGAATTTTTACAATCGGAAAATGATCAAACCAATTGGTCAACAGGGTAATTGTGTTTACTTATTGATACTTCATCATTTGATTAAAAGAAGGCTTTTGGAAACATTGACTGATTTTGAAGAAGGGATTGTGAGTTTGAATAGCCTTATTCCGGGCAAACGTTTATTTCTAAAGAAGGAAAACATCCACCGATGCCTTATTCCGGGCGAAAGCATATTTTTAAAGAAGGAATCACACCCTCCATTGCCTTATCCCGGGCAAATTCCTACTTTTGAAGAAGCATTCACATTTACTATCCAGAAGAAAACACATTAATCATTGCTTTTCACTGGGCCAACCATAAAAAGTGGATAACACCACTATGCGAAACAGAATTAATTTTTACCGCTACTGAAAATCCATAAGAAAAGGAATTTATATTTATTATACACTCAGTTTTTATTTTTGCAGCTCAGCAAAATCTGCACTTTTTTCTTCTTTTTTTTAAATTGGTTTCTTTATATTTTATTTATCCCAATTTACAATCACTGAGCATTGTTTGAAGAGTTTATACCACCACTATCGCGTCCACTTTTTTTTATTATTTTGCGTAACCTGCGTGTACATTTATTTATATTCAACGCAGTGAGTACATATTATTGTCGATATTTCTAAGTAAAATAACAGTGGTGATAAGCTCCATGTAAGTACATATACATTCCATCAATTCAATATTATTATTATTATTTTTTCTCTCGTTTCAGAGGGCGAGTAATGGCGCTTGATCCTAGGCGTATATGTACACTGAGGAGCATGAGTGTTCGTCATGTTTTCATAGTAATATGTATGAATTCATACAAATACTTTTGTCCATCAGTACATAAGCCAGGGCACTAGACTAAAAACTGTGTCCCATCCCAAGACGTTGAGGACCCAAGGAGTGTATATTAACCCTCTTAGCTAAGTCACTCCCAACGACTAATCAATCCTCAATCAATATTTATATCGTAGAACGGGTTAGTAAATTAACTAGAAAGTAAAAGTTTAGATCGCGTGCAGACATGTTTTCTTCAATAAGCAGAACGATCGGCCGGTCATCACAATTTTGTTCTGCTTTGTGCGGTGAGCAGAACGACCGGCCGGTCACCGGAATTTTGTTCTGCTTCAATTAAAATTATTAGTTTTGTTTTTATCGATCAAACTACACGCTATACACGGCATACCGTTTACCAAAACGAACCCTGCCACACTCCCTACCCCATCTATCCAACATCCCAGTGATTTCTCGTGGAAGTGCAGATGACTCGTCGGCTTCTATCAAAGCGAGTATCACGTCAACAATTTCCTACCTATTCCCTAATTGACCTGCAATCGGACACGGCCGGCGCTGGTATTGCTTATTTTCGGGTCACCAGTTCTTACACATTGAAGATGATGTTAGTCCCAAACTTCATCTGTTGGTTCTCTGTGTAATTACAGCTGACCTGGCAATAACAGAGTAGCAACCGTGGGCGGTCAATCATGCTCATGCTCATGCTCATGCTTTTCACTGGGCCAACCATTATTCCGATTAAGGGTAACAATAATCATTGTATTATACCCAGCAAATGCTTGCTTTCTATGCATGATTTTTCTGATGCTGTTCATAATTATCCCGAATGCCCTGCATGTCGAATGACCTTTGGCCGAATAGTGTCATATTAATGACCTGCTTCATTCAGGGATATATCATTTCCAGCGAAATCTCATATTCTGGGATATGTATATGGGGAAGTATTATTTACGGGAAATATCATTTTCGTTAAAGTCATTTGTGGAAAAACGTTATTGTCGAGGATTTTCTAATTTTAAGGAGTTCGGGCAATTTGTTTTCGGAGCCTTGTACAATGTCAAAGAACATCGGATGAACTAAATAAGAGGGATTTTAAATTAATTAGTTTTTTAAACAATACCAAACTGCAATAACCTCCTGCATTCCTCCTAGCCTCTCTTTAATAGCTTCCTTTGGGTAGAGATTACGTGCTTACAAATTTGGTTTGAATTGACCCATACGATAAAAAGGTATGCTAAACTGTTAGTTTAATAAATATATCCTCTCTCTCATCCAGCTATGACACTCCTACCCGGTCTGATATAGTCTTCTTTAAACAGAGAATATGGGTTCAGATGTTATGCTGAATTAGACGATAACAAAACAATACTCCTCTCTCACTTCCTTCCTCTTTTAAAATGATCTACGCACTAAACTAAAATCCACTAAAATCGCTTCCTTAGGACAGAAAATATTTGATACAAATTTGGTTCATAGGGTTCAAGACTTACACTGAATTGATCGATAACTAAGCAATACCCCTTCCCCACACCCTCTCCCTTTTCCAAAGAGCATGCCTAACCCCCTACCGTCGTCGCCTTAAGATAAAGAATGTGTGTTCCAAATTTGGTTGAAATCGGCCAAGGGGTTCAAGACTTATACTGTGTTGATAGATAACTAAGCAATGCCCCTCCCTCCACACCCTCGCTCTTTTCCAAGGAGCATCCCTAATCCCCATATAGTCGTTTCCTTAAGATAACGAATTTGTGTTCCAAATTTGGTTGAAATCGGCCAAGGGGTTCAGAAGTTACACTGAGTTGATCGACAAACTAAGCAATACTCCTCCCCCCACACCCTCCCCCTTTTCCAAAGAGCATGCCTAACCCCCCTATCGTTGTCAACTTAAGATAAAAAAAATGTGTGTTCCAAATTTGGTTGAAATCGGTCAATGGGTTCGGAAGTTATGCTGGAACATACATACAAACATACATACAAACATACAAACATTGAGTTTTATATAAAAAAAAAAAAAAAAAAATAGAAGATTGAAGATAGAAGATAGAAGATAGATAGATAGGTGTAGGGTCACTGCTCCTGGACTCCTGCACCCAACCGGCGGATGTTAGATTTTCTAACAATTCTGTTTAAGAATCCACCAAAATCTGTATAGGAACTGGGCATATGCGAAATTGTTAGATTCGCTGCATTTTATCGGTGATATTTTGTTAGTAGAAGTTGAGGGGTTTTGGTTGCTGTTAGGGGAAGGAGGAGCAATATGCGCTAGCTAAGCAAATACTGCTCTAATGTCTTAGCTGTAACGATTTTCATGGGTTTTTATACCTCATGTAATAGTTAAACAACCCAAGTAACAATTGTGGGAATAATTAAAGCCTATTATTTTATGGTGGTCATAAGCAATGCTAACGAACAAAGGTTTTATATCACTCTTGAGATATCCAGAGATATTGTTAGCTTTGAAGTTTTAATAGTAGTTTTATTATTGCTTTCAAATGCGTCATTCGATCTATTCGCCATGTTGAATTTGGAAAGCAATATTGCTGTATAACTTATACGTGAATCATGCAATAAGACAAAAGATATTTTAGTTACAAGATAAAGATTGTCGCTTTGGTTCCCTTTGTTCTGTTGTCCGAAACATGTTGGGTACCGAACTGTCAAATCGTATGTATTTTTCCTTCATTGACATTTAGCACCCTATCCCGAGGTTAGCATATTTTTACCGACATAATGTGAGTGACATGTGTTTCTGATAAACTTAAGATGCTTCTCATTTCCCAAATTTAAAAAAATAACTTAAAAGCGACAGGTAAAAAATCTCCTGGTCATAAGAATCTCCGGTGTTATCCAATAATACCAATAAAGGTTTGTCAAAAACAATTCGATTTCTTTTTTTTTTGTTAAATATTTTGGCTGTGCATATGCACAGCATATGTTCAGAAATAGACAAATTGATATGAAATTTGCGAAAAAGAATCCACGTGTCTTGGAGGAACTCGAACTCTTAACCTCTTACTCTCTAGATAGGCGTGATAACCCCTACACAACGAGACCACTTAAAGGTCACGTTTGCGGAAAAGCCATCAGAACCCGAGTACCAACCTCCACCGATGTTAGCTCTTTTTGCAAATTGAATATCTTTCGGATGCTTGATTTGACCAATCTCCACATGTGCTTTACTGTTGCATATCCACAGTCAAGCAAGCCCACCTTTTACTTACTCGAGAAACATCACACTCTATGCCCCCAGCAACGGCATCTACCGAATCAATGACGACTTCCATCATGTCCCCAGCCGCAGTATCAACCCAATCATGTTCTTTAAATATATGTCTTCCGCTTGCGTCTCAAATCAAGGCATGTGAGATGTTGTAAGATCTTCAAACTAGCCTGGAGTTCTTATCAAATGATCTACCGAATCATCCACGACTTCCATGATGTTCCCAGCCGCGGTGTCAGCCCATAGTGTTTCGTCGTAAGTTTCGATCGAAAGAACTGGCCGCTCAATCGAAACTACGTAACCGGTGATGATCCGCTAAACCATGCTTATTCTGTTCAAGATCTTGGAGTTGTTTTCGATGCCGAGCTGACGTTCAAGTAGCACCAAGAAGAAGTCATGAAGCGAGCTCATCGTCAGCTCGAGTTTGTATCTAAAATCACTGAAGAATATCGTAACCCATATGCTCCTGGAAAACTATTTATTTAAAAATTACAATGCAATTCTTCCGTCAAAAGACACAAAGAATCACAAAGAACTTCTTTGAAAATTCCATAGAATTTGTTCTAAAAAAATCTTTGAAAATCTATCCGGCGATCTCCGATGAAGTTTTTCCAAAATTGTCCATTCAAATTCATCAGGAATCAATTCTGGAAGTCTATTTTTTTCGGAAATGTCTTCCGGATTTCGGATTGACATTGATGTGTTTTTGGACAATTAGATACACTCTATACCGGGACATAAACAATAATTGGTAGTTGGCATATACAAAAACGTTTGGTTTATATATGTTCACTACGAGAAATGTCTTTTTATGACTTGTGGTGCTCTAGCTATTATTTAACCGTAGCTATGAAGTTTTAACAACTTTGCAAATTTTAACTTTTAACCTTTTATTAAAATATTTTATTAATATAAAGCCATTTCGTTACACCTTTGTATACGATAATGATGATGATGATGATGATGATGATACTACCATCTATTGTAGCAAGGCACCTGCCGATAGCAGTGGGCATATCTTCTTCTTCTTCTTACTGGCATTACATCGCCACACTGGGACAGAGCCGCCTCACAGCTTAGTGTTCATTAAGCACTTCCACAGTTATTAACTGCGAGGTTTCTAAGCCAAGTTACCATTTTTGCATTCGTATATCATGAGGCTAACACGATGATACTTTTATGCCCAGGGAAGTCGAAACAATTTCCAATCCGAAAATTACCTAGACCGGTACCGGGAATCAAACCCAGCCACCCTTAGCATGGTCTTGATTTGTAGCCGCGCGTCTTACCGCACGGCTAAGGAGGGCCCCAAGGATGGTATCGATCATTTAGTAATCTGCGTTCGATCATTTAGTAGTTTGTCAATAGCTCATTCCAGAGATCTAATTTTAAAATGTATTGCATGGTGGACTTTTTCTGCGAAGGTTTTTCTACAACTTTCTTTAACAGGTCGATGTTCGAATTCCACTATTAAAGGAGTTACGGAGCTAGTTGCTATACTTATACTAAATGACCACAACATATGCAATCATTTAGTCTAAGTTACTGCTACTAGAGCTATAGCTCCGTTATTAGTGAAATTCAAACAACGAGCTGTATGGCAGAGTTGTAGATAAACCTTTGCACTAGAAGTCCACCATACAATATATTTTGAAATTAGGCCTATTGACAAACTACTAAATGATCGAACGCAGATTACTAAATGATCGATAACATCCTTGGAGGGCCCACGACCATATCTGAGCACTGGCCATATCTGACAAACGATTTGATTATATTTCTACAAGTCGAGTCATGTACGAGACACTGAAGACGGCCTTACTGTTGAGGTCGAAATACGTATCTGTCAAGATACAATTAAGTGGTGGAATTCAATGGGATTGTATAAACTCGTCTTATGACAAGTGAAGACATTCCACTAAAAAGCTCAAAATAATTTTCTTATCATGATAATGCTATTGTTTGTATTTCATCAGACTCCTGTATGAAGGGCCAAAAATGGGTGGGGTGGTTCCATAAGCAAAGACGCTTATGCGAATTCACGGGATGAATAGAGAATCTCTTTCCAGAGAAAAGTTCGTACATATAATATTATAATCTAGCCCTCGTTTCCCAGATTGATCCAATAGATGGGGAGAAGAGCCCGCCCTTTATCCACGAGATGTTAACAATAGGAAGTTGGCGATTCCACTCTTCCTATCCAAATCGCTTCAATCGGGTGCCCTGATGGTTTTCTTTTTATGGTATATAATCATATAGTTTCAATATAATTTGGTAAATATATATAATGGAATTCTCTCACCAAGTTTCAATTCCATGTCCTGGATGAGAAAGGACCTTTCTTCAAAGCTAGTTTCAGATTTATGCCTTCAGGGATAGAAAACCAATAGCTCTTCAAGAAATGTTCTGGTTTAGATCGGGGAATGTATTTCATTCTGGTTCAAAGATCGAAAAATAGCCATCTTGATTTCTGAAAAGACCAAAAAACCGAAAAAAAAGACGGATATCACATATAACAACATAATTGTTTTGATTAATATGAATATTTATTCTGACTTTTTTGCCTTTCTCGTACAACGAACTTTTTTTGCTCGTCATGACGATAGAAACTCGTGGTGGGTGGCTTACATTGACCTCTCTTGAGCCTCTTCCTATCATGTACTTCGTCTTCGACGTGTTGATGACTAGTCCAATCCGATTAGCTTCGCTTTTCAGTCTGACGTAGGCTTCCTCCATCCTCTCAAAGTTACGTGCCATGATATCAATGTCGTCGGTGAAACCAAATAACTGGACGGACTTCGTGAAAATCGTACCACTCGTGTCAATCCCTGCCCTTCGTATTACTCCCTCCAAAGCGTTGTTGAATAGCAGACACGAAAGACCATCACCTTGCCATAACCCACCTTGCCATAACCCTCGAACTACGCACGTCACCCGATCCATCGTCGCCTTGATCAACCGTATCAGTTTATCCGGAAATCCGTTTTCGTGCATTAGCTGCCATAGCTGGTCCCGATCGATTGTATCATATGCGGCTTTGAAGTCGATATATAGATGATGTGTGGGCACGTTGTATTCGCGGCATTTCTGCAATACCTAACATATGGCGAATACCTGGTCTGTGGTAGAGCGTTCACCCATGAATCCCGCCTGGTACTGCCCCACGAACTCTCTTGCAATTGGTGCTAGTCGGCGGAATAAAATTTGGGAGAGTACCTTGTAGGCGGCGTTCAGCAATGTGATTGCGCGGTAGTTGCTACAATCCAGCTTATCGCCCTTTTAGTAGATGGGACACACGACACCTTCCATCCACTCCTGCGGCAGAACCGCATCCTCCCAAACCTTGGTAATCACTCAGTGCATTGCTCTAGCCAGTGCTTCACCACCGTGTTTGAATAGCTCTCCTGGTAATTGGTCAACTCCAGGGGCTTTGTTGTTTTTCAGCCGGCCGATCTCCTCCTGGATTTCCTGGAGATTCGGAGCCGGAAGTCGCATGTCCTGCGCGCGTGCTCCTAGGTTCATTATCATACCGCCACCGTTGTCTGCCATATCGCCATTCAGGTGCTCTTCGTAGTGCTGCCGCCACCTTTGGATCACCTCACGCTCGTTTGTAAGAAGGTTCCCGTTTATGTCCTTACACATATCGGGCTGTGGCACGTGTCCCTTACGTGAACGGTTCAACTTCTCATAGAACTTTCGTGCGTTATTAGCGCGGTACAGTTCCTCCATCTCTTCACGGTCTCGATCTTCCTGCTGGCGCTTTTTCCTCCGGAAAATCGAGTTTTGTCTGTTCCGCGCCCGTTTGTATCGTGCCTCGTTCGCCCTCGTGCGGTGTTGCAGCAATCTCACCCATGCTGCATTCTTCTCCTCAACTAACTGCTCACATTCGCCGTCATACCAGTCGTTTTTAGATCCAGAGGCACCGTGCCTAGTGCGGCGGTTGCGGTGCTTCCAATGGCGGATTGAATATCTCTCCAGCCATCTTCAAGAGATGCTGCGCCTAGCTGCTCTTCCGTTGGGAGTGCTGCTTCCAGCTGCTGCGCGTAGTCTTGGGCTAGTCTACCGTCTTGCAGCCGCCCAATGTTTAGCCGCGGCGGGCGACTCCGACGCGTGTTGATCACTGTCGAGAGTTTTGAGCGCAGACATACTGCAACGAGGTAGTGGTCGGATTCAATATTCGCACTGCGGTAAGTGCGTACGTTCGTGATGTCGGAGAAGAATTTACCGTCGATTAGAACGTGGTCGATTTGGTTTTCCGTTACATGATTAGGTGATTTCCATGTGGCCTTGTGGATATTCTTGCGGGGGAAGAAAGTGCTACGGACTACCATTCCGCGGGAGGCTGCAAAGTTTATGCATCGTTGGCCGTTGTCGCTCGATACGGTATGCAGACTATCCGGTCCGATGACCGGTCTATACATTTCCTCCCTTCTTACCTGAGCGTTCATGTCACCGATGACGATTTTGACGTCCCGCAATGGGCATCCATCGTATGTCTGCTCCAGCTGTGCATAGAACGCTTCTTTCTCGTCGTCGGATCTCCCTTCGTGTGGGCAGTGCACGTTGATAATGCTATAGTTGAAGAAACGGCCTTTTATCCTCAGCTTGCACATCCTTGCGTTGATAGGCTGCCACCCAATCACGTGTTGGCGCATCTTTCCCAGCACTATGAAGCCGGTTCCCAGCTCGTTAGTGGTGCCACAGCTTTGGTAGAAGGTAGCCGCTCGATGCCCGCTTTTCCACACTTTCTGTCCTGTCCAGCAGATTTCCTGCAGCGCTACGACATCGAAGTTGCGGGGATGTAATTCATCGTAGATTATCCTATCGCAACCTGCAAAGCCTAGCGACTTGCAGTTCCATGTTCCAAGCTTCCAATCGTGATCCTTTATTCGTCGCCTAAGTCGTTGCCGATTGTATCGAGTCGTATTATCTTCTATGTCGTTCGTAATAGTTGTTTTTAAAGGCGGCTTATTGGGCCTGCGCAAACCTCCTGTCTCGTCGGAGGGCCGTCGTGTCAGGGCTGTTTAGCGTCCCACCTAACACCAGGACTTGGGCTTGTGCGCTTTGAGCAGCACACGGTCGCTTTGGCGGAGCCTACTTGCGGATACATGCAGCTTTTTATAGAGGTTTAACAGGGCCCACTGTCAAACCCCACCACATCCTAGGCAGGCGCCACAACTCGCAGATGGCCTGGGGAGGGATCGTCAAGCTCTTGGACATAGTCCTTGCTGCCCCCCACCTAGTACTGTATTCATCTTGATTTGTATTGCAAATAAATTTTCCACATATGGACGAGGTTCTGCCAAATCATACCAAGCGCCAACAAAAAAAAAAAACATTTTTCAGCCTAAGCTTTCGTTTAACAGATTTAATCGATCACAAATCGTATCGTTTATCCCTCAACTCCATAAATGAGGATATTCTGCAAGAAATGAACGTATGAATTGATATGGAATGACTTCCGATCACCCTTTACGGACAAAACATCACAAGTCAGTCAAAAAGCCTTTGTGTACGAGAAAGGCAAAAACGAACAAATTACTCTTTCCCTGAAGAAGACACTAAACCCGTGTCAAAACGTAGGACGAATAATAAAACTCGTTTCAATTAATTGAGCTACGCGTTTTATTCATATTTATGATTCATTTTTTGTGTTTTAGATATATTTAATTTATTATTTTATTGTAAACGGATAATTTAATAAATAGTACAGAGAAGCTTCTCCGAAAAAAGCGTAAATACAAATATTTTTATAAATAATGTAAATAAATGATTAATTATTTTAGAGCGTCTTAGGGAAGGTTGCTAACTTATACTAAATGACAAAATATGCAATCATTTAGTATAAGTAACTGCTACTAGGGCTATAACTCCACTATTAGTGAAAATCAAACAACGAGCTGTTAGGCAGAGTTGTGGATAAACTTGCAAGTAGTCCACCATACAATATATTTTGAAATTAGGCCTCTGGAATGAGCTAATGACAACCAAATGATCGAACGCAGATTACTAAAATCGATAACATCCTTGAGGGCCCACGACCATATCTGAGCACTGGCCATATCTGACAAACGATTTGATTATTTCTACAAGTCGAGTCATGTAGAGACATCAGACGGCTCATTGTTGAGGTCAAGTACGTATCTGTCAAGATACAATTAAGTGGTGAATTCAATGGTGTATAAACTCGTCTTATGCCAAGTGAAGACATTCCAAAAGCTCAAAATAATTTTCTTATCATGATAATGCTATTTGTATTTCACCAGACTCCTGTATGAAGGGCCAAAATGGTGGGTGGTTCCATAAGCAAAGACGCTTATGCGAATTCACGGATGAATAGAGAATCTCCTTCCAGAAAAAGTTCGTACATATAATATTATAATCTAGCCTCGTTTCCAGATTGATCCAATAGATGGGGAGAAACGCCCTTTATCCACGAGATGTTAATAGGAAGTTGGGATTCCACTCTTCCCATCCAAATCGCTTCAATAATGTGCCCTGATGGTTTTCTTTTATGGTATATAATCATATAGTTTCAATGTAATTTGGTAAATATATATAATGGAATTCTCTCACCAAGTTTCAATTCCATGTCCTGATGAGAAAGGACCTTTCTTCAACGACATGTTTCAGATTTATGCCTTCAGGGATAGAAAACCAATAGCCTTTCAAGAAATGTTCTGGTTTAGATCGGGAATGTGCTTCATTCTGATTCAAAGATCGAAAATAGCCATCTTGATTTCTGAAAAGACCAAAAACCGAAAAAAGACGGGTATCACATATAACAACATAATTGTTTTGATTAATATGAATATTTATTCTGACTTTTTGCCTTTCTCGTACAACGAACTTTTTTGCCGTCATGACGATAGAAACTCGTGTGGGTGGCTTAATTGACCTCTTGAGCCTCTTCCTATCATGTACTTCGTCTTCGACGTGTTGATGACTAGTCCAACTGATTAGCTTCGCTTTTCAGTCTGACGTAGGTTCTCCATCCTCAAAGTTACGTGCCATGATATCAATGTCGTCGGTGAAACCAAATAACTGGAGACTTCGAAAATCGTACCACCTGTGTCAATCCCTGCCCTTCGTATTACTCCTCCAAAGCGTTGTTGAATAGCAGACACGAAAGACCATCACCTTGCCATAACCCACCTTGCCATAACCTCGAATACGCACGTCACCCGATCCATCGTCGCTCGTATCAACCGTATAAGTTTATCCGGAAACGTTTTCGTGCATTAGCCATAGCTTCCCGATCGATTGTATCATATGGCTTTGAAGTCGATATAGATGATGTGGGCACGTTGTATCTGCGGCATTTCTGCAATACCTGACATATGGCGAACACCTGGTCTGTGGTGAGCGTTCACCCATAAATCCGCCTGGTACTGCCCCACGAACTCTCTTGCAATTGGTGTTAGTCGGCATAAAATTTGGAAGAGTACCTTGTAGGCGGCGTTCAGCAATGTGATGCGCGGTAGTTGCTACAATCCAGCTTATCGCCCTTTAGAGATGGGACACACGACACCTTCCATCCACCTGCGGCAGAACCGCATCCTCCCAAACCTTGCAATCACATACTGCTCTAATGTCTTAGCTGTAACGATTTTCATGGGTATTTTTACCTCATGTAATAGTTAAACAAACCCAAGTAACAATTGTGGGAATAATTAAAGCCTATTATTTTATGGTGGTCATAAGCAATGCTAACGAACAAAGGTTTTATATCACTCTTTGAGATATCCAGAGATATTGTTAGCTTTGAAGTTTTAATAGTAGTTTTATTATTGCTTTCAAATGCGTCATTCGATGTGTTCGCCATGTTGAATTTGGAAAGTAGTGTTGCTGTATAACTTATACTACGTGAATCATGCAATAAGACAAAAGATATTTTAGTTACAAGATAAAGATTGTCGCTTCGGTTCCCTTTGTTTTGTTGTCCGAAACATGTTGGGTACCGGAACTGTCAAATCGTATGTATTTTTCCTTCATTGACATTTAGCACCCTATCCCTAGGTTAGCATACTTTGTCGACATAATATGATTGACATGTGTTTCTGATAAACTTGAGATGCTTCTCATTTCCCAAATTAAAAAAAAAAATAACTTAAAAGCGACAGGTAAAAAATCTCCTGGTCATAAGAATTTCGGGTGTTATTTAATAATACCAATAAAGGTTTGTCAAAACAACTCTATTTCTTTTTTGTTGAATATTTTGGCTGTGCATATGCACAGCATATGTTCCGAAATAGACAAATTGATATGAAATTATGAAAAGAATCCACGTGTCTTGGAGGAACTCGAACCCTTAACCTCTTACTCTCTAGATAGGCGTGATAACCCCTACACAACGAGACCACTTAAAGGTCACGTTTGCGGAAAAGCCATCAGAACCTGAGTACCAAACCTCCACCGCGGTTAGCTCTTTTTGCAAATTGAATATCTTTCGGATGCTTGATTTGACCAATCTCCACATGTGCTTTACTGTTGCATATCCACAGTCAAGCAAGCCCACCTTTTTACTTACTCGAGAAACATCACACTCTATGCCCCCAGCAACGGCATCTACCGAATCAACTACGACTTCCGTGATGACCCCAGCTGCGGTATCAACCCAACCATGTTCTGCGAGTATTTGTCTTTCATTTGAGTGGCATGTGAGATGTTGTAAGATCTTCAAACTAGCCTGGAGTTCTTATCAAATAGTCTACCGAATCATCCACGACTTCCATGATGTCCCTAGCCGCGGTGTCAGCCCATAGTGTTTCGTCGTAAGTTTCGATCGAAAGAAATGTCCGCTCAGACACAATTACGTAACCGGCGATGCTCCGCTGAACCATTATGTTCAAGAACTTGGAGGTGTTTTCAATGCCCAGTTGACGTTCAAGTAACACCAAGAAAAAGTCATGAAGTAAGCTCATCGTTAGCTTGAGTTTGTATCTAAAATTACTGAAGAATATCGTAACCCATATGCTCCTGGAAAACTATTTATTTAAAAATTACAATGCAATTCTTCCGTCATCCACAGAGAACTTCTTTGAAAATTCCATAGAAAATTTGATCTCAGGTTCTAAAAAAAATCTTTGAAAATCTATCCGGGGATCTCCGATGAAATTCTTCCAAAATTGTCCTTTCAAATTCATCAGGAATCAGCTTTGGAAGTCCAACTATTTTTTTTTCGTAAATGTCTTCAGGATTTCGGATTCACACTAATGTATTTTTGGACATTTAGATACACTCTATACAGGGACATAAACAACAATTAGTAGCTGGCATATAAGAAAACATTTGGTTTATATATGTTCACTACGAGAAATGTCTTTTAATGACTTGTGGTGCTCTAGCTATTAATAACCGTAGTTATGAAGTTTTAATAACTTTGCAAATTTTAACTTAGGTTTTAGGCTACACCTTTTATTAAAATATTTTATTAATATATAGCCTTTTCGTTACACCTTTGTGTACGAGAATAATGATGATAATGATGATGATGATACTACCATCTATTGTAGCAAGGCACCTGCCGATAGCACTGGGCATATCTTCTTCTTCTTCTTATTGGCATTACATCGCCACACTGGGACAGAGCCGCCTCACAGCTTAGTGTTCATTAAGCACTTCCACAGTTATAAACTGCGAGGTTTCCTAAGCCAAGTTACCATTTTTGCATTCGTATATCATGAGGCTAACACGATGATACTTTTATGCCCAGGGAAGTCGAGACAATTTCCAATCCGAAAATTACCTAGACCGGTACCGGGAATCAAACCCAGCCACCCTCAGCATGGTCTTGCTTTGTAGCCGCGCGTCTTACCGCAGGCTAAGGATGCCCCCAAGGATGTTATCGATCATTTAGTAATCTGCGTTCGATCATTTAGTAGTTTGTCATTAGCTCATTCCAGAGGCCTAATTTCAAAATGTATTGTAAGGTGGACTTTTTCTGCGAAGGTTTTTCTACAACTTTCTTTAACAGGTCGATGTTCGAATTCCACTATTAAAGGAGTTACGGCGCTAGTTGCTATACTTATACTAAATGACAACAAAATATGCAATCATTTAGTCTAAGTTACTGCTACTAGAGCTATAGCTCCGTTATTAGTGAAAATCAAACAACGAGCTGTTAGGCAGAGTTGTGGATAAACCTTTGCACTAGAAGTCCACCATACAATATATTTTGAAATTAGGCCTCTGG
This sequence comes from Armigeres subalbatus, assembly GCF_024139115.2. NCBI lineage: Eukaryota > Metazoa > Arthropoda > Insecta > Diptera > Culicidae > Armigeres > Armigeres subalbatus. The sequence goes on from NC_085140.1 coordinate 53,012,152, forward strand.
AATGAGCTAATGACAAACTACTAAATGATCGAACGCAGATTACTAAATGATCGATAACATCCTTGGAGGGCCCACGACCATATCTGAGCACTGGCCATATCTGACAAACGATTTGATTATATTTCTTCAAGTCGAGTCAAGTACAAGACACTGAAGACGGCTCACTGTCGAGGTCGAAATACGTATCTGTCAAGATACAATTAAGTGGTGGAATTCAATGGGATTGTATAAACTCGTCTTATGACAAGTGAAGACATTCCACTAAAAAGCTCAAAATAATTTTCTTATCATGATAATGCTATTGTTTGTATTTCATCAGACTCCTGTATGAAGGGCCAAAAATGGGTGGGGTAGTTCCATAAGCAAAGACGCTTATGCGAATCCACGGGATGAATGGAGAATCTCCTTCTAAAAGAAAGTTTGTACATACAATATTATAATCTAGCCCTCGTTTCCCAGATTGACCCAATAGATGGGGAGAAGAGCCCGTCCTTTATCCACGAGATGTTAACAATAGGAAGTTGGCGATTCCACTCTTCCTATCCAAATCGCTTCAATCGGTCCCTGATGGTTTTTTTATGGTATATAATCATATAGTTTCAATGTAATTTGGTAAATATATACAATGGAATTCTCTCACCAAGTTTCAATTCCGTGTCCTGGGTGAGAAAGGACAATTCTTCAACGCCAGCTAGTTTCAGATTTATGCCTTCAGGGATAGAATACCAATAGCTCTTCAAGAAATGTTCTGGTTTAGATCGGGGAATGTGATTTATTCTGGTTCAAAGATCGAAAAATAGACATCTTGATTTCTGGAAAGACGAAAAAACGAAAAAAAAAAGACGGATGGCAGTATCACATATAACAACATAATTGTTTTGATTAATATGAATATTTATTCTGGCTTTTTTGCCTTTCTCGTACAACGATTTTTTTTTGCTCGTCATGACGATAGAAACTCGTGGTGGAGTGGCTTACGTTGTCCTCTCTTGAGCCTCTTCCTATCATGTACTTCGTCTTTTACTTGTTGATGGCTAGTCCAATCCGTTTAGATTCGCTTTTCAATCTTTCCAGGCTTCCTCCATCCTCTCAAAGTTACGTGCCATGATATCAATGTCGTCGGTAAAACCAAATAACTGGACGAACTTCGGGAAAATCGTGCCACTCGTGTCAATCCCTGCCCATCGTATTACCCCTCCAAAGCGATGTTGAATAGCAGACACGAAAGACCATCACCTTGCCATAACCCACCTTGCCATAACCCTCGAACTACGCACGTCACCCGATCCATCGTCGCCTTGATCAACCGTATAAGTTTATCCGGAAATCCGTTTTCGTGCATTAGCTGCCATAGCTGGTCCCGATCGATTGTATCATATGCGGCTTTGAAGTCGATATAGATGATGTGTGGCACGTTGTATTCGCGGCATTTCTGCAATACCTGACATATGGCGAACACCTGGTCTGTGGTAGAGCGTTCACCCATAAATCCCGCCTGGTACTTCGCCCACGAACTCTCTTGCAATTGGTGTTAGTCGGCGCATAAAATTTGGGAGAAGTACCTTGTAGGCGGCGTTCAGCAATGTGATTGCGCGGTAGTTGCTACAATCCAGCTTATCGCCCTTTAGTAGATGGGACACACGACACCTTCCATCCACTCCTGCGGCAGAACCGCATCCTCCCAAACCTTGTAATCACTCAGTGCATTGCTCTAGCCAGTGCTTCACCACCGTGTTTGAATAAGCTCTCCTGGTAATTGGTCAACTCCAGGGCTTTGTTGTTTTTCACCCGGCCGATCTCCTCCTGGTTTTCCTGGAGATTCGGAGCCGGAAGTCGTACGTCCTGTGCGCGTGCTCCTAGGTTCATCAACATAGCACCACCGTTTTCTGCCACATCGCCATTCAGGTGCTCTTCGTGATGCTGCCGCCACCTTTTGGATCACCTCACGCTCGTTTGTAAGAAGGTTCCTGTTTATGTCCCTTGCACATATCAGGCTGTGGCACGTGTCCCTTACGTGAACGGTTCAACTTCTCATAGAACTTTCGTGCGTTATTAGCGCGGTACAGTTCCTCCATCTCTTCACGGTCTCGATCTTCCTGCTGGCGCTTTTTCCTCCGGAAAATCGAGTTTTGTCTGTTCCGCGCCCGTTTGTATCGTGCCTCGTTCGCCCTCGTGCGGTGTTGCAGCAATCTCACCCATGCTGCATTCTTCTCCTCAACTAACTGCTCACATTCGCCGTCATACCAGTCGTTTCTCTGATCCGGAGTCACCGTGCCTAGTGCGGCGGTTGCGGTGCTTCCAATGCCGGATTGAATATCTCTCCAGCCATCTTCAAAAGAGGCTGCGCCTAGCTGCTCTTCCGTTGGAAGTGCTGCTTCCAGCTGCTGGGCGTAGTCTTGGGCTAGTTCACCGTCTTGTAGCCGCCCAATGTTTAGCCGCGGTGGACGACTCCGACGCGTGTTAATCACCGTCGAGAGTTTTGAGCGCAGACATACTGCAACGAGGTAGTGGTCGGATTCAATATTCGCACTGCTGCGGTAAATGCGTACGTTCGTGATGTCGGAGAAGAATTTACCGTCGATCAGAACGTGGTCGATTTGGTTTCCGTTACATGATTAGGTGATTTCCATGTGGCCTTGTGGATATTCTTGCGGGGGAAGAAAGTGCTTCGAACTACCATTCCGCGGGAGGCTGCAAAGTTTATGCATCGTTGGCCGTTGTCGCTCGATACGGTATGCAGACTATCCGGTCCGATGACCGGTCTATAGCATTTCCTCCCTTCTTACCTGAGCGTTCATGTCACCGATGACGATTTTGACGTCCCGCAATGGGCATCCATCGTATGTCTGCTCCAGCTGCGCATAGAACGCTTCTTTCTCGTCGTCGGGTCTCCCTTCGTGGACTGTGCACGTTGATAATGCTATAGTTGAAGAAACGGCCTTTTATCCTCAGCTTGCACATCCTTGCGTTGATTGGCTGCCACCCAATCACGTGTTGGCGCATCTTTCCCAGCACTATGAAGCCGGTTCCCAGCTCGTCAGTGGTGCCACAGCTTTGGTAGAAGGTAGCCGCTCGATGCCCGCTTTTCCACACTTCTCTGTCCTGTCCAGCAGATTTCCTGCAGCGCTACGACATCGAAGTTGCGGGATGTAATTCATCGTAGATTATCCTATCGCAACCTGCAAAGCCTAGCGACTTGCAGGTTCCATGTTCCAAGCTTCCAATCGTGACCCTTTATTCGTCGCCTAAGTCGTTGCCGATTGTATCGAGTCGTATTATCTTCTATGTCGTTCGTAATAGTTGTTTTTAAAGGCGGCTTATTGGGCTCTGCGCAAACCTCCTGTCTCGTCGGAGGGCCGTCGTGTCAGGGGCTGTTTAGCGTCCCACCTACCACCAGGTCTGGGCTTGTGCGCTTTGCGCGGCACACGGTCGCTTTGGCGGAGCCTACTTGCGGCTACATGCAGCTTTTTATAGAGGTTTAACAGGGCCCACGGTCAAACCCCACCCCATCCTAGGCAGGCGCCACAACTCGCAGATGGCCTGGGAGGGATCGTCAAGCTTCTTGGACATAGTCCTTGCTGCCCCCCACCTAGTACTGTATTCATCTTGATTTGTATTGCAAATAAATTTTCACATATGGACGAGGTTCTGCCAAATCATACCAAGCGCCAACAAAAAAATCCCATTTTTCAGCCTAAGCTTTCGTTTAACAGATTTAATCGATCACAAATCGTATCGGATATTCCTCAACTCCATAAATGAGGATATTCTGCAAGAAATGAACGTATGAATTGATATGGAATAACTTCCGATTACCTTTTACGGACAAAACATCACAAGTAAGTCAACAAGGCTTTGTGTACGAGAAAGGCAAAAACGAACAAATTACTCTTTCCCTGAAGAAGACAGAAAACCCGTGTCGAAACGTAGGACGAATAATAAAACTCGTTTCAATTAATTGAGCTACGCGTTTTATTCATATTTATGATTCATTTTTTGTGTTTTAGATATATTTAATTTATTATTTTATTGTAAACGGATAATTTAATAAATAGTACAGAGAAGCTTCTCCGAAAATAGCGTAAATATAAATATTTTTATAAATAATGTAAATAAAATGATTAATTATTTTAGAGCGTCTTAGGGAATGTTACAAAGGTTCCTTACTTGAAAAACTTCTTCAGTCGATAACAAAACACTGAAGAAGTTTCCAAGTAGGAAACGAAATACGTATCTGTTTGTTGATACATAAAAAGTGAATAGTGGAAGTAAATGGAAGAATAATAGTCTTTTAACCATGTAAATAAATATTGTAAATAAATAATGTAAATAATCTGATGATTGATTTAAATAAATATATAGGGGAACTGTTCCGAACTCCATCTCACTGCTAAACAAAGAAATACGGCACCAAATTCGTCGCTTCTTTTTGTCAACATGCGTGCTCACTGCTGAAAAAAATCACAAAAATAACACACAAACCAAATTCCTTTCCATTGCTTTGTTTTTGATGAGATGGAAATAGGAGCTATGAGATGAAGTGGCGAACCGTTCCCCTATTTCTTTTAACACCAATCAGGAAGTAAACAAACAATTAACACTAAAATAACAAAATTGGACAAAATTGGTCTAAACTAAATTGACCCAAGAATCAAGGCATATTAATTGTAATCCTAAAATGACGGGTTACAACTGAAAATGTCGACGAATTCTTCATAAATTAGATACATATTTTCAAATGTTTAGTAAACAAATTACAATGCGATGTTTTTGCTTTGTGTGAAACATGGAAAACCCCCTTTCCAGAATTGAACACCATTCGATCGTGCTGACAGGCCCCTCCATCATGCGGCTAGGGATCAGAAATCTGCACTCCTTTTATAGAGTTGACCTTGCCCCGATGAAGACGTCGCATGTCAGGTGATTATTCGAGAAAAAAGATCTCAGTATCGCCTCCGATGATATCTCGCAAGCACCTCCCACACATCTGATCCGTTATACCCCAACCACGGTTGCTCTTGGAAGGTTTCAACTCTCACGGAACATGCTACGGGAACCTGTACGACAGCAACCGTTCATCCCTGATAGACCACCTCTGCGACGACTTCAACATCACTATTCTTAACACTGCAGAAGTTACATGAGTGGAACTTTGAGTTCACTATCGCTGATTCCCATGGTAGTGATACTTTGTCAATAGAAATATCAATTACCAATTGAACATACAAACCTCCTCCGGTTGACATCGCATATGACCTCACGAAGCACATTGACTGGGGCAAATACTGAGGCAATTATTGACGGTGAATAGTAGGTGGTCGTACTTCAGCCGCGAGAAGTGTACTTGTTTATATCCGTTTCGAAAACATGGTTTGGCTATTCTTCATAAGCCAAGTTGCACTCGCAATGAGTTGTGGCGTAGCTACAGTGAAAAAACTCTGCTTTATTTATGTTTTAGTTGTGTTAGCTGCGATAATTGTTCCTGTTTTCGGATATACCTATTTTTAATTTCATAACTGTATTGTAGTCTATTAATCTTAATCTAAGCCGCGCGTAAAAAGAAAGTCCTATCATCCCTATAATATTTAGTACCGATTTCAATGTGGCGAGCCTAATCGTGATGAAAAATTGTCATTTCTATTATTCATGATGAAAGCCGATCTTTCCAAACACAAAACATACGTGTAAAATCCTTACTTCAACAATCTTGGGTACCTTAGCATCCATTAAAAAATAATTTTATTTACAACAAACTACAAGTGAATTTTGTATGCAGGTTTCTCAGGTGAAACGATATGAAGTCCTAGTTCAAGTGTCTTAGCTTTTTCGAATAGCGGTGATGGCTCACACAATCGCCGCTGCTCAACACTGATTCGTCTCGATTTACGCGCCAACGCAGCTGCAGTTTGCCTTCCACCGCAGTATCGTTTCGTGCGAGCTTCATAGCCAGCGTCAATTTCGTACGGGTAGTGAGGTTTCACTCGAAAAGGTTTTGTTTGGGGAACGACCTCGTCGATTGCTGTCATGGTGGCTTCGTGGTCACAGGAAATACATTTGAAGTTTCCAGATAGTTTGAGTTTCGTACCTGCAGCAGCTATACTTTCTTGCAGTGCGAGGAACTTGTTTAGCCGCGATTGAAGCAGCAATAATTTCTTGTTTGTCTTGACTTCTAATGTGTGTAGTTCTTTTCTGTCCACCTTCTCACAGAGTTTAGCTGCAAGAAGTTCCATTTCTTCTAATAATTCCTCCTTATTAAATTCACGTTTACAGATTTCCACGGACTGTTTCACAATTGCAATTTCTGTTTCAAATTTTTCCAATGACACACGCGTTCTAAAAAATGAAAAGTCGGGACGATCCTCCATTTGCATTTCTAATCCTATAACACGTCCAACGGTGTCGCTCTTGAGATATTCCACGTCTTGAGTTAGTTTTTCCAACTCGTTTCCAAAAATATTGAAATGTTCTTCCATATTCACCATGCATTCATCTTTTAGCAGATTCAATTTGCTTTCTAACGCTTCGAAGTTTTCCCTCATAGCATTGATCGTCTCTTGTAGCTTACTCCCCAAATCCAGGACCTCCCTATGCGCTGTCTCCAGTGCGACTAACCTTTCTTCCTTCTCAAGAAAAATCTCATCTATCTCCTTCTGAACAGATCGTAGATTGATAATGGCACTGGCTGCTTTTTGATGAAAGTTAGTTCTCATGGCGGGTTGTGACTCTTCGCAGGATATTTCAGAATTGCTCAAAACTAATTCACTTCCGGATGCATCTGGCAGAGGTAACATCCCGATCAAACCGTTTAACACACTTTTGATGCCTTCGATTTCCTTTTCCAATTGCTCTGATGCCGCCGTGGACACCGAATTGCGAATGGCCGAAAAGCGGGAGTTGTTTCGTTGAGATGAAGTTGCAGGCAGTTGTGCTATTGTTGGCACTCCACGGGTGTAGAAGTCCTCTGGCAGAGCGTTGATCGTCAATCGCTTTGAAGCTCGCTGTGGATCCACAGACCTTCGGGAGCAAAATCCCGGAAATTGCGTCGTTAGAAGATGAATTATATTATCGATCTGCGTTTTCATAACGGCAATATCACCTCCTTCCAGATAGGGGAGTACCATCTTCTCCATGCGAGCGAATTCCAGCAGTAAATCGTTTGCTAATGTCGTCAATCTTCCCAAACTTATTTCGATGGTGTCCAATCGGGATGCCACATTGAGAAAGTCGACCGTTTCCTCGGGTTTCAACGACTCTCGACTGGATTGATATCGTCGTAACTCTTCAGGGTTTGGCAAAACCGATACAACACTTTCCAGATCCGACAGCCTCTGTGAAATATCTTGTGATGCGGAGCTGTTGGAAACACTTGGGGCTCGTTGTTCAGTTTGGCTGATATTTTTGTCGAATGCTAATACTTGAAAGACTTCATCATTGTCACGTTGTTCAACAGCCACATGTAACGATGGTTCTTCGTCCAATGACTCGATTAGCCAGTTCAGTTTTTCTTTGTAATCTGGTAGCAACTCGACGTGTGATTTTTGACATCCCAACTTGCTAACAATAATGTGCAGTAAAGTGTGCAGTGCCGTAAGATCGAAACATCCAATCTTCGGTGTCCCGATGGCCAGATCAACCAGTTTTGCGAGCGAGAGATCGTACGTCATGGTTATGTCGCTGTCACTAATGAAATTGTTCAATCGTTGACGAATTTATCTTTAGTTCAATGCCTACTACCTAGGATCCTACTACCCATTAACATCAGGTTTAATAATGAAAAATGCGTTACATTGAAAATCAGCTCCCTGCTCTAGGATTCTGTTTTTATATGATTTTTCGCTCGTAATTTTGATCGTGTGACTTCAATTTGCCACCAAAGTATTTGCAAAATGTTTCAAAAAATTCTAAATAATTTAAAGAAAAGTCACTTGGTAATTAATATATGTTAAACATTTAGGAGTGCAAAATTGAAATGTAAATCGTGTAAAAACAGAATCCAATCCGGGATTCTTCATGCTATGACCTGCTTTATATGGTATATAAAAAATCGATTTGCCGCATCGGCGTAAATAAATTCAACTTTTATTTTAATGGAGTATAAATGCTTTTCACGAAAACTATATGATTTCATAAAATTATGCTATAGATTGTCCACAAATCTGCTCAATAATAAACAATTACCATAAAACCAGTTGACCTAGTAACTAATTTATATAGACTAAACTATTCCACTTATTGTTTGAAATGCTCTTCGCTCATCCCGGTTCCCCCATTCAGAGGGTTTTCCTAAACCTTGGGGGCATCATTATCGCTATACTAACCGCAATCAGCATCGGCACGCGAACGCATCTGAACAGAACATCTTATTGTAGGAAGTCTGCCCAGCCAGTTAGGCCGCAACATCTTGTAGTCGTACGGGCGTCTTTCATATGCAAATCTAATAAACGAGCATTTGCGCGATTAGCTAGATTCTAAACTATACAGTCGAAAGAATGTGGTACACCGACCAGTACATACGTAATATGTGTTGGATGGGTAGAAAAATAAGTATTAGAACTGTGTCGGGCTGTGTCGTTGAGCGTTGCCACAACGTTTGTGGTACATAATTTATATTTTCTTGTATAAATATATCGTTTATTTCCATTGTGTTCGTATATTGTGAAATAATAGGACAATATGTCGAAAATATGTATTATGTTTTGCTACCAATGCTATTTTTTTACAATTTATTCTTCCGCGATCAAACATTAAGTTACACTACTTTCAAATTGATTACCGTCGTGCGGGGCTTCTTTTGAAAAATCAGACGCTACTTTGGACATTTTAAAACAAGAATTATAACGAAAATTACTATAAAATTGTCATTATCACCAATCGGGTGTCTTGTTGATAGTTGGATGGCAACTTTCTGTTTCAAGTTTGGTATTTTTTCCGTTTATTTTTTTCAAAAAATCAAAAATTCAAAGCCCCCGGAATCAAAAGAAGCCCCGCACGACGGTACCAATTGCACGAAGATATCCTCAACATCAACACCATTGAAAACATAAATTTAAATTTCAGTTAATTTTATGATCTATTGCTCTTTCAGAAGGGGTTTCAATTTTCAAATGAACGATTTATTATTGATTTATATTGTTTATTCAGAATAATGCCGGAGTGGCCTCAGCACTACATAAAAGTCGTCTCCATTCAGGTCGGTCCATGTCTGCACGTTACCAAACACGCAGCCTACGGAGGGTCCCCAAATCGTCATGTCAAATGTCTTGTCCCCTTTGGATCGTTGTTGAGAACTATTTTCACCATTGAAACGTTAGGACCCCGGACCCCGTCCCGGAAGGGGACAAGCCTAGAACCCAAGCTGCTAGTCTGATTAACGGCAGCTTCCGGGGTGGGCGCGAAATGCCTCTTTTATCCCGGGTCCCAGGGTGTGTGAGCGTAAGGAGCTTTCGAAGAGTGGAAGTCCTATAAAAATAAAATTTCATTGAACTTTACCTCTCTCGTTTATTGAATGATCGGGGAGGGCGATCGATTCCAGCAGTAGACGACTTGTCTTGACGGGGAGGCTGGGACTGGCGTCGGAGCTCTCAGCCGGTAGCAGGTCGACAAATTATCCGATATTGGTGGGTTGTTATGGATGGTTGACACGAAAGTACGCCAATTTTTATTGTGGCCCAATTACAAGACCGGTGTGGGCGATACGGTACCGTGAGAAGGCCGGAACCGGTAGTGGCACCCCGATGGAGCACGTAGAAAGGTACTTGGTTGCGGATGATGCGAGATGCCGGTCGGCAATTGCAAGATGATTTCTGTCGTCGAGTCTAGCGTTTTTGTGTCGGAGATCCCCGCCGGTAACCGAGCGCCGGTAATTCGGGCACGAGTAATCGAGTGCTGGATCCCACGAGGTGGTCAATGGACGGGAATGGCCAGCACATACAATGATGACGGATGACAGGAGGACGGTTTACGAGATGGAGTTAGCTTTGCCGAGTATAATAATAATCCACGGAGGCCAGTGATTGCCGAAAGAACAATAATCTTATTCCGGAATTCCCTGGCGTCCAGTAGTGGAACGTCGCTGGCTTATAACTTTTTGAAAATCTCCACTCCCGGTCCGAAATTGATTTCACACGAGGACTAGCGAATTGTTGGGACAACGGTCGGAGAACTTCTACTTCGAATCACGAACGTCTCTCGAATGGGCTCCTCTTTCCAGTCGAGGCTAACGGTCCATATTTCCATCTCTATAGCTGCATATGGTTGCTCACTTTGATGGCCAAATTTGATAACAATCAAGACCACATCATCTGGTTCACCAACATATTCATCGCCCGCCCATTTTAAATTGGCGGTTGAATCTATCTTTACAATTTTTTTCCTATCTTTCCACTCTATACAAATAATGAGTAAATGTTACCGTTCGGTAACACCATGTTACTATCTTATATTCTGGATACGAGTCTGGTCCATCGCTGTTATCCGATTTTCGCGGTGTAAACGATGAATGGTTCATTCGCCTTCTCCACGGACCGTCCGTCATCTGCATCCCACCATATAATTCCTTCACGAGCATCTTCCAGGTCTCGTGTCCGTAGAAGACAGTCTAATGTTGGCCTCCCTCATCTTTCCGAAGTTTCGTGGCATAACATTAATAGCTGAACATACTGCGTGAAAATCATACCACTCATGTCAACCCTTGGCCTTCGCATTTCCCATCTCCAGCGCGAATGGAGTTGAATCTGAGGCATGAAAGACCACCACTTTGCCGTTGCCGTCTGCGCTATGAAAACCAACATTTCCTTGGCCAACTTGGTCAAATTCCATCCCCGGCGCAACCGACGTCAGCAGCATGGGTCAACCGGCAACAGAACAGGCGATGCACCATCAGCAGTTCGATCGATTGGCAACGAGGGCAACCGATCGGACTTGGCACCCGGCAGCACAAGGCGCTGAGCATGCAGAAAGTGAAGTGTGGCATTCAGATAGCAAATAAAGTTAGTCTTAATTAGTGTAGCAACGAGTGCGGTTCTTTTTTAAAAAGAAATCCCCGTCCCGGAATCGCGAACTGGCGCCCGAATAGGGACCTTCCGAAGTGGAAATAGTATAAAGTTCCGCGGTTAAAATCGAAAAAAAGTGTTAGTGCAGAAAATCCTAAAAAGTGGAATATCACAAATATTCCCAGTGATTGGTTCAAGGAGCCAAGCCTATCACAAACGGGTCCCACGAGCCCCACCGCAGACTAAAGCAGAGATCAGGACACCGTAGCCAGCCAGCTCAATCGTCATCAGGGCCCCCAGTAGCAGCTGCAAACAGGACAACCCCGAAGTGACTGCCTGGTTTCTCTCCACCGGGAGAAGGTTCCGATATCAACCCAAAAAGTCCAATGAAGACGTTGGCAATCCTTATGTGAGTACCAAAAAACTTTTTTATAAAATTTTTAAACGGTTAAATTTTGAAATATAAAATTTTGTGATTTTGTGTGTGATTTTGGTTAAAAAAGTGTTTTTAAAAAAGTCATATAGTGAAGTTTTAGAGTTTTGAAAAAAGAGGTTATCAGAATGAATCCTGGAACTCCTCCAGCTCCCCCTACCCCTGCTGTTGCTCCAATGAGTACACAACAATTTTTAGACCTAGGAAAAGTGCCGGACGTTGTCCGAGATTTGAAAACCTTTTATGGTGATCCAACCAGACTTGTTGACTGGTTATCCGATGCCGAATCACTTCTAGATACTTATAAGAAAAACGGCGCTACCGCTGTCCAACAAAGTGTCCACGGATGTTCTCAACGCTAATAATGTGTATTTTGATTGGGAAGAAGTTAAAACAACCCTAATCCTATATTACAAGGATCAAAGGGATATTAAAACGCTGGATTTCCAACTATCATCGATAAAGAAATCCACCGACGAAACACTGATCACCAACCCTTAACATTCTCTCTCTCCGCCAAAAATACCAATGTGAAACTGAAGCGTTGGAAAGCGTATCTCGAAGAACGAAGAACTATTCTATTGAATATAAACCTGGCAAAAGCAACGTAGTTGCGGATGCTCTCAGCCGGATAGTCTGCGATCATTTCTACATCAAATCGACTGAATCCCCTATAAATGTCTTTCGACATCAATTAATTCTGAAGCAAGGACCTAGTCAGATCACTACGAAAAAACTATTTGAGAATTTTACAAGAATAATAGTGTTCATACCCGAAATTAACGAACCCTCTCTTTTACAGGTTTTAAAAAGCCACCTTGATTCAAGCAAGCTCAACGAAATTTTAACGACCGAACATATTATGGGAACATTGCAAGAAGTGTATAAAAAACACTTCGGAAATCAAAAATCTTTAAAAATCCGTTTTGCCCAATATCAACTACAGGACATTCAACAGGAAGATGAGCAATGGGAAGTCATACGTAAAGAGCACCACCGCGTCCATAGAGGTGCAGAAGAAAATAAATTGTAGATTTTAAGGAAGTTTTATTTTCCAAAATTTTCTCAAAAACTGCACGATTTTGTGACGAATTGTCAAATCTGTCATGAGAACAAATATGACAGAAATCCAATCAATTTTCCTATCCAAAAAACTCCCATACCTATTCAACCTTTTCAAATCGCTCATATTTACATTCTCTTCATGGACAATCTCCAATACTTAACATATGTCGATAAATTCTCAAAATATGCCCAAGTTCGTCAAATCGAATCTAGAGCTGCTATAGATCTTATCTCGGCAGTTAAAGAAGCGAAATTCAAATTCCCGGAAACATTGGTAATGGACCAAGAGAAAGCATTTATGACCGGTGAATTAGCGAATTTTTACAACACTAACAAAATTACACCCTATATTGTAGCTACGGGTCGTAGCGAAATGAATGGAATCGTAGAACGTTTCCATTCCACCGTCTTGGAAATTTATCGAATTACAAAGGCGGAAAACCCCGGAAAAAGCCCAGAACAAGTAATGGAGATCTCTGTCATAAAATACAATAACACTATCCACTCATCCACAAAATATACCCCATATGAAATAGTAATCCCCAGCTCCCAAAGCTCCCATATAATAGAAACGGTACACAAAAACCTATCGACGATCCAAAAGATGTTTTAGTTACTAGATAAAGATTGTCGCTGTCGTCGCTGTCCGGAACATCTTTTGCTGGCGAGGATAGGGGAGCTAAATGTCAAAGAAGGAAAATCCATACGATTTGACAGGTATGTACCACACATGTTTCGGACAGCAGAACAAAGAGAACCGAAGCGACAATCTTTATCTAGTAACTAAAATATCTTTTGACGACCCAGACTAAAGATTTGAAACGACACAACAAAAAAAAACCAAACACACCACAATTGAGACAGGAATTGACGCATACGAAAAGACTAGACGTAGAGTAAAGACGACACCACGATATAAAAAGATACAAATAGCGAAGGTCAACAAAAGCACAATTGAAACAGCCGACGGCAGACGAGTTCATAAGAATGACATAAAAATCAGAAAAATATGACCACTGACTGGACCAACTACCTTTCATCTTTTCCAGACTTTCGACACTGCTGACTCAAGCATGGACACTACACATGCAAAAACTCGACCAACCAATTTTCATCTTTGATCCTGGCATCAGTAGGATCCAGAATTTCTGAAAAAATATCTGAAGGAATTCCCAGAAAAATACCAGGAGAAATTAATGCAGAATTTCCCAGATGAAATCCTGAAAGTATTCCCAGATGAATTGCTGAAGAAAAGCCCTGCGGATTGTTCCGAAGAAATTTCTGGAAGAACTCTTGGCAGATATCCGAGTAAATTCCGAGTGAAGTCCGGTAGGAATTCTAGTACACTTCCGCGGAAAATCTCCCGGAGAAATTCCTGAAGGCATTCCTGGAGAAGTCCCTGAAGAAACTCCCGAAAAAATACCTGTAAGAATTTCTGGGGAAATACTTGGACGAATTCCATGAGAAATTCATGAAGATATTTCTAGAGGATTTCTTGAAGGATATTCTGAAGTAATTGCGAAAAGAATTCCAGATTGGAATGCTAGATGATTTCGCTATTGAATGTTTGGAGGTATTCCCGGAAAATTTCCTGAAAGTTATCCCGGAGGAATTAAAGGAAGAGTTTCGAGAGGAATGCCCGGAGAAATTCCTAGAAGAATTTCCGAAGGAATTTCTTATAGATTTACAAGTAAAATTATGGAGCTAAATCGGAGGATTTCCGTCATAAATTTTTGAAGAAACTTTTGGTAGAATTTTGGGAAGAAATTCCTTATGTATTCTTGACGGAACTCTCGAATGCATGCCTGAAGGAAATGCCGGATTCTTCCTGAAGAGAGAATAGCCGAAGAAATATTTAGAAATAAATCTTGGGGAGAAGAAAAGAAATCTTCAAGGAATTTCCTCGTGAATTTCATAAAAAAAAAATTAGTTGGGGGTTTCTAGATAAGGAGGAATTACAATTACATGAGAAGGATTTTCTAACGATTTTCAGAGGAATTTGTGGATAACTTTCCGGAGGAATTCAGAAGTTTCCAGGGGAGCTTCTAGAAGGATTTCAAGTAGAATTTTTGAGCCCGAAATGTTTCGAGTTGTTTTGAACTTTCATATATTATGGATCCTGGATGCCCTAATAAGTCTTGGGAATCTTTTGAATTTTAACCACCTATTTCTGTATATGATTGGATCGTAAAGTGCACATGTTTGAGAGAATTCATTTCAGTACCCCATAATCTAGAAGGGGGCGACGCCCCCCCTGTCCCCCTCTGGCTACGCTCTTGAATTTAACAAAATATGTTCAAATAATTTACACTACACACCTCATGGCTATATAAAATATTAGGCATTTGTCGTTTAGCTAATCAACATTATCGAAACTTCAGACGTTCTGGATCTGAAGAGAGAAGGCTGTGATAAAACACTATCGGCACTCTATATATTGAAGGATATCTTCAAATAGTATTTTAATTAAAACTTTTTCTATATACTAGAGTTCGCTTGGCCGTATAAAATAGTTATAAAACATTTGTTTATACATTAGGTCTCTACGGTTTGTATTGTTTTGATTCGTAATTGCATGCGATAATATTTATTGCTTCTGTTCGTGGTAATTCTACCTTTGAATCACCAATCGCAATGTGCGGGTATATTTAGTGTAGGTTGTTATAGCTGTGCTGATTGAGATACATTGAAAAGCCTGGATGGGATCGCACACTATAATGAGAAAGTAAGCCGTACATATTCTTGCGATAAGTAGAATGAAGGTATTATCGATACTTGGAAATTGGCGCAAATTAAGAGAAAGTTAATTTTGTAAATCATTGATCTCGTCATTCAATGAGGGCTTTGAAACTCGTCCTTTTGGTTGTCGGACGAATCTGATGCCCCCTTTGAACGAAGTTTTCAATAATGTCGAAAGAAACGTGATGACGACTATTTAGATGCTCTGTTATGGATACGAATTGGATGCTTATTTCAACACTTTAAGTTTTAGATCCCTTTTCTCAGTGATTAGAATTTCAATCGATAGAATGTCGCTACCCCTTATGAGGTGCCCAACAAGAACATACAATCTAATGTTGCGCGTGCATCGTCTTCAACAAAAGGCGGAAGTTTTTAGTTATGTTCTGCTAGAGCCGCGTGTCTTGAATAAATAAATTTTAATTTAGGTCCAATCCTGCCGCCGCATTGTGCTACCATACGCCCATCGCGTGGCCGTGGTAGCCTCCAGCGGCACTTATCCTTGCGCCATTCTTCCCCGGTCTCACTAGTATCGATTAGTGTCCTTCACTCCTGGCCTCGGTTATATTTTTCTGCCACACGGCTCACCTACATTTTATACAAACATGAGTAGCACCTAGCGAAGTACCGGACGCGTGCTATTTATTGCCCATGTGGCGTGTTTTATCGGGAAGGGGAGCTCCTATAGCTTTCGTGTTTTAGTGCTTCACAGGTGGTTAGCAATTGCCTGAGGATTGTCGGATTTTTCTTTCCTTCCCTACTCCACTAATCGTTTATCTATTTGCGACGCGTGTCCTCTTCTCTTTCTCTAGCGATTATTTAAAATGTGTTTAGTGTGCTTCATTACTAGCTTACGAAGGAAAAGTGTGATAAGCGCTCCGGTTACGTGACATAATTAACTGCCATGACCTTTTACTGGAATGGTTCGTGTGCTTGCGAATTGTTCCTTTTTAAAATAAGGGTCCGACGAAGGTGTGTCCTTGGCATTCGAAATGGTTACTGGTAGTGTTGAGTAGGGAATATTCTTTTTTGTGGTTTGCATTAATTCGCTTTGGATACAAAGGTGAATATTTTCTTTTTGGTGTATCTAAAAAAATACCAATGAAATGTAAGATTCACCCATGAATCGGAATAAAATAATAATAAATATTATAAATACGCATTATGCTTACATTTTCATTTTTAGATTTTCTTTTTTGATAATGAGTTGTCATTTTTTGTGTTGAAGCTTAAAGGAGTCATTTTCAGTCTAAATGTCCTAAAACTGCATCAGAATCATAATGTAGCAACTGAATTTATTAGTTGTGATTTTATATTCTCTGCATTTGGAGCTGAACGACTGTATCATCCAAACTCATACTATTATCATGAATCTTAATCTTAATACTATTAGCGCACACCTTCGTCTGAATCGCCGTTATAAAACGTTGCCAAGAAGAAGCGAAAATGATCCTTACACTCTATTTGAAGTAGTCAGTGAATATCTATGTACAATACCATCTCTATAAATACTCTTAGCCGAGACGGGGAATGCTTCAGTCGGAGGGAAAGCCAAAAGAATGAAGAAAAATAGAAGAAATGTTCGCATTTTCTGTTTATAGAGTTAAGAACTACATAAACTGAAACGCAACGCGGGGTATCACTGTCTTCCGGTAGGCGTTGGTCGTACCGTAACAATCTACGTTCCAGACAGTTGCCATTTCAAGAGTTTGTTTATCTACCCGTTGAGACTTGCTGAATGGTAAAATTAAACTTTCTTTTCGGTCTCGAAATTTCAAACTGTCCGGACTAGAGACTCCTACGGTAGCCTACTACCAGAATGAATTTATTTTCACGTCCGTTGCAAATCATGGCGAACATAAATTTTGCGATAGACTGCGGTGGAGAGCGTCATCTTCATCGTTCGAGAGTATGTATACATATATTTGCAGCGACGTCGAACGTGACGATCTTGCCGATAGTGAACTGTAAACTATGTGCGTTTCGAGACTTTTATGCTTATTTGTTGTTGTTGGCACTTTGAGCGATAAGGTTACGTGTAGGACGACATTTTTGCACGATAAACTCTCGCTTGAAGTTATTGCATGTTGAATGATGCGCCATGCTTCTCCATCGAATCAAAACGCATGGTAATTTATATTGACAGTATTTCCATTGCATTGCCGGTCGTATAGCACCACGTATGGAATTATGGAATTATGTTATTTAGTCTTTGAAATTAAACGCAGTCCTATTGTTGCACTTGATTTGACTTATTAAGGCTCCAGTTGTTGGTGATTCGGCCCGTCCGACTCCGTTGCCGGGATCTACTATTGCTTGTAATGCTGGTGTAAGATGTTGCCGCTGCTTCCACGGGATGAGAACCAGCGTCGTCATACGCGGTAGGTGGAGCGGGACAACCTGCGAAAATGAAATTCATTTATTAGTTATTAGAAAGTTTTTGAATGCAATCGATAGTAATTTTGCTCGGTTTAAAAGGATCATCTTAAACATTTTAAAGTAATTGAAAATGATGTTCTTATTTTGCACTTTATAACAATAATGTTATAAAATTAATTTTACCTAAAAAGGAAACCCAAAAATTAAAATTTGGAAACAATACCCACAAGTAAGAAACACATTTTCATTACTATGGAAAACACACCCCCACCGATTATGAATTTTTAAATTCCCATTCCAAATCAAAAATCAATACTTACGGCAAACCGAGCAGCTGTCCTCGTCGCTTCCGTCGCCACACCCATCTCGACCGGAACAAACAATGGCCGTGGAGCGACAGTTTCCGTTGCCGCATCGCATTGGGCAGTAATTTCGGCCACGGCTGCCCGGCCCTGACAGCAGCTTAACAAAGAAATTAGGCACCGATCGGGACCCGCACAGATGGGGTGGCTCGTCACTTCCGTCGCGACACGAAACAATCGCATTGCAATATTCGTACTCCGGCAGACACTCACCGCTGCGACACATGAAAGTATGCTCCGGACATTTGCGTGATTTGCGGAAATCACATCCGACTTCATCTTCTCCCTGAGGGCACTGGATTTTCCCATCGCAGATACCGGCACGCGAAATGCACCGACCACTCTTCTCGCATCGGAACGACAGGGCCGGGCAGTTGGTGATATTGGATTTCAGTGAGAAGTTGCATTCTTCGTCCGAGGCGTCGCTACAATCTGGCCGGCCGTCACACACGAAGAACCAACTGATGCAGATTCCACTGGAGCGGCACTGGAAGGAAAGGATAATGTGTGTAATTGTGCAGATATTAAACTATCTATCGTAATTTAAATAATCAAGAGGAGCAATGCTAAATTTTAAAACAGCCTTAAAAGCTGCCTGAAATCGTTTAGGTTTGGAATTAATCATAATCAGTGCATGGTATCTTTCATCACCGTAACCAGCATATTGTCGCAAATTTCGATTAATCATTTTGAATGGCGCCAGATTCATAGCTGAATTAAACCGCTAAAAATGTGTTTGATGAATTGCAAATAAAGATAAGCCACCTAATTTAATAAAACTTCCTCTAGAATAAAAAGTTAATAGAAAAAAAGTGATTGTAAGCGTTGTGTTCTAACACTGCCAAAAAAAAATCACGCGCTTGTTGTGCACAGTACAAGGAAGGTGACAATTATGACTCAGAGGCGCGCGCGTGCTTAACGGTTAAATATTATCAGTTTTGATAGTTGCAGAAAACAAGACAGGAGCTAATATAATTATCATATATTTGCTGACTTAAATTGTGACTAAGGGGAAGAATGTAAAACGAAAATTTCCGAATTTGGGTCCATTACGAAAGTGGCGAGATAACGAGGTAACGACAGGTAGACACCTTCACGTGGTGTTTTATGGAGTATGATTTAGCTCCTCCCAGTACTACTTCTGGGGGAGGTGGTCATATTGTCAGGTTCAAGCAAATTGTAACCCAATCGTCCTCAATATCTAACTACGTAGTATTCAGTACTCTGTGGACATTTCCTCCATCAATAGATGTGAGGTCAGTATACTTTCGGTCAGGGCTGTGCAATGTCAGGATGCTCTTTGTACATTCATAGAAAACTTAAAATGATACTCTTTCTATATGGCTAACCATCATTGCACAAAGAGCGTCCAAGACAACCAAATGGAACGACGCTCGTACTGATGAAGAACATGCGAAAATGTGTATCCCCGCTGCACAAGATATTGTGTTCTATGCTTTGCATTAATTTTCACACGATTAGCTTTATATGTGTGCACGGCCCAATGGCAATACAACTGCAAATTGATGGTGATGAGTATCTTTTCGAAGGCAAGTTAAATGATGGTCCTGTATCGTGCCACTCTTTTATATTTTGGAGAATGATGGAAGAAGCAAATCCGATCATTTCAATAGGCATGTCACAATAAATAGCTTTGTGTTACTATGATGGTTGAGGAGAGTGTGGAATGCAGAAGAATAAGCGTGTCTATATCAGGGTGTTAAAAGGTGTTGATGGTGATGGTGCACAGCACTGCTTTCGGTACGCAACATCCCGCCCAATAATCCAGCTCACCATCCAGGAACTCCAGCCCAAGAGCCTCTCAATGCAGTCGAGACCTTCCTAATGTCCTAGAACATTTTTCAGAAGCAACAGTTAATCAGCGACTGTCAGATTTTCAAACAATCCTGTATAAGAACCTACCAAAACCTGTATAAGAACTGGGCATATGCGAAATTGTTAGATTCTTAAACAAATATTGTATAAGACCTTACAATTTTGCAAGCTTTGCTTTTAATATTTGTTTGTAAGCTTGTTAGAAAATCTATCAATGTAGCCTCTGATTTTATGTTATGGGGCTACTCGAGCGTTATAATTTCATCAAAAAATATGGAGTGGGTTTGGATTCATCCTGGAGCAGGTCAACGAACTGCAAGAGTCTCTCTATCTAGTATTCATTATACACGGAAAAGCCAAACCACGAAAATCTGTGTGGCGCCCTTAGACGCAAGGAGGTTCTGTTTTTACGAGCAGATCCCTGCATAACGGGGCTTTGTCTGGCCCCTCATCGTAATCGACAAGATCATGGTGGGTGCGATTAACCGTGTACTAAACCGCAGGCTGCTCTGGCAGCATTCTTCTTCTTCTTCGTTGATGGCTCTACGTTCCAACTGGAACTTGGTCTGCTTTTCAACTCAGTATTCTATTAGCATTTCCTTAGTTGTTAATTGGAAGCCTTTTAATGCCCGCCATGACCCCACCTATTTGGTACCGGCGGGTCTCACCATCAAGGTCAACTAGGCCAAATCGTTGCAAGTCGAAGGTTTTCAATATTTTGGCAGCCAGTTAGCGTCGGACATTGGAACCAAAATCGACATAGAAGCGCGGATGAAGAAGGCTAGGGCTGCTTTTGCGAGTTTACGAAATATATGGAGATCCAATCTAATCTAGTCTATGCACTCTATTCA
Organism: Armigeres subalbatus; assembly: GCF_024139115.2. Lineage (NCBI taxonomy): Eukaryota > Metazoa > Arthropoda > Insecta > Diptera > Culicidae > Armigeres > Armigeres subalbatus. Next base: position 53,032,808 of record NC_085140.1, read on the forward strand.
ACTCTAAAGTGAAATCTGTGTTGTTATACGCCAGTGAGACTTGGTGTGTATCAGCAGAGATCACAAAGAAACTGTACTGTGTAACTGTGTAAGTATTCATTAACCTTCCGGGACTTGCTTGGCCTGGAACATCCACGCAGTCCCGCCGCTCTCGTGAACGAGAAGCGTGCTTTTTTCGAAGGTGTTGTGCTTTTTACAACGGCGCGAGTCCCGGAATGTTAACCGATGTCTAAGTTTCATAAATTCGGCCTGGTGTTCTCACAACTGGATCTCGAAAGCTGAGCTTCATCGACGTTGCCGATATCAAGCAAAATTCGAGAGCGTAAATGGAGGTGGGTCGGCCACGCATTACGAAAGAGCGGAGAGAAGATCTGCAAGCAAACACTGGACAGGAATCCGGCAGGACGTCGCAGCAGAGGCAGACCCATGAACTCGTGGCGACGTAGCCTAAACAAAGAATTAAAGGAAGTCGACAAGGTAAATCAAGGCTAAATCGAGCACCCACCCAGGATGGAAATCTTTTACGTTTGCCCAATAGGGTAATCAGGACATATGAGTGAGTGAGTGAGTTAGGTTTCTAAAGAAAATATGAGACAAAATGGACAAATGACCAGAGGGTGAAACGTCTGTCATCCGCGGCACAATGCACTATGGTCCAGGATACAGATTTACGCGGAAAGATGCATTTTACGCCAAAAACTATATATTTTTTTAGAAAAAACTGTTGTTCTACAAAATTGTTCGAAATAGTAAGGCCATTATTATGGTGCTACTAAAAAATAGGGGTGTCCATCGTATAAAAAAAATTGAAAATATTTTTTTTTATTTCTCGGAATATTGACATGCTATGTTCTACAAAGTTGTAGCGCAGCTTATTCCAATCAATTTTGCTAAAACAACTTTTTCTGTAGCTCTTAAGTTGGCTGGTTCTTATAGATATTCTTATTGCAAAACAGGCGTTTTGAAAAGCTCCAAAAGTCTTCAAAGGTGACATTCGTGAAAATTAAAAATGAAATGATCAGATCATAAATATTGTTTTTTGAGGGACACCTTAATTCTGGTAAGTAAAATTACTCTAAACAAGTGAGCTTAAGTGCTACATAAAAAGTTTATATAGCAAAGTTGATTGGAAAAAGCTGCGCTACAACTTTGTAGTACATTTTATGCAAAATAAAAAAAACACATTTTTATAAAATGGCCCACCCTATTTTTCGGTAACTCTATAATAAAGGCCCAAGTATCCAGAACAACTTTGTAGAACAAATTTTTTTTCTTAAAAGTATACTATAGGCCGAAAATGCATCTTTTCTCGTAAATCTTGCAATACGATGATAACGATAACATTTATAAAAAGTGTTAAAGCTGTAGATCTTTTATTTTTCATTTCTCGCGGATGTCATCTTCTGAAGACTTTTGGGGCTTTTCAAAACACATGTTTTGCTATAAGAATATCGTCTGTATCTTCTTCCATTGTCGAGTTATATATATTTTTTTTGAAAAAACTAGATTTTAGTAAAATTGGTAAAACTTGAGATAAAAAAAATATCATGTCTCTAATTTTTTGACATAATAAGGAATATGAATTTCTCTTTCAAATGCCGTGTAAACATATTTTTTTGGTCTGCCCTAACCGGAGATATCAACTTATGAAAAAAATGTAACTTTGACAGAAAAACGATTATAACTTTTGATCGGAAAAAGATATTGAGCGTAAAGGAAAAATGTTGTTATGTCGTAAATAAATAACTTTTTGGGACTTGAAAATTTTTTGGAACGAAATAAAAAAAACAAAAATTATGGCTAAATGTCTTAAAATAAATGAAACGTCGAGATCTGTTGTTTTTGCCTTTCTCGTATACTAAGTATACGGTAAAGGCTATATGATCGCTCCGAAAACAAACTTTTTATAGAAGGCCCGGAGACCCATAGTGTTATATACCAATCGACTCAGTTCGACGAATTGAGGTGATGTCTGTGTGTGTGTGTGTGTGTGTGTGTGTGTGTGTGTGTGTGTGTGTGTGTGTGTGTGTGTGTGTGTGTGTGTGTGCACAAAACGACGCAAAAAATGTCACTCATTTTTCGGGCACTTATCCTCAACCGATTTGCTCGCAACAAATTGCATTCGACGCAGAATCCTTTCCCATTGTTTGCTATTGAAAATTGGCCAGGTCGGACTATGGGATCGGAAGTTATGGCCAAAATACAAATTTATACGTAAAAATCGCGTAGAAAATGTCACTCATTCTTCGGGCACTTATCCTCAACCGATTTGCATTCGACGCAGAATCCTTTCCCATTGTTTCCTATTGAAAATTGGCCAGGTCGGACTATGGGATCGGAAGTTATGGCCAAAATACAAATTGATACGTAAAAATCGCGTAGAAAATGTCACTCATTTTTCGGGCACTTATCCTCAACCGATTTGCTCGCAACAAATTGTATTCGACGCAAAAATCTTTTCCCATTGTTTCCTATTGAAAATTGGCCAGGTCGGACTATGGGATCGGAAGTTATGGCCAAAATATAAATGATGATTTTTCGGGCACTTATCCTCAACCGATTTGCTCGCAACAAATTACATTCGACGCAAAATCTTTTCCCATTGTTTCCTATTGAAAATTGGCCAGGCCGGACTATGGGAGCGGAAGTTATGGCCAAAATACAAATTGATACGTAAAATCGCGTAAAAATGTCACACATTTTTCAGGCACTTATCCTCAACCGATTTGCTCGCAACAAATTGCATTCGACGCGGAAAACTTTTCCCATTGTTTTCTATTGAAAATTGGCCAGGTCGGACTATGGGATCGGAAGTTATGGCCAAAATACAAATTGATACGTAAAAATCGCGTAAAAAATGTCACACATTTTTCGGGCACTTATCCTCAACCGATTTGCTCGCAACAAATTGCATTCGACACAGAATCCTTTCCCATTATTTCCTATTGAAAATTGGCCAGGTCGGACTATGGGATCGGAAGTTATGGCCAAACTACCTTTTTTAATAGAAAAATTACAAAAAAAAATGTTACCTATATTTCGGACACCTAACCTTGATCGATTTACACGCAACAAGTTACATTCGACGCAGATTCCTGTCCCATTTTTCTTATTGAAAATTGGCCAGTTATGGCTAAAATGCAAACTTTACGAAAAATCGCGTAAAGAATGTCACTCATTTTTAGGCATTTATTTTCAGTTTATTTGCTCGCAACAAGTTGCATTCGACGCAGTATCCTGTCCCAATGTGTCCTATTGAACATTGGCCAGATCGAAATATGGGATCGGAAGTTATGACCGAAACACCATTTTGGCTTTTGCCTACAAAGTATACGAAAAGGCTATATGTTCGCTCCAAAACCAAACTTTTACAGAAGGCCTGGAGACCCATAGTGTTATATACCAATCGACTCAGCTCGACGAACTGAGATGATGTCTCTGTGTGTGTATGTATGTGTGTGCGCACCAAAAGTGCAAAAAGTATAGCTCACTTTTTTGGTACTTATTCTCATCCGATTTACTTGCAACAAATCCCATTCGACGCGAGATCCTGTCGTATTGTTTTCTATTGAAAATTTGGAAGATCGGACTATGGGCACAAAAATTATGGCCAAAATGCTTTATGTTATAAAAAGTGCGTAAGTCTAGCTCACTTTTCATGCACTTACCCTCAATCGATTTACTCACAACAAATTGCATTGGACGCGGAATCCTATTCTATTATTTTCTATTGAAAATTGGCCAGCTTGGACTATAACCTTAGAAATTATGGCCAAAATACTTTTTGCCTTTCTTGTGCTACAAAGTTGTACCGAAAGGCTATAATTTCTCTCCGAAAACGAACTATCGGATGCTTCCACACTGATACACTTCCCTCCCATCTTCATACGGGAGTTTGGTAGAAGGACGGTCATGAGATTCATATCATAACAAATATTGCCCTCCGCTCGCTTGATGGGAATGACATTTTCGTTTTCTTTTTGTGTAGTCAGAGCTTCACTTTAACAAACATCCAAATGTGATATCCTTAAAATATATAACTGGGTAAAATAAAACAGGGGTATGTACATCAAAAAGATTGGAAAAGGAAAAAAATTGTAGAAATTCTTATTAGCATATTGTACATAGATCAAGTTGAAAACCGAACAGAGATCTCGCGTTTTCAACTGGATCTACAATATCTTTGCTTGAAATAATCCGATTTTCATAGAACGGACAAAGAAGTTTTTCTTTTTTACTCCTAGCTACTAGCACATCTACTTTCAAGCAAACACATTTTACGAAAGTCGAGAAAGGCACCATCACCGCTAGGTGGATTCATCTGGGTTTTTGTTGAGAAAATTCAGTTTCTAGGACCTACATAATTTTTGAGAAATTTTGATTTTATTTTGAAATCGATTTTTTATGCAGAAAATCTTAGAAATGCATGAAACGTCGAGACAACCCCAGATCTTAACGTTTCATGCATTTCTAAAACATTTGGCATCAAAAAGAAATTTCGATTTCGAAGTCCCAAAAAGTAAATTTTTTTCAAAATATTTTTTTTTCGCCGTTTCATGTATTTTTAAGACATTGTCATCAAAAAAAAATTCTTGATTTCGAAAAAAAAAATTAAGTTTCAAAAAAGTCCCAAAAAGTCAATATTTTCCAATTTCTGTTTTCGCACCAAATCTCGACGTTTCATGGACTTTTAAGACATTTGGCATCAAGAAAAATTCAAATTTTTCTTTTATTTTTTTCCTGTATTCCCTTGAGAAATTTTCGTGTTTGACCGCTTTGGTCAAACACTTAACGAAAACCAATTGAGCTGAAATTTTGCATTGGACTTTTTTCGAGGAGATAAACTTTTGAATGTTACCCGTTTTTGAAATTCGAAAAGTCGATTTTGATTGGCACCCTAGTATTGCTTTTTGCATTGAAACTTTTCGTTTCGTCACTGAAACCATTCGCGAAGTCGAAGCAAAATTCTTCACACAAACAATGACAGTTCTTTATGGGTTTTTACAGTAGAGCAACAGAGAGGAGGAGATGGCGGCCATGTTTCACTCAAACTCTGACAGATAGCAATGGGATTTCCCATAGGAGGGAAGAGCAGAATTTGCTTCGACTTCGCGAAATGACACTTGGCTTTAGCGACTGCTTCCGCGATAGAGCATTTGCACATTTTATTCACTCATACATCTATATTGCTGTCAAAATGTGCATTTGACAATTAAAGCTAAAAGCTAAAAGCACAGATGCACTTACACAACCAATCAACATCAGTTGTCAAAAAATCAGGCGTACCAACTTAACCACTATCTCCTTGTCGCCGAGTCTGGCGCTGAGTGCTCGGCGCGGAAAACCAAAGGTGGGAATAAAATTTTGGGGCTTATGCGCAATACGTGCTTTTACTGTTGCAGGTCTTAATGTAACGTACACACCAGTCAAGCAGTTTGACGAACATTGACTCCGCCCCCAAGAAATGCTGCTATGTTTGAACGTGTGTGAAGTTGTTCGAACAACCATCTGAAAGTTGGCGGCTCGGTTGGAAAAAATTAAAACGGTTTGATTTTGGTTTGAGTTGTCGGGGGTGGAGTCAAGGTTCGCCGAACATGTTTGAGCATTTGTAGTGAAGTTGCACAAAACCTCATATATTTTTTGATGGTTGGTGCTCAAGTTGGCGCTTCGGTCGTTCGTGTGTGATATTGTTGGTCGAATAAATTGATTGTTCGTGCCGCTGTTGGTAAAACTTGATGGATGTTTGAATAAACGAGAGGTGGAGTCAATGTTGGTCAAACTGCTTGACCGTGTGACCGTGTGTTGACTGGTGTGTACATTGCATGACACATTTTATTGGTCGATAGATTGAAGTACTCTGGATCTCCGGAATGTATCACTGATTGAATCTTTAACTCAGCATCTAGTGAAGCATTATTGGTAGTTAGTCGAAAAAGACGAAATAATCAGCTGCAAATTAATTTACAACATTTTACTGGAATCGTGGGTTTTAGAACAAATCGCAATACATGTTCCATCTAGATGACTTCACCACTCCCCACAATTGGTCATTCTTTACGGAATCAACTCACACTCCGACATGTTGTACAACATTGACTACACTTCCACGAAAGTCGATTCCGTCGGAGTAAAGTCTGAGTATCTGTGAGCAAGTTGTACGACTGTTGTACTCTCCAACAGTCAGAGGCAATAGTCCTGTCTAATGAGCAGGTTGAAGTAGCTCGGAGTTATTGCCATCCCGCTCAGTTCCATCTTCTTGAAATAAAGACTCATATGCGAATTTCACAACGCGCATTTTCGCCTATTATGCAGGACAACGTCTGCCGGGTCGACTTTTTTGTTGATAAAAAGAACAACCAAGATAGGAAAAACTTTGAGCTACTTCAACCTGCCCATTATGGAACGTACACACGGTCAAGCAGTTTGACCAACATTGACTCCACCTCTCGTTTAATCAAACATCCATCAAGTTTTACCAACAGCGACACGAACAATCAATTTATTCGACCAACACTATCACACACGAACGACCGAAGCGCCAACTTTAGCACCAACCACCAAAAAATATATGGGGGTTTGTGCAACTTCACTACAAATGCTCAAACATATTCGACGAACCTTGACTCCGCCCCCAACAACTCAAGCCAAAATCAAACCGTTTTAATTTTTTCCAACCGAGCCGCCAACTGTCAAATGGTTGTTCGAACAACTTCACACACGTTCAAACAAAGCAGCAACCGAAGCGTTTTCTTGGGGGCGGAGTCAATGTTCGTCAAACTGCTTGACTGGTGTGTACGTTGCATTAGGGGCCCCATACACGCTCCAACATGTTGGACCGCACTAATGTTGTACATGTCGGAGCGAGTTGAACCTTAGCCGAGACTTCATTAGAGTGATATGTCACCTATTGTTCAACCATTATGGAACGTACATACGGTCAAGCAGTTCGACCAACATTGACTCCACCTCCCGTTTATTCAAACATCCATCAAGTTTAATCAACAGCGACACGAACAATCAATTTATTCGACCAACAATATCACACACGAACGACCGAAGCACCAACCATAAAAAATATATGGGGGTTTGGGCAACTTCACTACAAATGCTCAAACATGTTCGACGAACCTTGACTCCACCCCGACAACTCAAACCAAACTCAAACCGTTTTAATTTTTTCCAACCGAGCCGCCAACTGTCAAATGGTTGTTCGAACAACTTCACACACGTTCAAACAAAGCAGCAACCGAAGCGATTTCTTGGGGGCGGAGTCAATGTTCGTCAAACTGCTTGACTGGTGTGTACGTAGCATTACTCGTGACAGGTGCATTACTATCGAATAAGGCTCGTAGAGTAATCGATGCGGTTGTGGGGCAACCGTTGAAGACATCAATCATGCAATCTGGGACTATCCCGAATACGATGTGGCCAGGTCCGATTTATATGCATTCCTCCAGGTACAAGGGAAACAAGATACTGTGGATATTTAATATGTGTTGGGGAAGCTTGATTTAGACTACATGGCCATTGTTCACGTTTTTTTAAATCGCCTCAATATCATTAACTTCCCCTTATATTTTTCGCAGAGTCTTGTCCACCTTGTTCTCACCCACTCCACTCGATAGAAACTTGGGCGTTGTGGCCGTGCGGTTAGCGACGTCAATGGTCTAAACGCATGTGCCATGGAGTGTGGGTTTGATTCTCGCCCTGGTGAGGAGGAAACTTTTTGTGACGCGAAAAATTCTCCACTGGCCCACTGGGTGTTGTGTAAATGCCATGTCCGTTGTCTCAAGCTAGATGTTAAGTGTTCAGTCTGTACGACCTCTGGTCGAAGACAGTGATTTTAATGTCTTTTGCTTTTAGTTAGAAACGTTTTGCTTGTAACATTACAAATTGTCTCCTGTCTGCACCACGCCAATCATGATTAGAAGACAGCATCAACGCTACTTAAGGGCGAGTTTTAACCCTCATCATATCCTATCCCATCCAGGTTAATTTCTATTTTGTTGAACTCTTTAACCTCGACCAAGCCATTTAACATTTCGAATACATAAAGGGCCCCACACACGCTCCGACGAGTTGTACAACTTTGACTCCGCCCCCAGGAAATTTGGATCGGTCTTCACTCCGACCGACCAGAGTGTCTTTGGGAAAGTTGTACTGTCCAATAGTCGTATAACTTGCCCACAGACGATCCGATTTGCTACAACACGTCGGAACGTGTGTGGGCCCCTAACGGCTCGGTTATGCCTTCTGGCGCCTGAGTTTAAAAGAAACGACAATTTGAAAACAATATCGGAACGTATGCGCACCGTTTCTGCTTTTATTTTAAATTTAAAAAACATGTGCGGAGGCTGCAAATATGGGTTCTTTGAAAAAGTTGACCTTATTAAAATTAGAGACTTGCTTAAAACAGAAAAATAGAAACCCTTTGTGTTGTAATTTAGCGCATACATCACTTTTTTTCAGATTACGGCAGTGATGGTCAACAGTTAGCCCTCATTCGTCATTCGAGGTTCTACAAGAAATGGGAATGGAGATATTTCATTCGTGATTTTCTTGGAACCAAACTCCTCATAGTGGTGCCCCAGGGACCTGAAGATTTGAAGGGGGAAGACCTTAGTGAGGAAATGGTGCGGTTTGAAGCCGGATTGCAAACTGACCCTCAAAGCTAGTTTTCATTCTGATTCACTACTATATGGTAGCATCAAATTGTTTACATAGTGTAAGCCAACACCATCGCTTGGTGAGATTGAGTTCGTATGTCGGGCAGTCTGCGTTGGCGGCGCTGAGGATCTTTACACACGTTTAAAAAAAATGGTATCAGTCTCCGTGTCTGTTCTCTTTAGTATTATGTCCTTTTCACTACTGTACCTACTTATCAACCACAAGTCGTGATTATCACTGATAAATAAGCTTACTGTCTACAAGAATATCATCCTCCTCGTGATTGAATACGGCATGCCGGTTTGGGTGAGCTGCGCTAATACTCATCATCTGATATGCTGAGGTTGATCCTAAGCACTCTTCCCAGGACAAGAATATCTGAGGTCGACCGTCTCGATGGCATAAACACTGTACATGAACGTTATAGAGAGTCTGAAAAGAAGTTCAGGGTCCGTTGCTTACAGCAGCCAGCAGGTCGGGCGTTAATCCTAGACTAGGTTATCAAATTGTTAATGTGAATATTGGCGTACTGTACATAGCAGCTTGGTCATCAAATTCAATAATTAATAGATGCCTATTTAAGACTATCATGTTAAACTAGATGAATTATTAAAATTACTTTTTTGAGGTTATGGCTTTCAGTCTTCTTATGCTCAAAAACGGGTTTTACGTTTTTATCCGACGTTTCGGTTACATATATTGTACCTTTATCAAGGAGTTAACTAAGTGGCGCCAAAAAAGTACTACACGATAGTTCCTGGTGCCCGGATAAATTCAAATTTCGCAGCCCCTACCGAAAAATAGAGATAACATAAAGTTGTGACAAAACGTTCTATGCTAGGACAATGTAACAATAAAACGGGACTTAGTTAACTCCTTGATAAAGGTACAATATATGTAACCGAAACGTCGGATAAAAACGTAAAACCCGTTTTTGAGCACAAGAAGACTGAAAGCCATAACCTCAAATATCACCATCATAGTCGATCTCTCATAGAAAATATTAAAATTACCTTATTTGATTACTTTATACTATAAAATTCAAATAGAAAGGGCCGTGCGTATATAATAAGATAATAAATTTAATAAACATAAATGGAGGCTATCCAGTAACCCGGTGAAAATGGTTCTCGACAACGATCCGACGGGCACAAGAAGGCGAGGTGCGCAGCGGGCAAGGTGGATCGATCAGGTGGAAGATGACTTGCGGACCCTCCGTAGACTGCGTGGTTGGCGACGTGTAGCCATGGACCGAGCCGAATGGAGAAGACTCTTATATACCGCACAGGCCACTTCGGCCTTAGTCTGAATAAATAAATAATAATAATAATAAATGGAGGCTATCAACAAGTTAGATTTCCTAGCAAAATCATTCAAATATAAAAATTAATGTCCATGGTATTGTTCAAGGAAGGCCTGGAAACAATGATCGAATAGAAATGCACTCGTGAGAGATGTGCCAGTTGGATGCCATTAAAAATATATTTACATATTCGTGATCCGCGCTTACACAACCAATTTTATCACAGTTTCACATGGGAAACAGCTCTACTGGGAAGGGATGTAAGTGATGTTACAAGAAGAAGTTCACTGCCTGAACACACCAGAGAAGACTGACTATCCCTATATGGATAAATTTGTCTCATACTTTAATTTTCGGATCGCCCATACTACTCAACGATGCAACATGATACAATCATGAAAAACAAACGAACTACAAATTAAAACCTATTTTGCACTCGAGCCCATACTTTAAACTTAAGAACTTTCAACATATTTGCTTAAATCGAATGCTACTTGCACAAGGAACTGTGTCCGTGCTTTTGCTCGTTTTATATCATTTTCACCCTCGGAATTGTTCATGTTGTATTTGCAATGCATTCGTATTGTTATTGATGACACAGATAAGATGAGACAAAGATGTCGTGTTTTGTCGTCCCGTTGGCTTTACTAGCGAATTAAAGGGTGTATGGAATCAAATTGCATAACTTTGAACTACTCGCCAAAAAATAGTCCATCAACCGATTGTCATGAAATTTGCAGGGACTGAAATACATATATAACTGTTTCACTGTAATTCTTAAATACATCCACATGTTGAAGTTTTTGCCTTTCTCGTACAACTAAGTTGTACCGAAAGGCTATCATTTCACTCCGAAAACGAACTTTTGATAGAAGCCTTTGAGACCCATAGTATTATATACCAATCGACTCAGCTCGACGAGCTGAGCACATGTCTGTCTGTCCGTGTGTATGTATGTGTGTATGTGTGTGTGTATGTGTGTGCACAAAAGCTATGAAAAACATTAGACAACTTTTCGTATAGTAATCCTTAACCGATTTTCTCGCAACAAGTTTCATTCGACAGAGGACAAAGCCTTGTTGATCACTATTGAATTTTATAACGATCGGTCATTGCGTTTAAAAGTTATGAAGAAAATGGTACATCAGACCATATAAACCCCGTATAAGGTTGGTGCCTTAACTAAATGCGAGAAAGGCACCACCAACGCTAGGTGGATTAATCTGGGTTTTTTTTGTTTTTTGATGGACTCATAAGATTTTGTACATGTCCTTAACTAACATTTTTCATCCTGCAAGCTATACCAACAAAAAAATAACTAATTTTATTGTCTCATTCGATTATTCAACTTAATTAAAGTCAACTTTCCCTTGGCGCCTCTAACTATTACAAAAATCGAAAACAAAAAATCAAAAAAGTGCTGCAGTGTGAACTGGCCTGAACAATGAAATTGATGCTCTCCCAAAATATGACAAATATCAGTCCAAAATTAGATTTCAGCGCTTTTCTTATTTTTTCGATTTTGGTTTTTAACTATAGAAGCGACAAAACAGAAAGTTTTTTGGAAAGTTTATCTGTATTAGTCGGATAATCGAAAATGTTAACGTTGGAGTTATAAACCAATACGAAATGTTGACGCGAAAGGCCAAATCAACATTTTGTGTTCCGCATTGATCAATTTTGAAGGCTTCCGAAGCTCGTGTTTTCATTCCAGACCAGTATCTTTCGATCGGCCACAATTCTAGTGATTTTGGGATCAAAAGCACAAAATTGGATTACTAACACTTTTTATTCTCAGCTTTTTATAAGATGTGGAATATGGAGGTGAATGCGCAAGATTTATTTGCATACGTCATGTTCCTTCGGCAGTATTTTCGAATGCTGAAGCCGTCTTCCACAAAATATCGTTAAAATCAGCCCAGAAGGGCTTTTGAAAGTGATGCAATTTGATTCCGTACACCCTTTATGCTTGATGATTTTTTTCCAATTTTTTTGTGAATTTTTTTGATTGGTTAACTCGTTGTTGCATTTTAGGTCTTAATCGACTAAAACAAAACAGTGTAAAAAACCTGGGTGTAATTGATTACATGACAGTAATTTTTATAAGCATAAGTTTGAATCAATTTTACCTCAAACCCATGAATCATTAATACTAACCTGAAACGTTCCCGGCGCGCACCGGGTGTTACCAGCATTGCATTCGTTCTCCTTCTCCGTTGCTTCCTGCTGATGAGAGTGGGCACAGTCGCACCGGCCCAGTTCGTTGCAGTAGGTGTACGGATCAGCCAACTGGCACTGTCGGTTGTTAACGCACGCCAAACCGAGTGAGATCGGCCCATCACCAAGATCGACACGTGTTCGAATTCCTATAATAGTGGAAAAGATACGAGAGATACGAGTACTCTACGATCAAGCTACACAGTGTGTACACACCTTCCTCACTCGGCATTGAAGTATTAAAGGGAACCATCGAGTACCAAAGGCAAAATAATATTATGGAAATTAGAATGGAAAAGCTTTCGTTTTTAAAACTTTTTTCAGAGGGATTGATACATCTAGATCTAAATAATCGAAATCGAACGTCGCTTTGTGCAAATTGATTGGTGTGGTTTCATTTAGGTGATTTTGTTTTAGATTTGCATCCTTATTAATTTTTCCATAATGTACCAGAATTCAAGACAAAATTTTCAAAACAACTTATCTGCTTTCGTAAAGAAAGATTCAAACGACGATTTGACGAATCTGATAGCTCTCCCACGCAAACCAACACCATCAACAGGTACCGGAAGCCTTCATCTACCTATTGATGGTGTTAGTTTGCGTGGGAGAGCTATCAGATTCGTCAAATCGTCGTTTGAATCTTTGTTTACAAAAGCAGATAAGTCGTTTTGAAATTTTTGTCTTGAATTATAGTATTTTTCCACCAGTAATTTCAACCAAGTTGAAATGTAAACTCGTCTTGCATATTTTGAATGTGTATTTTCCACAAACAGCTGCGAAAAATCGTTCAACCGTGCCGTTGATGCGAGAGTGAGAGAAAGCTCAACGCATCGAAAGCTTCGAAAGCACCATCTTACCTTGATGCTTTACTCTGATGCTGCCCTCTGTACTTGAAAACAGTGTAACAGATGCGGCCGTTGTAGTACTAGTCGTGGTCGTGGTCGGCAGCGGTGTAGTACTAGTCGTCGTTGTAAATGATTCCGATTCGGATAGAAGCGTGGCGACCGTTGTTGAAATGGGAGCTTCCGGTTCCATCATCGTCGTTCGGCTAGCCAAACGAACCATTGTGGGAGTTGTTTGTTCCACTATGGCAGCATCAATTTCATTATCAGTGTCCTGCTTTTTCGTGTCTGATTCTTGTGTTGTTTCGTCCATTTCCTTCGTCTGTTCATCACTCGCATGTCCATGTTTCTGGCTTTTATCATCTTGATATTCAGCGGTAGTGTAAGCTTCAGTGCTATCGTTGCTCGCTTCGTAAGACTCTTGACTAGTCTTTGGGGTGGATTCATCTTCTCCTTCAATCAAATTTGAATGGTCTTCTCCAGAGATATGATTGTGCTTCTCTATAAGCTCTACTTCTTGTGGATGCACATGCGTGCTATGTTTAATTTGATAGTAGCTCTCTGATTCTTCTCCGTCGTGACTCGCGTTCTCGTACTCATAGCTTTCATTGGTTGATTCGGTGGTTGAGATTTCTGAAGAATTTTGATCGTATTCTGTGGACTCGTGATAAGGAGTTGTATCAAGTGTTTCATTTTCATCGTGGTTTTGAAAGTTTTCTTCTGCCTCATGTTCCATTGCAGTGTACTTTTCCGTGTTTTCATACATATGCATGTGGGAGGTACTGTTAGTATCATCGAAAGTCACAGCTTCTTCACTAGTTACATACTCATCGTAGCTACCACTGGCTGTCGTACTCTCTTCGCCCGCACCGCCACTTTGCTCTACTTGTACCATTTCTTCGGCCTCTTCCATAACCTGCTGCTGCTGCTGCTCCGCACTATCCACCGGCTGCACTCTGGTCATGAAGTCCTCCACGACGACCGAATCATCCTCAGTGGTCGTCGAAACATGCGGCTCGCTTGGTTCCGGTTTCTGTTGTTGTGGTTTGGCAATGACCGGTAACTGTTCATCGTCTGTCACAATGGGATCGATGGGGGCGGATTCCACTACACAGGTTGGACCCGCTTGGCGAGCCGGAGACGTGCATTGACACCGGCCGAACAAATTGGGAATTAGAAAGTCACAGTGGCTCTCTTCGTCCCACATGCGACAGTGCGCGTGACTGTAGCATACCGTTCCTGGCTGGGCCGCTGGAATAAAAGGGGGGAAAGGAAGCATATTACAAATTGAGCAGTACATTGATCTAGCGTTTTTGTGTGTATCATTGAGTGGAAATCAGTGCTCTTGGTGGTATTGTTTAAGGGTTCGATTCAAATTTTATTGCATTCGTTTCGGTTGTTTATAAGAATATTCAATATAAAAAATTGAATATGTATTTTAATCAAGAACAATTTGATTGCGTCTAGAAATGCTTGAAAATATATCATTATCATCGTAGGTCGATAAAAATATTCAAAGATTCCTCAACATTCTGAGTTAATTATTAAAATACTAAAACGAATTTTCTATACTCCGATTTTCAACAACACTGCTGCACGATTACCGGAGAGGATACAAGTCTAACCTGTTGAATGCGAAGAAATCTTAGTTTTGACTTAGTAGATTTAGTAAACAATTTTTCATGAAATCATTGGGTCATCCGATAATAGTTTCCATTGAGTCATGGTCAACAATAAACTGACCCCGCATATCAGTCCCATACTATGTTTTCACATACGAAAATGACTGTTGAGTTTTCAATTACATCTTCTATATAAAACTTCTAAAATATCTAATAAATTGAAACATCATCAGATCTTGTTGAAATTTTGTTACGTTGTTCATCATTCGGTAGATTACCGTGAAACGATTTAGTATGATTGAAACATTGTTGCAATCAGCCCATGTAAATTCTTAATGGGACTTTCAATATGGGACGCACATGACTTGGTATTTTTTCACACATGAACATAAAAAAATCACAATTTTCATTATGGAAGTACTTTGTAACGAGTACAGATATTTTCTATTCCTAAAAAAGAATCATCATCCTAACCGTTACCTAACCATTATAATACAACTTATCTGTACATTTAAATATCGTTCAGAGTCCCTGATTGTTAAGGTCAGGTAAAGCCATGTGAGGTAACTCGGCGATTTTCGATAAACTGAGAGCGGATATGCTCATACGACAGAAGCCGAAGTTTCGGTATCGTTCGTGATGAGATTGAAATGTAATATACCTAAAGCAATGCGATAGCGTTCTTTCTATTCTGGCCGTTGATGAAGGCAATCCAACGTTACAAAAAGTGATTGTGTGCAGTTCGTTAGGGGCCATCCAGAAGCCACGTTGTTATATTTTTTTGTTAAATATCTTGGCTGTGCATATGCACAGCATATGTTTCGAAATGGACAAATTGATATGAAATTTGCGAAAAAGAATCCACGTGTCTTGGAGGGACTCGAACCATCAACCTCCTACTCTCTAGATAGGCGTGATAACGTGATAACACAACAAGACCACTTAAAGGTCACGTTTGCTCCACCGCGGTTAGGTCTTTTTTGCAAATTGAATTGACGAAACATTTTGCAAATATATTGACGTTGTTATAGCTTTTGAAGATTTTCAAAATTTTCAATTTTGGAGGGAGGGCATGTGGTTTATCGTGGAAATTTGGCAGACCACACCTGCCCCCCTATGACCACGTGTTTTATTTTCAAGTACAAAAAAAAAGTTTGTAACTAAAAACATATGGTTAACCCGATCAATTTGAAGATGGACAAAAATTCAAAGGTGCAGCCCAATCGGGTTGTACGCAAAGGTGACGTTGAACTACGTGGCTTTATATAATGTACATGTTTTCGACTTTTCTGTTCGATGAGAGAAACCAAAGCAAGCGTTTTTCAAGCCCAGGTTGAATCTGTTTTCGTTATTTCAAGACCAATATTTGAAAAAGGGCGTAAAAGTTACGCCCTTTTCGAATGTTGGTCTAGATTTATCCTGCGCTCCGAGATTGAGTGAGCATTACGCACTCTGGTCATAGATATAATTATCAAGATGTTGGGGTCAGAGCAAATTAGTACTCATTTTATGATTTCTCAGTCTAAAACCCGGTGGCTCGTTATAGAAAATCACATCGTGAAAGCTGGGCTGATAATTGCGTTTGGTGGTCTTCCTATGGAGGAAGTCAGAATTGACGCGATAAATAAGTTTGATAATAATTATTATTCCTTCATGTGAGTTGCGTCGGACTTTGGACACATAGGAATCTGCAAAAACGAACCGAAGAAAGTTTTCCAGAACACATCCACTGCAGCAGTGAAGAATATTCCGAGCTTCTCTACTGGCATCAATAGACGTAAGCGAGAAGCTGCCGTCAAACACCCCCAAGGTTTTGAGAGAAAACGCGCGTGTAAGCTAGCAGAAACGAACTGCACCAGCTGGTGCAGCCCTGTAAGTTGCATTAATTTGACTTCTATGCTGGCTGGAGGTCTCCAGTTAGCCTTGCGAACAAAGGTTCAGAAACCGGAGATAGCGAGTTCGATTCGCGATCCAATCTAGGATATTTTCGGGTGGGAAACATTCTCGACACCCCGAGCATAGTGTATCCATTGTATTTGTCACACAAGATACATATTGAATACTCATGCAATATCGGGCATATAAAGCTTTCAATTAATAACTAAAACAATGCTAATCGATTACTTTGAAAAGCAGGCCAAGTTCCAGTTGAAATGTAGTGCTATGGAAGAAGAAGCTTGCGATACACTTACGAGATTGACTGATTCACCGAAACCTAAACTGCTAAATATTATTATTATTGCTAAATTGTTAGCAAGTTTTCAATAGGTACTAAATATTATCATACCTAAGTATTATAACACACTCTGCCCATGATCGCATAAATGTAACATTTGCATTTTGGTTGATTTTCTAAATCGTTTGTCAATCCTCCCCACAAACTCAATCGTTTTCAATTTACCACAGATAAGCAAGATAGTAAAGCCTACTTTACTGTTGTGGGATTAGATGCAGTAAATTGAGCTTTCTGAACGATTCACAGGCTTTTTACTAAATGAACAAAAATGCGAGTGTTACAAATATGCGATCATGGGCAGACTGGAATCGGTTTTTACGCGGAGGATGTGGGCCGCGTGAATTAAAACAACGTAAAAAACCGCGTAAATCCCAAAATGTGTCTAAATGAACCATGGATATCCCGAAATTCTAGTGAAAACAAAATCGCATAAAAAGCGAATCGTGTACAAAGACCACGTAAAAAATGACTTCAATGTACATCGGTTATGAAGCGTTGACTCTTCCTTGATCGAATGGTCCAAGACAATTGTAAATCCATAGAGAAACGGCTGTAATATTAACGATCAAAGTCTATCATATTTTCGTGACGTTTTTTGATTTTTCGAAATCGTAAAGTGTACCCCAATTTAGAAAAGACAGACGTAGTTCTACGTCAAAAGAGGAATTTCAACTGATTCAAAATAAAACTAAGCCCAGCATGGAAATTATACATTTTCTTGAGTTCGAACATTTTGATGATGTTATCATGTTGTAATATCAAGTATTAGGATATGTGGAACTCGCAAACTCTTTCGATGCATCACGAATCAGGATACAAAAAAATGTGGACTCGCGATATGTTATAAGAATTTCGAGAAAAATTTGTTATAGTCCAGTTTTTTTTTTATAATTTCCTTATTAAAGTGATTTTTTGAACAATTATAAAGTTCATCACTGAACAACATCCCTATATATTCCTATGAGTATTTGGGACCTTCCGTAGCTCTGGAGGTACTGGAAAATCTTAAGATATATTAACCTCAGCGAAGCATCTGAATTGAACTTTTACAACAAAAAGTTTATCTGAGTCCAGTTCAGGAATCACAAAGTTGATATGTAATCTTAGAGATGCAAAAAACTCCTACTGCTACGAAAATTATTTTAAGCTTTTAGTGGAATGCATTTAGTTGTCATAAGGCGAGTTTGTACTATTCCATTTAATTCCACTACTTTATGACAAGCTCCTACTGTTGTTTCTTTTGAGTAGCATTCCTGTAGAAATTCCAGTATTGTCCATCAAATTGGTTTACCTTCCAATATTAATAGGTTTTTCTAAGGGCATACAAGTTTCATTCAGAATCTTAAAACTCTCTTCATTATGCCATGATTCTATGATTCTAATCAGAACCGTAACACAATGTCCTTTATATTCCTTTGCCTGAATTATACAGTTTTGTCATAAAATGCTAGTTTTCATTTTAAATCTACAGTCTTTAATATCTTTGGGTTCCTTTTGGCATTTATTAATTTACACTGGATTCTGTTTTTACACGATTTACATTTTCTCAATTTCCCACTCGTCCTAAATTTTTAACGTATATTAATTATCATGTGATTTTTCTTTATTCAGGATTTTTTGATACATGTTGCGAGGATTTTGGTGGTAAAATGAAGTCACACGATCAAAAATACGAGCGAAAAAAAACGTATAAAAACAGAATCCTGTGTATTGTAATATTTTGTTATTTAACCCTTTCAGGACGATTTTTTTTACATGGATTTGATGTACATATTTGAGGTTTTCCACTGGATCTTGCCAAAACTAGTACAGAAAGAACTGAAAAGTCGTAATTTTTCGGGAGTTCTAAGCCAAACTGCTCTAAAGTACATATCCTCGAATATCTATGTGATCATAAGGCATTATATTACCGAGTTTTGAATAAACGTAAACTATTTCAGGGTCTCAGTCTCAGAACATATGATCGACTCGATCAACCAAGTCCTGAACGATGTATCCGTGCATCATCGCTAAGCATCCAAGCAGGTCCATTGAGCCAATGCGATTTCATTTATTACTTTCATAAGCTACAATAAATCTTCCATGAGTCGATGTTCTAAGATACAATATCGACTAAAACAAAAACTCAGCCTAAAAAATTAAAAAGAAAACCATAGCAATTAGGCAATTCCCAATAAAGAAATCATGGTATGAGCAATAGATAAATATTTAATTTTCCACAAATAATGCAAAATTTCCATAAGCAATGAAGAATTTTCCACAAAACAAAAACAAATTAACACTTTTAAAACCAAAAATTGCAATTATAAAAGAAGAATTTTCCATAAACAAATCAAAATGTTCCACGGAAAAAATGCAAGCTTCTCATAAATAAATCAATATTAACAATAACAGTACAAAATTTACCACTAAATAAATATACCAAAAATTAAAAACTTGCCACGGAGAAAATATTAAAGAGCATTAAAAAATGTGGAAATTTCCATATAAGAAATAGGAATATAAAAAGCAATAAAATTGAACATTTTTCCATAGATGACCCCTTCTTTAAATGCGTTTGAAGTACATGGAGAACTTTATCAATTTGGTTGCTATTTTGTAATTTTTAAATAAAAAATTTTCTTATTTTTTTATTGCTCTTTATTGATGCGAAAGAAACTCAGCATTGCCGGGTGTCGCAAATGTCACAATGAACTATTTGCAGAACCGCACTCGAGATCAATTTCCGTGCGTTTGTTTTGTTAACCTCAAAAGCTAGCATAGCATAGCATATGTGATTGTACAAATCGTGGGTGGCTATACAATGCTCAATTGAGCAATCTACTGTATACTGTCACAAATTAGTACTTGGGATTAGTACCTTTTCTTATACAGTAGCAGTTGTATACCTGGCCACGTCCTTACAAACACGGAAGGAAGGGAAGGAATGTTCAAAATCATGAAGATGCAAGGAACCCATACTACCTTCATCTCGGGAAGGAAAATTTGTGTTAGTGGGTAAGGTGAATAATAGGGAGCTCTATTCGACAATATAGAGTGTTTGTCAATAACAGTAGATGCTGAAAAATTATTAAAATATATTCATTATTTACTTACGAACCGTCCAAAGCAGAACAAAGTAACCCGGATCTTGCAAATGTTTCGCATCATATATAAAACACGTTCAATCGCACACTTATTCACCGAACGTTAAAAACAGAACCACAAACGTGGATTTCACGAATGTTCAGCGTCCTGCCTAAAAAACGTCCGATCGCTTACTGAACAGAAATACGACAAAACAGGCACTAGTTGGTTTTCATTTCTACCGCACAGAACGAATAAAGGCTCCCCCAAACACACGCGATGCGACAGTCGCGACACGATTCTATCGCTTGGCGACAGCGATTCTGTCGCCGTTGGTATGGAAGCGAAAATAGAACATTGCTTGCAGCGACCAAACGATAGAATCGTGGCGACTAGTTGTCGCCGTTGCGGCGATGAAATCGCTTAGGTCTGGGGGAGCCTTAAAATCGGTCAGCGCGGACTGTCTGCTTACTGAGCAGAAACACGACAAAACAGGCACTCTTGTTTTGTTATCCTCAACAGCTGACCCAAAATTGTATTCTAATGACTTTTTTACATTTCCCAACTTCAACAAATTCAACCAACTGTTTTGTATATATACAAACCTTGTGGATCCCAAAACAAATCGATTAGCGAAAAAATCTTGCAAATCGGTCAACCCGTTCGCGAGTTAAATCGTCAGAAATGAAATACCGTTATCGGGGGTGACACTGGGTCAAATGGGGGTGAGAATGAGTCACTGTTTCAACTACTTAGAGTGCTTGTAGAATATATTGAATGTATCTGAGGGCAAGAAGAGTAAAATATAAGAGACCTTTTTGAACGATTTTGCTCTACGACCTCCAGACTGCCGGTGAGAGCGATGACCCATTCTCACCCCCAGATCCATTGTCACCCTCGATGGCGGTATCAACTCATTTTTATTATATAGAGATTTTGTGAAAAATTTTGATTTTTTTTTTGTGGAAAAAATATTTATTTTGTGAAAAATTTTGTTATTGGTTATTGTTAATATTGATTTATTCATGAACATTATGCACAGCATATGTTTCGAAATGGACAAATTGATATGAAATTTGCGAAAAAGAATACACGTGTCTTGGAGGGACTCGAACCCTCAACCTCCTACTCTCTAGATAGGCGTGATAATCCCTACACAACAAGACCACTTAAAGGTCACGTTTGCGGAAAAGCCATCAGAATCCGAGTACCAACCTCCACCGCGGTTAGCTCTCTTTTTTGCAAATTGAATATCTTTCGGATGCTTGATTTGTCCAATCTCCACATGTGCTTTACTATTGTATATCCACAGCCAAGCGAGTGCACATTGTTTATTAAACGAGAGGATCGCACTCCATGCCCCCCAGTAACTGTCTGGGCGGGCATGGAGTGCGATCCTCTCGTTCTCAATTTGCAAAAAAGAGAGCTAACCGCGGTGGAGGTTGGTACTCGGATTCTGATGGCTTTTCCGCAAACGTGACCTTTAAGTGGTCTTGTTGTGTAGGGGTTATCACGCCTATCTAGAGAGTAGGAGGTTGAGGGTTCGAGTCCCTCCAAGACACGTGGATTCTTTTTCGCAAATTTCATATCAATTTGTCCATTTCGAAACATATGCTGTGCATATGCACAGCCAAGATATTGAACAAAAAAAATGGTTTTCGTACGGCCGAGTTGCCGAATAATATGCAATTAATTGTAATCATGAACATTTTGTTTTTTTTTGTTGTAGAACATTTTGATTTCTTATGGAAAATTCTTATTTTTTAATTGCAAGTTTTGTTTTTACAAGTGCTAATTTATAATTGTTTTGTGGATAATTTTCAACTGTTTATAGAAATTTTGCATTATTTTGCCTTCGATATCGACTCGTGGAAACAAATGATGCTATACTAAAAATATTTTTTTGGGTTACTCTGATGGTTCTTTCGTATAATTTTCCAATGAACATTGCTTTTATAAGCGACTCATAGAGGAATGAATGTATTATAGACCCTTTTTGGAGTTCGGATCATTCGATTTATCCAATTAACCAACCCAAGCAGCACAAATCAAGCGAATATGGTTGCAGTAACTTAATTGTGACTGATTCTGGACACATATAAGCTACTGCGATCTATGTGTAACATGTGTGCTGCTCGGAAACTAATGAATGATGTATGACAAAATGTCCCAGTAGGTCCATTGGTTTGATATGACTTCAATTATTATTTATACAAGCTACTACAGACCTTTTAGGCTATACAAAACGTCCTGGAAACCGTTATGTTTGAGCTAAAGACACTATATACAAAGACGGGAAGTCTGATCCCTGAACAAATAAATCACAAGGCAACTATGCGTGCGGAACACTGCTGATGCTGGATATACTTTCCACATTGGTCTATTCAAATTTAATAATTCCAAAATATTTGATTTGTATCGTGTTCATCCACCCAATAAAAATCCACAATTCACTATAAACATGTTCAATTAATTTTCAACCACATACGAACACTTTTTTACCTAAATCCATGAAAAAATATTCAAATATCAATACAAACATATTTATTCGTGCTGGTTCAAATGAACCCTTGCCAAATATTGCGCGCGATATTTTGGAATGACAGGTCTCCTGCTCGATTGGAATGACACTGACAGTAAATTTGGAATTCCAATTGGAACATTTCCCGTCTTTGTTTATAGTTTTTTTTAGTTTGCGCTACTTAATCATCCAAGTCCGTGAACCCAGTGCTTCTAAGGCCCTACAAAAAAGTTTGCGAACAAATCTCATTGTTATTGTGCAACTTAATGTTGAGTCAAGATTACTTTGAGTACCTTGTCTCTTGGATCTCATGTTAAAGGAAATTAGGATCATATTCTTTTTGCATCGGGTTGGGTATAAACTGGTGCTGAGGACATTGCAAATGCCTGATCTGGAAGATATCGTGGGCTGAACTTGAGAACGTTTTGGAGTACCTTGAGCATCCTGTTATACTGAATATTAATCACTGGCTTAACGTTCAGGGTGACTCATTTTATCTAAGTATTCAGAATGATTCAAACATTTCAACTTCATTTGCATGCTCTTAGAATCGAAATCTTCCCAAGGTTTCGGATATCAAAGTTTTCAGGGTCTGTCAAATTTGCGCTCCCATATTTTTTTCTGTAAAGGCAATATCCAGATGAACAATTTTGCTGGAATGATGCCCTAGCTCTCGTTTGTGATTACACAGGCAATCTAAAATGCTGGGCATATATGACCCATACGTCCTGAAAGGGTTGAGATTTGTTTTGGAATTCAATTTCAATCGTTATTATAACACTATTTTTTAACCTAGATTGCTTTAGGAATTTGAGTGTTTTTTTTCTGGAACACTGCAACTTTTTTTCATATCGCAGGAATATCCATAGTTCGAAGACCCTTAGAATTTAAAAAGCATTATTATTAATCAGAATTTCATGTTGATTTTTTAAATGCAAGCTTCTTTATGTCATAACCTGAGATGAGATAAGACAACTCGGAGCTGAATGCCTTCTCATAATTTATGCTCGCTCCACGCGACGGACAGTTCCAGTGCGACCATCTTTTTTTCACCAACTAAAAATTAACAAGACGAATTAATTTATATCAATAATTACCTATTGCTGAGCAGTTGAACTGTATTCTTCAATTGCTACATAGTCAGGATGATGAAAACAATTTTTTAACTCCATTTCGCGTTCAAATTGGCAATGAAAAAGTTTGTTCATGTTGATTTATTACTTTCAAATCTGAAGTTGAAAAATCCCCGACTTCTAGCAACACTACGAAATTAATAACAAAATACCCACCTGCACAATAAAGCAACGCTACGCTTGCCGGCATCTGTATGTATCGTATCGTGCCGTTTTAAGTATGTATCGTAAAAGGAGATGAAGAACTTGTTTTCAAATTCTTCTTCTTCTTCTTCTTCTTCTTCTTACTGGCATTACATCCCCACACTGGGACAGAGCCGCCTCGCAGCTTAGTGTTCATTAAGCACTTCCACAGTTATTAACTGCGAGGTTTCTAAGCCAAGTTACCATTTTCGCATTCGTATATCATGAGGCTAACACGATGATACTTTCATGCCCAGATAAGTCGAGACAATTTCCAATCCGAAAATTGTCTAGACCGGCACCGGGAATCGAACCCAGCCACCCTCAGCATGGTCTTGCTTTGTAGTCGCGCGTCTTACCGCACGGCTAAGGAGGTTTTCAAATATCAAGCAGAATTAATATGTAGAAAATTTCTACTCCTTATGACAGGAAAAGCAAAATTCCGCTACTAGTGGGTCCACTATTAGACATTTTACCCTATACCCCATGATGAATTTCTTTTAGAAAGCTCCAAATCCGGGGAGCACTAGCTCTGATGATGCATTTCAACTTGTTCTACACAAATGTGCAGTAACCAACACGAAAGGAGCAAAAACAATGCGAGAATCACCATTTTTCTGTGGTGCTGCATATCTGATTCTGTTTTTTCGCACTTGTATACAAGTTTGATAAATTTGTTATCATGGCTTGTTATTATTCGGAACAGTTTTTGCCTCTCCTTTATCGTTTTTCTTTATCTATTGAGAGTGATTTTCTGCAAACCCTGATTATTGTAAAAACATGAACATTTTTCAAAACTGTTGCTGCAGTGAGTTGATGCACAAGTTTCGGTGGCGTGAGGCCAAAAAGCATGGCGGTGGCGTGGCGCGGCGGTTTTTTTTTTATATTTTTCCATTTTTTCCTGGAAATTGAGACTGAATCGTAACCTGTTTTTTCGTTTCTTTTATGGAAATAGGATCTTAGGCCCGATGGTCAAATAATGCAGATATGCATCGGAATTGCGACCGACGCTGCGTTACCGCTTTTTCTCGATGCACACCTGCGTCTTTTTAACGCTGAGTTGAAAAGACGCTACGTGGTCATCGGCCCTAAGATGCGCTTTGCGTTTAATGATTTCATGATTTGTATTTTTTACACTGCTATTGTTATTCACCATAAGCTTTTCGTGTTAAAAAAAAACAGGTGGTTCGAGAGCTACACCCCCCTCTCCCCATATGGCTTATCGTGGTCATTTTCCAAGCCCCTCTTCCCCATATATAACCACGTGTTTTCTGGACGGCCCCTAATGCAAAATAACGGAATGAAAAGTTAGTAACAAAATTGTCTTCTTTTTTGTTGCTGACAAAAATTTTCCGATCTTTGTCATTATTATCTACGACAAAAACAAAACTTTGTCGTTGGATCTCTTTTGTTGCTTGTTTCGCATGCACATTCAAGACAAATTGATCCTGAATAGAACTAAAGATTGAGATACACAATGTAAAAAAAGACAAGCCAGCGATTGAACCCACGACCTCCCGCTCTTCATCATCAGATACAAAGATCTGTTGACATCTTTTAGCAAATTTCCCCAAGCAAATTAAATTTGTAGTACTAATGATAAGACAAGAATAAAGTATGCCCTGTCCATTTCAAAACCATAATAACATAAAGGGAAAAGAAAGGAAAAATTAGAACAAAATAAAATCATTGGATATAATTAACCTAGATTTCCAGCACCCGATCCGGTAGCATTCCCTGGAAGGTCACAAATACCTCACACCCAAAAATAAAAACAAAAAACAAAAAATTAGAAATTTAATAAACGGTATAGTTTATATCTCTATTATTATCAGGGCACTTATTCTCTCACAAGCATAGTTTTATGGCCATTCGTCTGGTAACCACACTTCATAGGCGCCGACCACAGGAAGATGACTTGTTTTTCGGCTCTCCCAGCTACTTTGCCCAAATTGAAAGCGAAACTGCGATGAAACTAGAAAAGAGAAAAGAACCAAACAAAGCCCTAATTTGGTTTTTGAACGGTTGTAATGTTCGATTCAATTCAAATTTTATGCGCTCTTTCCTCTATCATTGAGATTAACGCTTTAGGATCACTGCTGGGGTGAAGGAAAGCACGAGATGTGTACTTCAATAAATTTCGAAAGGAACTATGGTGATCTTAATAGTAACAGCTAGTTAGTGTGGAATGTAAAAGATAATGTTTTAATTTGTTGCTCAGAGAGATGCGATGTAGATACTATTTATGGAGAAACAAGTACGAAACACTGATGACGGACTTATTTTTGGGGTCATTATTCGTTTCGTTAGTTAATTGCAATCTTCAAGTGGAATTAATCAAGGTAGTTCTCGTAATGGAATATGTATTACAAAATTAGGGCAACAAAAAAAATTACACGAAATGCGCTAAATATCCAAGAATAAATCTGAACATGACCATGTAAAAAAAAAATTTAAGTTTCAACTAGGACTTATCTAGATTTTTAAATGGCTCAGCTGCTATTGACTGTTATAGAAATAACAAATATCTGCGATTGTCAGTATCATATTACATTCGCGGATAAGTTGCACATGTTGATGCACAATTTTAACCTTAATCATAAAATTACTGAATTAGATGATATTTTAGTTTCGTTCTAACAATACGGAGTGAACAAATAAATCTCATTTGATTTCTTCTAATGGCTATTTCAAAGCTTTAATCCTACCTTGGGGCCTTCCTTAGCCGTGCGGTACGATGCGCGGCTGCAAAGCAAGATCATACTGAAGGTGGCTGGGTTCGATTCCCGGTCCGGTCTAAGAATTGATTATGAGAATTTTCTCGACTTCCCTGGGCATAAATGTACCATCGTGTTAGCCTAATGATATTACGAATGCAACAACAGTAACTCGGCTTAAAAACCTCGCAGTTACCAACTGTTGAAGTGCTTAATTAACACAGCTGTGAGGCGGCAATGTGCCAGTGGGGGATGTAATGCCAATACGAAGATAAAGGAGATACCTAAGTGATGAGTTTCTACAACGTTTATTCCTACTGTACAAACAAATGGTATGCTAATCCTCTTAAACTGTAGTTAAACCACATTAATCGGAAGAGGCCACTTACGCTTGCTGTCTATATTCCACATTTGTACTAGATTCTGCTTTTGTACCCCGTCATACGTATGCAGACAACTGTTGAATACTCGTCCGACGTGTATAAAAGCTTTTAACGGTCATCGAAATACCACGTGGCCGTCGGTGACGAAGCAGCACCCCTGAACAATAGAACTCAGAATGCACTGCACTTCTACACATTTCAGAGTCATCATCCATGAAAATGTGGGAAGTGGCGCAAGCCTACACATGAAACCGTTGCGTTTGACCGAGTTATTTTCCTTCATGATGCTGACCGGCTGATGGATCAAGCGGGGACACTTGTAGCAGACAATTCGTAGAACAATTGTCGAAACCTAATTACAGCACCAAACATCATCATCATCATCATCAGGCAACCCACGCAGAAGCAGTAGCAACAACACCAACCTGGCAGTTATTTTCTAGTGCAACTGTCCGTTCAACCATAATGGGTCTCTCTAACTAGATTGTGACTTCACAACGGAATCAATGCAATGGGGCCTCCGTTCGTCCGTCAGTTGTCGTCCGGTCAATGCGATGCGCTGGATGGTGGTCAGTGATTAAGTGCTCCAGGTACCGAAATGATGAAAACGTAACGCAATGGATACGATGACCGCTTCAGGTTTCAGGTTAATGAACGATGGTTTGTGGGCAGTGCAGCACAATGCAATGAGGGAGGAAAATTCGAAAATATGATTTTCCAATGTAGTTCACTGGGTAATGATGAGGGCGTTATGAAGGATGATCAAAATCGCAAACAATTAAATAAGTAATCGTATCATGGTCGAATGGCTATGAGTTACGCCAATTGACAGCAACAATTTTGCAACATTATTGAATGGATGGTGTAAGATTTCATGTAGCTCAATTATTAGTTTACCATTTCTCATTGGATGTCACTAAGATATTTCTCATACGCAAGGTTTACATACACGCAAAAATGCATTCACGAACTCGCGAGCTAGCAAGAGTTCGCCGTGATTCAAATCACGTTTTTGGGAATACCAGTCACATTTTCTGGTGCTTCCAAATTCGTGATTTCAATCAAGATGTATTTTTGCTGGCTAACGAATTTGAGAACGCTTTTTTGCGTATTGTTTACTAAGTCTAGTCCCTGGCAGAGGGAGGATCCATCTTTTCATCGACGGAGAGTTCCCCAACAAAATTTGAGGGAAATCTGCAAGTATCATTTTGAGAAGTATTAGGAGATGTACGGCGCTGGGGGATCTCCCTCTACATCTTCATCGTATATGGTGCCATTTAGCTTCAAATTACTGTTGTTCGATGTTTCTTCATATATTTTGTCTTGAGCATCAAATAGAACGGGCCGTCAATAATTTTGGAACAAGTTTTATCCACACTGATTTACACCCGCCTGGAACAAAAGCCTGGAACGAACCCGTCTGGTAGCAAAAGTTGGTGGTGAATGCTTCGTATTCAAAGTACATGCTATGGAGCGAAACCAAGCATAACAGTACCTTCCTGTGACGCAGGAGAGTCGCCACAGGGCCCGATAGAAGGAGATACCATCCAGGTGGTCGGTGAATTTACTTGCATTCTTAGTCTTAAATACAATGGCACATAATCTGTGAAAGTCGGGCCTACTATAGGCTACAGAAAAAAATACGGTTAGAAAGAGTTCACATTAGCACAAAACGTAACATATACAAAATGATCATAAGATTAGTGGTCCTGTACGAACAATAAACGTGGACCATGCTCGAGAAGGACTTGCAAGCACTCGGAGTATTTGAAATACGAGTGCTTAGGAGCATATTTGACGGTGTTCACAATTTACGACACGCTGGAAAGGGACGGAAGAGATCAGGCCGTGCGTTACGGTTCACACAAAAAAAAAACAAATTAAATATATATTTTTATAATTAAATAGGACGGTGTACAGCAGTACAGGACTAATCACGAGCACGTCTAACTCTATGGCGAACTGAGTATCCAAAAAGTAGCTAAAGATGGACCGGACAAGTTTAACTCATGAAATATCTGGATGTTATTTTCATATGTCATAACGCAACGAAAAATATTAATTTTTTGCGTATCTCGAAGAAGATGTCTGTTGAAACTTATAGAAGATCTGTTCCAACTACGTCCTAGAAAGCGATCGAGGATGGCCTTTTATTCAGTTGTTACATTTTGTTTATCCAACTCAGAGTTATGATTCTTTTAAAGGCAAAATCATGTCAAGTATACTAAATCGATTGAAGGCGCGAATAAGTTTTGACCAAATGAGCTGAAATTTTTATCTGAGGTGTCTATCTTATCATAAGAATTGTAAAAATCAGCTGACCGGTCGTTTTTTGGAGATTGACACTTTTTAAATGGGTTAAACAGATTAAATACACACATACAGACAGTCAATTTGTATATAACACTAAGGGTCTCGTCGTCTAAATGTTTAGCCATGTAGCCATCACGTGCTCTTAGTGTAAAAGATAGAAAAAAAATTTAAAAAAATATATAATAAATTTGTGTCTTTCCTGTGACTTCCTGTACTCAAATATCTAAAACAAAATACTTTACATCCTATATTCCAAGCAGTACATAATTATGTCACGTCTAATACAGTTTAACTCATCTTTCTCAACCACAACATACCGTAAGTGCCAATACGATTGCCCGGGAAACCCGTTGCGGAGGAGAATCAATCAGCGTATTTACTACGCGATGATGTGTTGCTCATTCATCTCACAATTTCCCGTGTCGCTACCTATTTTCATGCCACATTCAAACATCCATTAATAGAATTTCGAACACATCACTTTCCTTCCACAAGAGGTTCAATATACCAACTAGCTGAAACGCAAAAGCATGCAACAATGCCAGCCAGCCCGCCACCAGAGCAGCAGCTACCTACCGTCCAACCGACCTCGTTAGGAACCAGAGTCAAAAGGAACGGAACTGAAAGAAGATGGTCCTGTATGCACTTCTGAGGCTGAACCAGCGTTTCTTTTTTGTTGAGTATTAAATCTAACAGCCAAAAATAAAAAAATATAGAATAAAGATTTTACGCTTTTTTTAAATAATTTTCTCACATTCCTTCGCGAAATATTTCAAGAATTAGAGCACTATCTCTGTTAATGCGATTCACACTATGCTCCCCGTAAGTGAAATGCATTTCAACCTGTCAATGAAGAGTTTCTTCTTCCAGCGTGATGCATCCACCACGTGGTGTTTCATAAATTAGCGTTTCATTAGTGCCATCGATGACTGTTGAGTAGCGGTATCTTTTGTGTAATTGAACATGAACTTGCGGTGAACAGGGAACATCGTTGAATTGGTGGGAAACGGGAAGAGCTAGCTTGAGCTGAATGTATGCAAATGGCAGTTGAATAATGACAGTTTTGTTTGGATAGTTTCCTATTAATCTACCCTATCAGTGAGATGATTTGTCATTTTAGGTAATGCATAGAGAAGAGGTTCATGACCTGTGAGCGCTGCCAATATTGCATTGATAAGTTGAATCATTATAACGAGCAGTTTGATTCCAATTAAATTTATTTTTGTATTTATCAAGGTAGATAGTGGAGTTAGGAATACGATATTCAATAGGTGCTAACAAAAAAGTAACAAACATAGATCGAAGTTCTGTTTAGAAATTAATAGATTTTCAATATTTTTGAAACTGTTGATTTTTTGCCTTTACTGTACAACAAAGTTGTACCAAAAGGAAACAATTAGGGGATTCACTTAATGGCGTAGGTTGCTGTGTATCTGTTTATGGAAATGTTTCATAGGCGATTTCTAGACTAACATTTGAAAAGGGCGTAACAGCCAAAATTTATTCCATCTGATTCCTCGTCTACACACATAGCTATATATGTAGACGAAGAATCAGAAGAAATAAATTTTGGCTGTTACGCCCTTTTCAAATGTTGGTCTAGATTTGAAATATGTCCCTTGTGATTGGGTGTGAAACATTTCTATAATCAGATACGCAGCAACCTACGCCGTTAAGTGAATCCCCCTAATATCACTTGAATAACGAACTTGTGAAAGAATGCCCGAAGACCCATAGTGTATCATGTCGATCTACTCATCTCGACGAATTGAGGTTATGTTTGTATGTATATGTATTAGAGTGGTTCAAATTAGTATGGAAAAAAATTATATAGATTTTTTTAATAGGCCGCCCGCTTATTCCGTTCTATATATGATATAGGAAGCCTACAGCAGACTGAAGAGGGAAGCTAAGCGGATCGGACTAGTCATCAACACGTCGAAGACGAAGTACATGATAGGAAGAGGTTCAAGAGAAGACAATGTTAGCCACCCACCGCGAGTTTGCATCGGTAGTGACGAAATCGAGATGGTAGAAGAATTTGTGTACTTGGGATCACTGGTGACTGCCGAAAATGATACTAGCAGAGAAATTCGGTGACGCTCCGATCGAATAGAGTTCACCGCCGTACCAAAATGATAATCTACAAAACGATGGACGATGCTCGTGGAGGACCAACGCGCACTTGGAGTTCTCGAAAGGAAAGTGCTGCGTACCATCAATGGTGGAGTGCAGATGGCGGACGGTACGTGGAGGAAGTGAATGAACCATGAGTTGCTTGAGCTGCTGGGAGAGCCATCCATCGCTCACACGGCAAAAATGGGAAGACTGCGCTGCGGTAAGCCGGGTACGTAGACAGAATGTCGAACAGTAACCCGGTGAAAATGGTTCTCGACAACGATCCGACGGGCACAAGATGGTGGTGCGCAGCGGGCAAGGTGGATCGATCAGGTGGAAGATGATTTGCGGGCCATCTGTAGACTGCGTGATCGGCGACTTAGTTTTCGCCAAACGATTTTCATACCAAATATTTAATTTGATGATTGGAGATATGGAAAACATAGTGAAAGCGTCGACAATATTGAGTTTGAAAACTGCGTGCTCTGGTGAACCTGCCCGAAGAATGTGTCATACAGATGTGGTCGTAGGAAACGAAACACACCGTTAATGGCGACGAAGTAAAGCGTAACTGCCATAACAAAAAGTTCTAGAAGCCTTATTACCAATGAGTACTTGAAAGTGGCTCAGCAGTGCGAAAATTCCGAACGAATGCCAGGATGGTGCCGGAAAATCCCCAGTCACTAAGCTGTTGAAGAACAAAAGAGGCGTCCATGTTCTGTTTAACGCCTTCGTGATGTCGAGGGACACAAGGTCCACGTGTTTACACTCCTCGAACGCTGTAGAACGCCACGTATGCTATCAAACTAGGAGCTCGGCGGAGAAGTTGAAAACTATTCGGTAAATGTGAAAGGAAAGGCACTATTTTGAATAACATCATGTTTTATGCAGTGACGGTAAATGTCATTTCGATTCATGATACTAGTTTGCTAATAACTTTTTTCACAAGTTGTTTACAATTGTGTTTTGACGTAAGCTATTTCTACGGAGAAAGCTCGGATACAGGGTGTAAAACGAAAATTTTCAAACTCGAAACCGTCACGAAATCATGTAGATTCGCCTTTATCTTTTGAAGCATTTTCTAGGTTTATATTTATATCAAACGACTCGGAAACAATTTGAAAATTTTAGTTTGATTGTCAACTATTGAAAATTTCAATTATTTCTCAACACAACTAAACCAGCCAGCATCGGAGGCGATAATCGGGCGGAGAGCAGACTATGTCGTCGTTAAGCGATCCCAGCTATAACAGCTGTTCGCAGCGATAACTTTGGCGACAGTCAACGATGGATGATGGAGTGTCGATCGGAGCGGCAGCATCACTCGAGTGAAATTTTCTTCTGGTTGCGCTCCGATAGGAAATTGAAAATAAATCGGTTCTTTTAGGGACTATTATTATATTGGGAAGAAAGTTGTTAGGCTGAGAGGATTTTTCCAAAGTGCAGTATATAAAACATAATCGCTTGGCATCAGTAGCAGGAATCATTGCGTCAGTATCGGTCCGGGAGGCTATCGTCAGCAGAAAATTTGTTCACTATGTGCCATAAAACCACAATAACGGTCCCTAAAAGGAATTATTGTTGGTTATTGTTGGGTGGTGGGATGAGCGCGCTCAATCTACGAAGTCGTACAGCGTGCGACCCTGGCGCTTCAGTACGTAGACGACATCTCTCATTTAGAGATTGTGCTAACGTAAGAACTGCCTTTTATTCGATGAAATGCCTTTTATTCGATGGCGTACCGGCTTTTCAATATTCCAATTGAGGAGATGGAGTTCGAAGCTGGAAAAATGAAGAACCATGAAGCAGTGAAATTTCTTAGGAAATATGAAAGGAAAAAAACACCGTCAAAACGCCACTACATTGCAATCGGAAAATAAGGAGGTTTGAAGGATAAGCATACCTTTTTACCCGAAGGTAACAAACGCTGCTCAGAATATTATCAAGGAACATGGATTTCGAGCAGTCTATAAAAGTGGGAATATCTTAAAACAGCGGTTCTCAAGCTTTTACTTGATAGGTACCCCTTCGAACTTTTACATTCCATGAAGCACCCTCTATTGTTTTTCGCTGTAAATGAAATGGAAAACGGACCTGAAAATTAACGCAATAAATGGCTCACAAAATGTAGTCAGAAATCTTCGTTATTCTGTGAAACTTTGCAATTAGAATTAAGTTTATACGTCATCCCATAAGACGTTGATGACCTTTGGAGGTTTCCAAGATTCTTGAAAGTAAGCTTCCGCGCTTCATGAAAATAGCCTTTCCGGCCTCTTGAAGGGAGGCTTCAGAACGACTTGAAAGGAAGCTTCTTCAGCTTCTTCAAAAAAGAATTCCAATCCTCTTGAAAGGAGGCTTCAGAGCCTCTTGCGTCTTCTTCAAAAAATAATTCTGTGCGTCTTCAAAGGACGTTTCCGAGCTTCTTTCCGTTTCCGAACCTGTAGAAAGGAGGCTTCCGAGCCTATTGAAAGAAGGATTCCAAGCCTCTAGAAAGGAGACTTCCGAGCCTATTGAAAGAAGGATTCCAAGCCTCTAGAAAGGAGGCTTCCATGCCTTTAGAAAGCAGGCTTCCAAGCTTCTAGAAATGAGGCTTCCGAGCCATTTGAAAGGAGGCTTCCGAGCCTCTTAAAAAAGGCTTCCGAGCTACTTGAAAGGAAGCTTCTGGGCCTCTTGATAGGTATCTTCCGAGCCTCTTGAAAGGAAGCTTCCGAACCTCTTGGAAGGAGCCTTCCAAGTCGCTAGATAGGAGGCTTCCAAAACTTTTCAAAAAAGGTTTCAACCCTCTCGAAAAGAAACTTTCAAGCCTTTCCGAACATTCCGTGCTTCGAAATAGAAGGCTTCCAAGCCTCTTGAAAGGAGGCTTCCGAGCCTCTTGAAAGGAGGCTTCCGAGCCTCTTGAAAGGAGGCTTCCGAGCCTCTTGAAAGGAGGCTTCCGAGCCTCTTGAAAGGAGGCTTCCGAGCCTCTTGAAAGGAGGCGTCTGAGCCTCTTGAAAGGAGGCGTCTGAGCCTCTTGAAAGGAGGCATCCGAGCCTCTTGAAAGGAGGCTTCCATACCTCTTGAAAGGAGGCTTCCAGGCCTCTTGAAAGGAGGCTTCCAGGCCTCTTGAAAGGAGGCTTCCGAGCCTCTTGAAAGGAGGCTTCCGAGCCTCTTGAAAGGAGGCTTCCTAGTCTCTTGGAAGGAGACTTTCGAGTCTTATGAAAGGAGGCTTTCGAGCCTCTTGAAAGGAGGTTTTCATGCCTCTTGAAGGGGGCTTCCGAGCCTCTTGAAAGGAGGCTTCCGAGTCTTTTGAAAGGAGGTTTCCGAGCCTCTTGAAAGGAAGCTTCCAAGCCTCTTGAAAGGAGGCTCTGAGCCTCTTGAAAGGAGGCTTGAGCCTCTTGAAAGGAGGCTTCCAGGCCTCTTGAAAGGAGGCTTGAGCCTCTTGAAAGGAGGCTTCCTGAGCCTCTTGAAAGGAGGCTTGAGCCTCTTGAAAGGAGGCTTCCAGGCCTCTTGAAAGGAGGCTTCTGAGCCTTTGAAAGGAGGCTTCCGAGCCTCTTGAAAGGAGGCTTCCGAGCCTCTTGAAAGGAGGCTTCCGAGCCTCTTGAAAGGAGGCTTCCGAGCCTCTTGAAAGGAGGCTTCCGAGCCTCTTGAAAGGAGGCTTCCGAGCCGCTTGAAAGGAGGCTTCCGAGCCTCTTGAAAGGAGGCTTCCGAGCCTCTTGAAAGGAGGCTTCCGAGCCTTTTGAAAGGAGGCTTTCGCGCCTCTTGAAAAGAGACTTCCGAGCCTCTTGAAAGAAGGCTTCCGCGCCTCTTGAAAAGAGGTTTCCGAGCCTCTTGAAAGGAGGCTTCCGCGCCTCTTGAAAAAAGGCTTCCGAGCCTCTTGAAACGAGGCTTTCGAGCCACTTGAAAGGTGGCATCCGAGCTTCTTAAAAGGAGGCTTCCGAGCTACTCGAACAGAAGCTTCCGAACCTCTTAAAAGGAGGCTATCAAGCCTCTATGAAGGAGGCTTCCAGGTGTCTAGGAAGGAGGCCTCCAAACCCCTTTTAAAAAAGGTTTCCGACCCTTTTGAAAGGTGGCTTTCAAGCTTCTTGAAAAGAGGCTTCCGAGCCTTTTGAAAATATGCTTCCGTGCTTCTTGATAGAAGCACATAGAAGGTTTCCAATCCTCTTGAAAAGATTTTTCCGAAACTATTGAAAGTAGGCTTGTGAGCCTTCTAAAAGAAGGCTTCCGAACTACTTGAAAGGAAGCTTCCGAACCTCTTAAAAGAAGGCTACTAGCCTCTATAAAAGCGGCTTCCAAGCCTCTAGAAAGAAGGCTTTCAAACCATTTTAAAAAAGGTTTCCGACCCTCTTGAAAGGAAGCTTTCGAGCATCTTAAAAAGAGGCTTCCGAGCCTTTTGGAAATAGGCTTCCAAGCCTCTTGAAAATAGGCTTCCTTGCTTTTTGATAGAAGGCTTCCAAGCCTCTTGGAAGGAGTCTTCCGAGCCTCTTGAAAGGATTCATGGACATGGATGCTCGAACAAAATTTCGGTAAAAACGTGTGTAAAGATTTAAATCGCACCTCAGCGTCGCCAACGCAGGCTGCCCGACATAAAAACTCAATCTCACTAAGTGATGGCGTTGGCATACACTACATAAACAATGTAGTGCTGCCACCTAGGAGCAATTCGAAATGAACACTAGCGCTAAAAAGTAAAACACGGCAAATTTTAACCATATTTATCGGCACACTAGCACCGCGTAACGGGGGCATAACGACATACTTCAGAATAATCAGTACAAACTTTTACACAAGCACGCGAATGAAGATGAACGTCTGTTTTCTGTGCTTCCGAGCCTTCCGAGTTGAAATGAGGCTTCCGATCCTCTTGAAAAGAGGGATCCGATCATCTAGTAAATAGGCTTTCGAGTCTCCTGAAAGAAGGCTTGTGAGTCTTCTAAAAGGAGGCCTCTTGAAAGGAAGCTTCCTAAGATCTTGAGAGGAGGCTTCCTAGGCTTTTGAAAGGAGGCTTCTTAGCGTCTTGAGAGGAAGCTTCTGAGACTTTCGAGAGGAGGTTTTCGAGACACTGGGAGCCTTTTGAAAGAAGGATTCGGATCCTCTCTAAAGGAAGCATACGAGTTTTTAAAGAAAGCTTTCAATCCTTCATCAACGAAGCTACTGAGCTTTTCGGAAAAAGCCTTCATGCCTCTCTATTTGACAAACCTCTAGATTCTAGATTTTAACCACTTAACTTTTTGTTCTTTAGATCTTTCGTTGCACAGCCCTCCATACACTACGCTGGTTGTAGCGGACAGGATTCAATAGATTTTGATTTACTGATCGCCATGCATATTACGTACAAGACAAAGTTTTCGAATCTAAAATGACATAATTATCAAAACTGCATCAATAAGTTTTAGTGGAATTGTAATACATCTGCCATTACGCTTTTTGGTCCGCGGTACTGCTGAGGCCGGCAAAGGTACCCCCAGGAGTACATGTACCGCAGGTTGAGAATCGCTAAATTAAACAAATAAAACTTAGCTACTCATATTATACAAACTTCAACAAATTTGGATCAATTACTAAAATATATAATAAATTTTTATATGTGAATTTTCAATTGTCGTATCCAACAAATTTCTATTCTGAATATTAAAGTGTCATAAGAAATCAACAGAATTTTCAATAATATTTATGCATGGTGGTACTACATGCATCAATTGTCAGACAAAGGGTTTAAATGTTTAAAATGATATGCCTAACCGCCAGAACCCTTGCGAGAAAAGGCGTAGGATTGGCAATCCTGATGTGGCAAGTTCGATTCTCCGTCCGGTCCAGGATGTTTTCGGGTGGGAAATATTATTGACTTCCTCGGCATAGTGTATTCATTCCCGAGCAGGAGAAAGTACCTCAATAATACCTCATTCTATTATTGATATGTACCATACTCTGTTATGAACTAGCCATTCCATAAATAAATCAATATTAGCAATAAACTTTTTTGACGTAAACTACGTCTAAGGGGAAGAGTCGGATACAGGGTGACGACAAATGAAAATTAGCAAATTCGAGACCGTCACGAAATTAAGATAGATTTCAAACGCTATTAGCTCCTTTATCTATCGATAGATTTTCGAGATTTTAATAGCAATCGAATCGGCAATTTTTATGCCCATTGGAATTATTGATTATTAACGTAAAAACATAGAAAATTCCAATTCGTCACAAACCCAGTAAAATTTCAGAGTTTCATTACGGCCGCCATCTTGCGGTCTACTTTTATACGGTGATTCGCACAAAGACAAGGGCAAAAGAACAAAAGCCATGACCGAGGTAGAAGCAAAAGAGTAATGTCTATGAAAAAGTGCTTTAGGTGCTGGACATGTTCGTGTAAGCAACGCCCCCAACTCTAAGTCGAATAATAGTCAGTGTAAGGCATCAACACCACTGGGGGATGAATTTGGGTTTTTTGAGTGAAAATTTTAAATTGTCGCGTCCAATTATTTTCATATTTTGAGTTACGTCAATTTTGTTCGAAATCAGCAACATAAGTAATAAAAGAATTGGTATGCGATCGAACATGATTCAGACATACAGAACAGTCCCAAGACTCGCTTAATTTTGTTCTGTTGTGTGCGGTCGAAATAGTAGGTTGTGCAACAAGTTGCAAAAAGATGATTTTTTCAGCACGAGTCGTACGTTTATCGAACGAGGTTTGCTTTTGGAAATGTTTGATATCATGTCCATAAAACTATTTCATTTATCACGCGACGCAGAGAATGTACTATTTGAACACTTACCCAAGCTAATTCAGCAAAATGTAGTCATGTAACTACTGTTCTGATGTTGATTTTTCATTATAGCACCCAAATGAGTGTTATAATGAATATTAGTTTTGAGCTGCATAATGTTCATTAAAGCACCCATTTCGTTGGTATGGAAAAGTAGGCCGTTTTATGACTCAACAAAAAGTTAATTACAGTCACCTTTCCACATCTAGATATTGAAGGAACCATCGAGATAAGGAGAGATCGAGGAATGGAAGGAAAATTGAAATGGGTAGTAGATGGAAAAAACCCGTTGCTATGAAAAACGGTAAAAAACCAAAAGTCATTTCTTGTGTTTGATGTGTTTATTATTGCCCCAAGGTTGTCTAGTAGCCTAGAAACTTGAATATAACGACATAGAGAGAGTGAATCCTGAACAAAACATGATCAGAACATCGAAATCGAGATACCGAGATAGGGAGGTTATCGAGATGCAGAAAGTAAAAATGTATGTAGGGTATCTGTTCCTATATAAATAACAATAAGGCAATGCGCATATGAAATGCATTGATTTCTCACCCAATAATCAAGAAATATGAGAATAATTATGCTCGGCTCATGTAATTTTTAATTGAAAACAATTTGGTAACTTCAAAAATGAAATTTTCATCACATTATAGAAGTATTTAGCTAAAAAACATCATCACCGCCATGCACTTATTTCAATACCATTCAAAAAGAGTTAATACTATGCCTGTACCTATATCATTATTACTTTTGTGTATACGTAACGATATGATTGCAGTGATGCCGAATTCTACAATGTTTTGTATTTGAGTTGAAATATAATTACAAAATTGCTGTTTTTGTTGCAGTTTTCCATCTTATCAGTTCAATTTTGTGTTTGTCATAATTTATCTTTTCGATATAATTTATTTTACAAACATAATAGTTGAATTTCACAGTGAAAGTTCATTCAAGCGCTTTAAAATGAAAATCTAGGTCGGCAACCCTTGAGAGTACTGCAAGCTATGTAAACAGTTTGGAATACGGACAAGGATAATTTAGACGTTGTTCGAAATAAACCCATATCAAACTATAGGAAATCGCGTTGGTTTTTAAAATATAATAATATTCAAAGTGAAAATGTGATGTGCTTTATGCGCTGTGAAGTGAATTTTGAAGGGATAGAATTGTTTTAGCTTGAAATTGAGTGGAAAACAACGGCGTGAAAACAGATGAATCGCAATCTAGTAGCAATCGAGCAGTGCATCAAAGCATCAGTTCAGATGTAGGAAAATGAAAATAAAAGTGCTTTATAATTTTATCTTTTCATAATTTGATTTTTGTGAATTAAAACATTACATAAACAAAATCTTGAATAATATTCCAAACATTCAAGAATGTGTTCCATCCATTATTGTGCACATACGATGTGAGAAATAGATTTTTTATTTGGTTCATCGACTGTTGGGATTAATATACGGGCTGTTATTAATATGGGAACAGATACCCTAGTTCGTAGGGATGGAGAAAAGGGACATAGGGAGATATATCGAGATATAGAGTGTCGATGGTAATTATTGCGCGATCGGTGCAGAACATACTCGCATAGGGGAACGAAAAAGTCAAAATTTGAATCACTCTAAGCTCATGCTCAAACCAGTGACATAGGCAATCAAAAGAATTATTACCCCTTTTTCTTCTCTTCTTCTTCTTCTTACTGGCATTACATCCCCACACTGGGACAGAGCCGCTTCGCAGCTTAGTGTTCATTCAGCACTTCCACAGTTATTAACTGCAAGGTTTCTAAGCCAAGTTACCATTTTTTGCATTCGTATATCATGAGGTTAACACGATGATACTTTTATGCCCAAGGAAGTCGAGACAATTTCCAATCCGAAAATTGCCTAGACCGGCACCGGGAATCGAACCAAACCACCCTCATCATGGTCTTGCTTTGTAGCCGCGCGGGTCTTACCTCACGGCTAAGGAGAGCCCCGACCCCTTCTTTAAAAGTGTTTATTGATCATGGAAAATTTAATAGATTTTTTTGCTATTTTTAATTTTTTATGGAAATTTTTTTATTTCGTGTAAAATTTGGAAATTGTTTACTGCTAATATTGATTTCTGCCTTTCTCGTACAACAAAGTTGTACCGAAAGGATATCATTTCACTCCAAAATCGAACTTTTTATAGAAGTCTCGGAGACCCATGATGTTTTATACCAGTCGACTCAACTCGTCGAACTGAACAAATGTCTGTCAGTCCATGAGGCCAACCCTGAAAAATACATATTTTTCCAAAATAATCGAACAGTTAAAAGCAGCGTTGTATCGTGAGAGATATATCTCTTGTTAGAACTAATAAAACCCTCCCGAATTGCTTTATTTTTGGAGTTATTCGCAAAATTGGCCAAATTAGGAACATGGCCAAAACCGGTACAGTTCCCCTACCCTGATTTTTGTTTATTGGCAATTTCCAAATTTGTTAAGGAAAATTTCTAATTCTTCGTGGAAATTTAATTTTTCTGCCGATTTTTTCTTAAAAATGAGTTCCAACCTGAAGCAGCCGCATAATGAAATCTTTAAATAGCATTATAGAATACAGCCGTGGTTCGATCCTGTGCCGGCATAAAACACTTGCCGGTAATAACTATCCAACTGATAAAAAAATCGTTAAAGAGTTTACTGAACTGGCACATTTTCTTCAGTTACTCATTTCGATTTCACTTAACCAGTTCTATTTCACTTTCATCGCCTCCCGATATTCCATGCAGCCGGCTTGTCTTCCCATTGTGCATCATCGCTTGAATCAGATCCCACTCAGTAGCTACTGGCGGTGCGGCACGGGCGGCAGTATCGACATCCAGAAATAAATAGTCGTTCCCCCCTTAGCAGGCATTGCAAACTTTCACCCACAACGTGCGTAAAAAAACTGGCGACGTATGACTCGCCTTATCTTCTGTCTGTATAAGCAAACGACCGTTATATTAATTCTTTGGCGATGAGCGTCTTCAACTTTGCTTCCCTCTTTCCCGATCTATCAGGTTTGCTGCGATGACGCGACGTTCACGTTTCTATCAAGCTAGTGGTCGCGTGACATCAATCGCTGCGCAACATGTAGTTATAACAAATAACAATTTGCGTTGTGGCTTCGTATATGACTGAGTAAGTATGAGGAACTAGAGGAATTTATGCATAGGGTAACATGGAAGCAAAAAAGATGTAAAAACATGTAAGAGTTAGAGTTCCCATGTTCTGCTTTCTTTCAGTTGACAAAAAAGTGTGAACAAGCATGTTTCAGAAGGCGGGAATTTGTGCTGTTGTAGCAAAACTATTTAGACCTTTTCATACAAATATAGCTATAGGGTTAGAGAACATAAAAAAGGATTTTGGATCAGATAGAGAAAACAATTCAGAGAAAGCAGAGAACGTTTTCACGTTCTTCTATGATAATGCACAGCAAGAAACAATTATCAACTAAAAAATATTGCTGACTGAGTTGTTCCTAATTGTGTCTCATTATTGCCAAACACACATCTCTCTTGTTTTGACTTGTGAGTAACGGTGAATGAAGTAAACAAACATAGTTAATCTTGCTAATGCTGTCTTCAGTCATCAAGGTAAGAATGAACTACGATCATTAAGTCATTACGACAGAACGACAGACGTAATTGCCTACAAGTATCTGTATGACATCAAGTTAGAGTTTGAACTAATGAATACCACTTATAAAACACTCTAAAAATGCTTCATAGATGGCATTACAACTTTTCGGGTTTGGGGAGAGGAGGAATAAGGTTTTAAATAACGACGGTCGAAACAGAAGAACTCGAAAAACCGCTCATATCTTAGCTCATCAAACCATACTGGAAGACAGATTCCCATCAATTAAAGGAATTACATACCAGATTGTGCACAATTGGCGAAAGCCTTCTATGGCTAACTACTGTCTAGTTTGAATGTAAGTCAAAGTCTATTGGTAGGTACTTACGTGCCAAACAGGTGTGCTTTCGAAACTGCAGAAAACCATCCTCGCAGTGACAGCGACTCTCGACGCAGTGGCTATTAGCCACACGCATGGCACATTGATCCGACAGGATGCATTCGCTCTCGAGTAACTGGGCTGGTGGTGTCGCATTATGTGGTGGGTGGGTGCGAGATAATCGCAAAGCATAGATAGGGGAGAAAATGTGAAGTAATGATGCTGTCAATTAAAACTGTTTACGGCTAATATGTGCTCTTATCTACGACACTCTATTTGCTTCAAGCGTCCCTCAATAGATGTCTCCAACAACTTACATGGCAAGCACTTGGTCTCATTGAGTCGGACGTAGAATGGCGAACACTCGCAGTACCCTTCCAGGGAGCAGTAACTACCGCGGATGCTGTCCGAACAGTCCATATCGTGCTGACAGGAGGCACCCAGCTGAGCACTGGAACCAGCGTGACTGCCCGCTATCATCAACTGAAATTAAAGGGACGTGATAGGGTTGATTAGTATAAATAAGTTACATTATCGTATGATTTGTGTAAATTTTCATTTTAATCCGCCGTTTGAAAAAACCAATCGCCGTTGTTGATGCAACCTACCGAAGATATATATTGAACGAGCGAAGGGTTATATACAAGATATGACCGCCCAACGGAAACTACGTAAAGCAGATCATAAGATAATAATTAATTTGCTTAGAGCTTAGAGTGATTGAAATTTTGACTTTTTCGCTCCCTGCTTGAACGATAACATTTGCTGTTTTGATAAATCTCCTAAATTTTCAACTGAATTGGTTGTAATTTAACTGAGTACGAGCAGTTTGAAGTTTGTAGGAAATCGCCCCGTATGTGAATGATCGTTAACGGCTCATTAACTATTTAGGAGGAGATCCCCCAGCGCAGGACACCTCCCAATACCGGATACTCAGTAAAACGATACTAGCAGAGCTCCCTCCTTCAGCTTATAAAGTACAAAAGGAAGCTATTTAAAAGGATTTTAACGGCATGGGATATCAGATCTTCATGTGGTAAGCCTTGTACAAAATATTAAATTGAATAAAAATGTTTAAAATTTTGATGTTCCGCGTTATTTTAGAAGGTTTGAACCAACAATGTTGAAATCAATCTAATGCATTCTGATTATGTAAAAATGGTCCATATTAGCCATATTTTAAATAATGATAATGATTTGTTAGATGTGCCATGTAACTGTGGTGTTCGGACATTGAGATTTTTCATAGTTACATTTGTTACATTTACTTCAATTCAATTCAAATTTAATAGTGTCCGGTACTAGGAAACATTTTTCTGAACCGTAAATTTTTTCTCCAAAATTCATCGTCGTAAAACGTGTTCAAATAATCAAATATAGCTTGTATGAATCATCAATAGCCATATTTTATGTATAAGGTATAAAAGGAAACATAATCCGGATAGTTAGTTTTTTTTTGTCAAATGGCTTATGTGTCCGGCACTGGATGATCTCCCCCTAAATATAATCAACCCGAAGACTTCGAAGAATATTTCCTAATATGTAAGACGGTTGTTGTTGCGAACCGATCGAGCTTTCGTAAGCAAAGTTATAAAGAAAACAAAAATACTCATTATTGATATGTTATTCTTTTACGTGCTCAATTAAATTTCCCACGATTTAGTATTTCCTTAATAATTTTTTTTGCAAGCAGCACATTGTTTCGCAACAAAAACGCAACAAAAATTTCCTATGTTGCCATATATTTTTAGATATTAATGAGCAACATTGCAAAACGGTTTTCCAAAAAAGTTACTGTTTCCATAGTAATTCTCAAGCTTCAAATCGCGCGTGCTAAGTCAAAATACAACCAAATCTGTTAAAAATTAGGGAAGTTCTATAAAGACAACTGATACTACCGTATCAGCATAGAGGAGCGAAAAAGTCAAAATTTGAACCACTCTTATGAGCATGATTGAAGCCATGGTTGTTACTCTGTTTCTGCCAGGCCAGATGTAATTACAAAGAGAACCAACAGATGATATTTAAGAATAATATAACCTTCAATGTGTACAAACGGGTGACCCAAATTTGAGTAATACCGGCGCCGACCGTGTTCGAATGCGGGCCAATTAATGAATGGGTAGGAATATGTTGACATGATACTCATATTAATAGAGGCAGACGAGTCATCTGCACTTCCACGAGTAACCATTGGAATGTTGGATATATGGGGTCGGGAGGTAGCGAGGTTCGTTTTGGTAAACGTTTTGCCGCGTGTAATGTGTAGTTTTTCCGCAAATCATGTTCGATCGCACACCAATTCATTTGTGTTTCGAACAAAATTAGCGTAACTCACTAGGTAACTCACTCACTAATATTTT
Source organism: Armigeres subalbatus (assembly GCF_024139115.2). NCBI lineage: Eukaryota > Metazoa > Arthropoda > Insecta > Diptera > Culicidae > Armigeres > Armigeres subalbatus. Next base: position 53,077,204 of record NC_085140.1, read on the forward strand.
GATATTACAATTTAAAATTTTCATTTATAATTCAAATAAAAACCCCAAATTTATTATTCCGCAGTGGTGATGATGCCTTTCCTTTCTCCGACTGTTGTGTGACTTTTGAAGTGCTATTTTAAAGGGGTGCTGCCTAAATAGTAAGATAACCTTGTTTATAGTTGATAGAATAGAATCAATTTTAATGATTACTCTTGCTTACATGAACATGTCCAGCATTTGTAGCACTTTTTCATAAACACCACTTTTTTTGCTCCGACCACGGTCATTACTCTCGTTCTATTGTTGTACTTTTTGTGCGAATCAACGCACAAAAGTAGAGCGCAATAACCAACGGCACCAAACGGCGGTCGTAACGAAAATCTGAAATTTTACTTGGTTGGTAAAGAATTGGATTTTCAATGTTTTTACGTTGATAATCAGTAGTTCCAATGGGCTGATGGAGAAATGATGGAGAGTTTCCGATTCGATTGATAATAAAATCTCAAAAATCCATTGAAAGATAACGGAGCTATTAACGTTTGAAATCTTACATGATTTCGTGACGGTCTCGAATTTGGAAATTTTCATTTGTCACCCTGTATCCGAGTCTACAGATTTTTCACCGACACTTGAACTTATACTCTTCCCACTCGCGACTACGGGTCCCTATTCGGGCGCCAGTTAACGGAAGACCTAGGGTCTCTTCAAAGAATAATAAAGCCGAAACGAATTATATGATGGTTAGAACTAAACTGATTTATTATATCGATTCTAATAATAAAGAAACCTATTTGTCCCTAGCTAAACGATGACAGTCCCACGGTCGTGGTGTCGACTCAGCATCACGGGGTCCCACGGTTAGATGTTTACGAAAAAGTCACGTTACTGTCTTCCCACGGAAGACGGGTGTTAACTCTCGCAAGAAGTTGCATTCGATGCAGAATCCGGTCCCATTGTTTCCTGTTGAAAATTGGCCGGATCGGACTATAGGCTCAGAAGTTATGGTCAAAATACTTTTTTTTCACCAAAAGTGCGTAGAAATTACTCACTCGAAAGAAACGAGAAAGGCACCATCACCGCTAGGTGGATTAATCTGGGTTTTTGACGTAGGACTACGTCTGTGTTTTCTATATTGGGGTACACTTTACGATTGCGAAAATCGGGGACCGTCACGAAAATATGATAGACTTTAAACTTTAATATCTAAGCCGTTTCTCGATGGATTTTCAATTTTTTTGGACCATTCGATCAAGGATGAGTCAACGCTTCTTTGTATTTATTTGAAAATACTGATTTTCAACTATTTATTATCGATAATTGATAAAAAGTTTAGAAATAGGTAAACTAACCAATCACGTACATGCATCACAAGCACAGACATCAAAAATCAATCACTTGCGGGTTTGGATCTAATCCTCAGTTTGAACAAGATTTCACGCACAGCAGACGCATCAAAGCGATTGTAGCGGAGCGGACACAGCATCATGGAGGCGCTAATAACATTTTCAAAGAAAATCCATCGCATTGGTGGTGGTGCTCGATGTGTTGCTGCAGATCATTCAACCTCAACGAACCAGAATTTCATATGAAGAAAAGGTTGACCATAAAAATAGCACTGTGGCGATCCCGCACCAAATTATCAAAATTGATTACAAATTGTGTTGTCAGTTAGTTGGAAAGGAACATTGGGAATAGAAAATTGGTTCTTCTCAGGACCAACATTTTATAAAAAGAAAGAGTTAATTGCGAAAATGGACTGTTTCGGTGGCATCGGGTTTGGCGTGGTAGTTTGGTTGCTGTTAGTGATCCCATCCATTAAAATTCACTACATCATCTCCCTCCGACGCGCTATCAAATTCGCTATTTACGATTGAGTTTTGAACTTTGAAGAAAGTTTATTTCGGATCAACTTTCTTTTGTATAAAATCCATGAAAACTATCTACCTACAGCAACTACCCATTAGTGAACGTCGCTTGGACAGACATCATCTCCCTCCGACGCGCTACCAAATTCGCTATTTACGATTGATCTCATACCCAAATTCAGAATCTTTCGAGAAAGTTCCATTGGATTCTTAGAATTCATAATAATCCGAACGGTCCGTTGTCTGTGGAAACCCGATCGAACTGGCTCGCGCGCGCGGAAAAGCAGCTTTCTTATATCTAATGAAGTAATCCCATTAGCCCCGCCCCTTCATTAATCGTTATATTTACACTATACCAGCTCACAAAGGGGCGGGGCTTACGGGTTTAATTTATTAAATACAAGAAAGCTGCTGTTCGGCGCGCGCGAGCCATTTTGATCGAGATTCCACAGAAGGCGGTTCGACATCGGATGCAGCGAAGCGGACACAGCAGCACGAAGTGGGTGGCAGTGTGGCAATGCTGCAAATTTACACTAGCGATTTGATGCAGTTAGTGATTGGAATGGGAATTGGGAAAAGAAAATCGGTTCTTCTCAGGACCAACATTTTACGAAAAGGAAGAGTTAATTGCGAAAATGGACTGTTTCGGTGGCATCGGGTTTGGCGTGGTAGTTTGGTTGCTGTTAGTGATCCCATCCATTAAAATTCACTACATCATCTCCCTCCGACGCGCTATCTAATTCGCTATTTACGATTGAGTTTTGAACTTTGAAGAAAGTTTATTTCGGATAGTCGGATCAACTTTCTTTTGCATAGAATCAATAAAGTCGCCACCTTTGTGAAAACTATCTACCTACAGCAACTACCCATAAGTGAACGTCGCTTGAATAGACAGATGCCAAGGGATAATGTTTGGTAATATGAAGAAACTTTGTCTTGAGTCGAATTTCTGTTGTCATTCCTCGCAACAATACGCATCTTAGATAAACAACATCTCATAACCAAATTCAGAATCTTTCGAGAAAGTTTCTTTGGATTCTTAGAATTCATAATTCTCCGAACCGTCCGTTGTCTGTGGACACCCGATCGAAATAGCTTGCGCGCGCGGAAAAGCAGCTTTCTTATATCTAATGAAGTAATCTTATTAGCCCCGCCCCTTCATTAATCGTTATGAGTGCACATTATATTTACACTATATCAGCTCACAAAGGGGCGGGGCTTACGGGTTTAATTTATTAAATACAAGAAAGCTGCTGTTCGGCGCGCGCGAGCCATTTTGATCGAGATTCCACAGAAGGCGGTTCGACATTTCGGATGCAGCGAAGCGGACACAGCAGTACGAAGTGGGTGGCAGTGTGGCAATGCTGCAAATTTACACAAGCGATTGGATGCAGTTAGTGATTGGAATGGGAATTGGGAAAAGAAAATCGGTTCTTCTCAGCACCAATATTTTACGAAAAGGAAGAGGTAATTGCGAAAATGGACTGTTTCGGTGGCATTTGGTTTGGCGTGGTAGCTTGGTTGCTACCTACCTACCGCTCATCTTCGCCGGTTGAGCGCTTCGGCTCTGCTCCGGTTCAGCTTTGTCTCGTTCTGACATCACCGACCGAATTTAACGACTTTGGTTTTTTTCCGGTTTCACTCGTCGGGATCTACTGGAAGTTCTCGATCTTCAGGTGATTATAGCTGAATGTGAAAACTCACTAAACCTATAATTGTTTCATTTCAACTTCTCTCATTACAGAACCCACCAATTAGCATTATCCCGCTTGTTTGTCATCATTTATTGACCCGGATACCTCATATTAAAGATACTCGTTGACAAATCCAAAAATGGATAACTTATCTATTTTTCTTATTTTCATTTACAGAGCATTCATCGAAGGCAGAAAACTTCTTATTACCCAATTTTAATGGCATTCGTACGATAATCTCATAAATGGAAATTAATAGAGAATAATTTTACCTTGTTTCTTTATTTATTTACAGAAGCTCATCTATCAAATGTTTACAGGATCTATCAAATGAAGCAAGAGAAATGGACTTCAGCATCCACTATAAATAACCGGAATTCACAGATACCCATCGAAACCATAAACAAACGGCTCTTATCAGGGCCACCAATAATTGATGAGGAAGAAAGAGCTTGTACGAGAGTGAAATATCAAATAACACAAACTATGATGACAAATACCATCCATTTCGTATAGCTACGTAGTCCTACGTCACTTTTGCGTACAACCCGATTGGGCTGCACCTTTGAGTTTTATTATATTATTGCAAATAAAAAGCTTAAAATGTAATTTCCTTCCAAACTTTAAATACAAACAATGAAAGATATTTTCTTATATAGGCAAGTTGACTGTTTTTTCGTTTGTTTCACTTACCATTCGAGATATATTCAACATGAACATTGATGCTAGCTGCCCAGTTGCATTAGGTACCACAGCAAAGGACAGATGCAATACCTTATCGGAGTTTTACACCTTATCCTCAACGTAATGTTGCCTGGATACTAGGCCTTTAATTCTGACCTGAACCTTCCAAAACAATGTCTCTGTTTGTTTGGAATTGTTTGTACCACTGTTTCGTTCAAATTGAATATTATTTAATGTTTCGGTTCTTTAAAGTACCGGATAACCCTTTTTCTACGAAGTATTCACGGATTTCGGTAAAACACAATCTTATTTGCAGCTCAGAGAGGGCAGTGTTTTTTTTTATAGAAATTCGCCAAGAAATTTCCGGATAAAGCTTTTAAACAAGAACGCCACTATTAAATGGATTGTGCTGTTTAAAATTGTCCGTATTCTTCGAAAACCCTTTCTCAACATTTTCCAGCATTAACTTTATAAATCATCATTTAATCATTAACTGAAAAAACTATATTTTCCCGGTACGAGTTGGAAAAGGTCCCATAACCTTTTCGCGTAGAGTCGTTCCTTTCGGTCTGCCTGCTTGCGGGATAAAGTTTCAAATGTTCACCATTCATATGGTTTCATGTACGATGTATTTTTTCTTGCCATTGATTATATTCTCAAACACGGAATTTTCAGAATCCATCCTCCAAACCCGATGAACGGAATAAGGAACGAGTAGATTTAGATGTACCCTTATTCCGGTCAAGATATTTTTCACTTTTCAGCATTTTCTATCGGGAAAATACAGACAACAATTTGGTAATACGCTATAATATTACCTGTTTTGTCTTGTTATGCTGCTGTGTTTGAAATCCAGGGCAAATTTTCACTTAAAAATGCTTAAATATTATGACAGACGTTCTTAGCAAGTGGGTTAATGAAAACAGTCAAAATGGCGCTCGTAGTGACGACCAACAAATTTTGTTTAAATTTTCACTATTAATCGCTATAAATGACGCTGGTTTTCATTTCATTTCATGCATACATAACCATAGAAAAGTACAAGGATATTTTTCTGTTGTTTTTAGACAAAAACTCTTTATTATTTATCATTTTGTCTCGCGTGAACGGAATTAGGTGCTGATTGGAATAAGGGCACAGCACGGTATAGTACAATGAACCAATTATTCCGCTCTATATAGAAGAAAAGAAACCATCCCACAACACTATTACCCAGCTTTAGCAGCATCTCCAATCTATGAGTAGGGACTCCACTGTCTATCGGCTGGGCCACCCCATTCATACAACCCAGTTCAATAATACCCTAAAAGTAGGCAATTACCAAGGATTGGAACGCGCTGTATAGGGGTTGCATGATGCTTGAAGGAACTAAAATTTTCAATAGTTTAGCGTTGATAATCAATAGTTTCAATACCACTGGCAAATTGGTGGAGAGTTTGCAAATCGATTGATATATAAATCTTTGAAATTCATCGAAAGATAAAGGGCCTATTAATGTTACAAATCTTACATGATTTCGTGACGGTCCCCAATTTTGAAATTTTCATTTTACACCCTGTATCCGAGTCTTCCCCTTAGACGTAGTTTACGTCAAAAAAAGTTAACAAAATTATTTTAAAACTCAGGTAGAACATAATTTTGAGAGGATCCAGAGTACATATTTTTTAGTTATATCTGGTTTTAATTTTATAGAATATCAAGATTCGATCACCAATTAACATCAAATAACCGATATCACGATTCACTCAACAAGCATTCACTTTGCTATGCAAACCGGACCGAGAACTAATGGTTCAAAGCTGTTGGAGGTAGCGCTTCCGAAAGTCAAATTTAGTCGCGCAAAATCGTGTTTTCAACACAAACCGCAGTCTTACAATCATCCGGTCGGTGGATATTCTCCTTTGATTTGTTTTTATTTTGCTGTTTTCACCATGTTTTCCATTGGTGATCTCTCAGTGGGATATGGAAAGCTATCATGCACCGAACCAAGCTGCACCGGCCGATGGATGCCACACGGTATCGGCGAGTGTCTGCAAACAGTGCGGCGGTCGTGAAACAACATGACCTTCATTTTGCGGCATACCGATCATTGAAACACTAATCGTGTTCGGGGGTGCCATTGAGTGGGAAAACTCGTTAGACACTTTTAGCCAAATAGGAAAGCAAACTGCGAAGAAAGCACATCTAAAAGTGATGTTTGCCATTAGAACCGTGCTTGTAATGAATTTAATGAACGTCTCCCAGCAGCTTATAGCTGCTGGATATCTGCGTCTAACTTTGGTGCACCTTCGTCGCAGATATTTACCACTCCGCTCTCAAGCGCGTTTCTGCTTATAGCATGCGGTTTGAATGTAACGATCCTTGCGGGGCACAGGTTGGTAAAGTGTACTTGGATAGACAATTGCCTCACGACATTCGCCTTATTTGATTTGCAATGAGTCAATGGATGAACCAGGAGACCCGTTGGGGACTTGAGCATAATAAGGGTGTGCGATACAATTGTTTTCTTGAGAAAACATTAAAAAAAATCCATATTGCTTCTGCTGCACGCTTCCTGCTTATAGGAAGAAAATTCATATTCATCAGTTGTTTATTATTATTTCAAGCATGTCGATTCAATGAAGTAGTGGTCAGAGAATTAATTTGCATGTTTTTGGTGCAACCATGGGAATAATGCAAGATGCTAAAAATTGTAAAATTGATCGAAAGAAATCTCGCTTAAGTTTTCAAAAGGACCTAAGTAACATTTTTTTCATGAATTAATATGAATAGCGCAATCAACAGAATAACATGAAAGGTTTTGATTGCAGTACACAAATTAATTCATGAGAAAATGTTACTTAGGTCCTTTTGAAAAGTTAAGCGAGAAATGCAGTGTTTTTTTTGTGCAGCACAAAATTATGTATATTTCCGAGAGGGTAGCGTTTGATGTTGTTTTGATTAGTATGCAGAATGAACGTCTAGAAACATTTGTTCTGCCTTGTGCAATCCGTACGTAAATTAACAGCTCAAGCTAAGCCCTTCGTGTAGTATCCTATCACGAAAATGATCTTAGTTCGAGAAAAGAAAGGATAACTGGGGTTATTGTCCTATTTTGGACCCCTAGAGGAAGTGCTTTTCCCAATATATGCTTATATCTATTGAAATACAGGTTCGATACGGGCGGAAATCACACAATTTCGAAGATGAAAATCTTATGTTTGAAATAGAAATTCGAAATTAACTTCAGTTATTGATAAACCGGTGAAATTTGAAATTTTCTGAAATGAAAATATTCTTCGTTTTGGACAGTGCAACATATTTTGGACCCTCAAACGTACTCATTTTGGATACTCCTAAGATGATTCCTGCATTCTAAATTCGAAATTTCTACATGAACTTATTATGTCCATTTTGAGATTTTTGAGATAGTGTTGAGTGAGCATCTGCAAATGCTACTGGGAGCACTGCAAGTACCACTCAGCATACTACACGGACAGATAAATCAACCCAAACTTTGAGTTCAATATACGCACTGATGAGAATATCGCAGAAAAAATTTACTCAAAATTGGGTAGTTTTCCCTTTCTTTCCCATAATTGGTATCAAAACTAGAGCAAGATGCAAACACCTCACCGAGGTTGCTCAGCACAATAACCCAAATTTGAGTAAATTCAATATTCTCTATTTTGGGTTGATTAAGGTCCGCTTTGGATAAATTAAACTCAGCTTTGGGTAAATTGTTTACATGGGATTAAAGGCAAACTACATAGTGCCAAAAAGTCATTTTACTCAAATTTGGGTTATTGGCCCAAACCACGGTTTTGAGTGCAAACAACCCACTTTTGGGTAGTTTTGGTTTTCAGTGTATAAGCACACAGCGGTCGACATCTCTTCCTCTTTCGTATACGGGATCTCGGGCAGCAAGGTTATGTGGCAGGGGAGCGGTTCTTCCCAGCAACATATAGGTTTCACACCCTCCAAGAATATTACGGCAAATAACGTGTTCTCGTCGTTGCCACTTGACGACGCCGGTAATTCGCCGAAGAAGCAGCAACTGCAGCTACCGCAAGTACAACCATAGCGGAAGGAGAAGTGCCCGCCTGTGTTTGTGAAGGGCGATCAAATTTAAAATATGAAATGTTTTTTAATTCTTTTTGTTACAAGTTTGAAGTTTCATTCCGTGCCGATAGTTCGAACGAGCCAGACGTGTGTGCTGTGTCTCATCGCGGATTGTGTTCGGTAGTGAAAAGGCTATTGTGTGGTGCGCTCCTACCTACGGATCCAAGGCGATCGCTGTCGGCGAGTGAAGTAGCTGCTTCTGGCGACGCCAGTGAAGCAGGCTATTGTTATTGCTGCTACCTACAGCAGCAGGGGCAGATAAGTGGCAAAACTTTTTATTGTTCTCCCTTCTGTTTAATACAGATTGGGACTGCTTAGAACTAATCAAATTAGTTTTTTTAAGTTTTTTTTTCTCTAATTTGCTATTAGTTTTAAGTTAGTATAAGGAAAGTGGCAGACGAAGATGGCAGTATGGTGATGGACCTAGGGGAACGCGCGCAGGACATAATTCTACCGGCCCCGGATCTCCAGGAAATCCAGGAGGAGATCGGCCGGCTGAAGAACAACAAAGCCCCTGGGGTTGACCAACTACCAGGAGAGCTATTTAAACACGGTGGTGAGGCACTGGCTAGAGCGCTGCACTGGGTCATTACCAAGATTTGGGAGGAGGAAGTTTTGCCGCAGGAGTGGATGGAAGGTGTCGTGTGTCCCATCTACAAAAGGGCGATAAGCTGGATTGTAGCAACTACCGCGCAATCACATTGCTGAACGCCGCCTACAAGGTACTCTCCCAAATTTTATGCCGTCGACTAGCACCAATTGCAAGGGAGTTCGTGGGGCAGTATCAGGCGGGTTTTATGGGCGAACGCTCCACCACGGACCAGGTGTTCGCCATTCGCCAAGTACTGCAGAAGTGCCGTGAATACAACGTGCCCACACATCATCTATTCATCGACTTCAAAGCCGCATATGATACAATCGATCGGGACCAGCTATGGCAGCTAATGCACGAAAACGGATTTCCGGATAAACTGACACGGTTGATCAAAGCGACGATGGATCGGGTGATGTGCGTAGTTCGAGTTTCAGGGGCATTCTCGAGCCCCTTCGAAACCCGCAGAGGGTTACGGCAAGGTGATGGTCTTTCGTGTCTGCTATTCAACGTCGCTTTGGAAGGGGTAATACGAAGAGCAGGGATTAACACGAGTGGCACAATTTTCAATAAGTCCGTCCAGCTATTTGGCTTCGCCGACGACATAGATATTATGGCACGTAACTTTGAGAAGATGGAGGAAGCCTACATCAGACTGAAGAGGGAAGCCAAGCAGATCGGACTAGTCATTAACACGTCGAAGACGAAGTACATGATAGGAAGAGGTTCAAGAGAAGACAATGTGAGCCACCCACCGCGAGTTGGCATCGGTGGTGATGATATCGAGGTGGTAGAAGAATTTGTGTACTTGGGCTCACTGGTGACTGCCGAAAATGATACCAGCAGAGAAATTCGGAGGCGTATAGTGGCTGGAAATCGTGCATACTTTGGACTCCGCAAGACGCTTCGATCGAATAGAGTTCGCCTCCGTACCAAACTGACCATCTACAAAACGCTCATTAGACCGGTAGTCCTCTACGGACACGAGACCTGGACGATGCTCGTGGAGGACCAACGCGCACTCGGAGTTTTCGAAAGGAAAGTGCTGCGTACCATCTATGGTGGGGTGCAGATGGCGGACGGTACATGGAGGAGGCGAATGAACCACGAGTTGCATCAGCTGTTGGGAGAACCATCCATCGTTCACACCGCGAAAATCGGACGACTGCGGTGGGCCGGGCACGTAGCCAGAATGTCGGACAATAACCCGGTGAAAATGGTTCTCGACAACGATCCGACGGGCACAAGAAGGCGAGGTGCGCAGCGGGCAAGGTGGATCGATCAGGTGGAAGATGACTTGCGGACCCTCCGTAGACTGCGTGGCTGGCGACGTGTTGCCATGGACCGAGCCGAATGGAGAAGACTCTTACATACCGCACAGGCCACTTCGGCCTTAGTCTGAAATAATAATAATAATAGTATAAGGAAAATTATCCTTCCACCTTGCGGGGTGAGAATGGAGGCGATTGTACCATGCGGCTTCTCCTGGCCCTTGGGTTGTTTACTTTCGGCAGAAAGTAAAAAGCCTAGATTTTCTCGGCATTAAACGAGATTTGACGCGTCGTTTTCCGAAGCTTGATTTTAGCTAGATCAACAGGAACAAACTACGCATCACCGCACCTACATACCAGGTGGCGAATGAAATTGCTGGCGACAGGGCGTACAATGTTGAATACATGGTTTATGTCCCCTCGCGGGAGGTCGAAATTGAAGGTGTGATCAACGCAGCGAGCCTGACTTGCAAGGATGTACTTGCGGGAAAAGACCGCCTAAAGAATGCAATGGAGTCTACGGTGGATATTCTGGACTGCAAGGAATTGCATTCAGCAGCCACGGTAGATAGAAAGAAGGTATATTCCAAGTCAGGTTCGCTTCGGGTGACGTTCGCCGGTTCGATGCTCCCAAAATATGTTGATATTGAAAACATGCTATTTCCGGTGCGTCTTTATGTGCCAAGGGTATTTAATTGTACCAATTGCAAACAACTTGGTCACACTGCCGAGTTTTGTGACAACAAACCACGTTATGGCAAATGTTCTGAAAGGCATCGGGAGGAGTTCTGCCAGCAACAGGCAACAAAATGTGCTTATTGTGGTTTGAATCCTCCCCATGGTGTGCAGGAATGCCCGGTGTATAAAATTGACTGAAGTAATTGACTGTTTCATGGCCCCTTCTTGCAGGAATTGTATCTTTCGATGGATAATACGGCCAATACCCAAGATACAATCACTGTGCTGCAGTGGAACTGTCATAGTCTGAAAAATAAATTAGACGTGTTCAAGTTTTTGATTCGCAATTCTGATTGCGATATATTTGCACTCTGTGGAACATGGCTTTCTTCTGAAGATGAAATCAACTTCTACGATTTTAATATTATTCGCCAAGATCGGGATGATCATTATGGTGGCGTTCTTTTGGGGATCAAAAAGTGCTACTCCTTCTACAGAATTCCCATTCCGACTGTTCCCGGCTTAGAAATCGTCGCATGCCAAGTAAACTGCCGCTAACCGCAAGTCGAGCACATATTGATATGAACGCCATATACAGATGTGCTCGACTTGCGGTTAGCGGCAGTAAATGTGAAGAATAAAGATCTTTGCATAGCTTCAGTGTATATTCCTCCAAATGCCTCTATTAATCGTCAACATTTTTGGAGCGCAGTCTCCCTCCTATCATCTCCAGTATTGATATTGGGTGATATGAACGCACATGGTATTGGATGGGGCGAAACGTATGACGATTATAGAGCGCCTGTTTTCTATGATTTGTGTGACGATTTCAATTTGAATATTTTTAACACTGGTGAAGTAGCTCGAATAGGACCAAATGGTCAACAAAGCCGTATTGATCTGTCTTTATGTTCAAATTCACTATCATTAGATTGCACGTGGAAGGTAATTCAAGATCCCCATGGTAGTGACCATATGCCGATAGTCACCACAATTAAGAGTGGCTATTATTATACCTACGCATAGTATAAATAGTGTAAGCTGCGATCATTTTCTTCAAGTCGAGTCAAGTACGAGACACTGAAGACGGCCTTACTGTTGAGGTCGAAATACGTATCTGTCAAGATACAATTAAGTGGTGGAATTCAATGGGATTGTATAAACTCGTCTTATGACAGGTGCTGTACAAATGTTTCATGGAGTACAACATTGTGCCACCTGAATGGCGACAAGTCAAAGTAATAGCTATTCAAAAGCCTGGGAAACCAGCGTCTATTTACAATTCATACCGACCGATTGCCATGCTATCATGCATGAGAAAGTTATTGGAAAAAATGATCCTTTCAATAGTCGACCATTGGGTCGAACAAAATGCATTACTCTCAAATACTCAGTTTGGATTTAGAAAAGGGAAAGGAACAAACGATTGTCTAGCGTTGCTCTCTTCAGATATTCAGCTGGCCTTTGCGCACAAGGAGTAATAGGTTTCAGTATTATTGGATATTAAGGGCGCTTTTGATTCAGTTTCCATAGAAGTACTGTCAGACAATCTGTACAGTAGTGGATTACCCGTTATTTTGAACAATTTGTTGTCAGAAAAACAAATGAACTTCACACTCGGCACTCTGACAACTTCCAGAAATAGCTACATGGGCCTTCCCCAAGGATCATGTTTAAGTCCCTTGCTTCATAATTTCTATGTTAAAGATATTGACAATTGTTTGGAAGGACAATGCACGCTCAGACAACTTGCAGATGATGCCGTGGTGTCTCTAAGAGGTCCATGTGCAGCTGTCTTGCAAGGACCATTGCAAAGTACCCTAGATAATCTGACTGTTTGGGCCAGACATCTAGGGATCGAGTTTTCACCGCAAAAAACTCAGTTGGTTGTGTTTACTAGGAAGCAGTACCCAGCTCAACTGAAACTAAAACTGTTGAATGATGACATCAACCAATCTTTATCTTCTAAATACCTTGGGGTCGTGTTTGATTCTAAATGTACTTGGAAACTCTATTTTGAGTATTTGATACAAAAATGCCGGAAAAGGATCCATTTTCTACGTTCTATATCCGGAACCTGGTGGGGTGCTCACCCGAAAGACCTCATCAAACTCTATAGAACGACTATTCTCTCTGTTTTAGAGTATGGCTCTTTCTGCTTCCTCTCAGCAGCTGATTGCCAGCGTATCAAATTGGAACGATTTCAGTATCGTTGTTTGCGTATTGCCCTTGGCTGTATGCATTCAACGCATAACACGAGCCTGGAGGCGCTTGCTGGAGTCACCCCTTTAAAGCACCGTTATTGGGAGCTCTCACTTAGAATACTCGTCAAATGTGGAACAAGTAACACACTTGTCTTAGATAATTTCGATAAAATGCTTGAACTGACTTGTCGTTCAAGATTCCTGAGAGTCTATCTCAACTACATTTCTTCAGATCTTTGTCTTCCGTGTTATAATCCACCTCGAGTTCACTTCACCAACGACAGTTCCTCAATTGAATACGATCTGTCCATGAAATACGCTATTCAAGGAATACCAGATCATCTTCGACAAATATCTATTCCCTCCCTTTTTTCAGAAAAATATGAACATGTCAATTGCAACAACAGATATTTCACTGATGGTTCTTGCATTAACGGATCCACTGGCTTCGGTGTTTTCAATGTAACTTCAACCACCTTCCGAAAACTTCAGGAACCGTGCTCGGTTTATGTTGCTGAGCTGGCAGCAATTAACTTCGCTTTGGGGATAATTTCCAATCAGCCCGTAGACCATTATTTCATCTTCTCGGATAGTCTTAGTTCTATCGAGGCACTCCGGTCGATGAAACCTGTTAAGCACGCATCTTACTTTCTTACAAACATAAGAGAGCAGATGCGTGTTTTGGTCGAAAGATCATTCAAGATTACCTTTGTTTGGGTCCCTTCTCACTGCTCAATCTACGGCAATGAGAAGGCAGACTTGCTGGCAAAGGTGGGCGCACAGGAAGGTGAAGTTTATGATAGACAATACTCGAGCAACGAGTTTTTCCCATTAGTCCGTCAGAGTACTCTTCAAAGTTGGCAAAAAAATTGGACACACAACGAACTTGGACGGTGGCTATTCTCCATAGTTCCAAAAGTTTCTGGGCGAGCGTGGTTCAGAGGTGAGGACTTAAGTCGAGGCTTCATTCTCGTGATGTCGAGACTTATGTCTAATCACTATTCACTAAACGCACATCTGTACAGAATAAACCTTGTCGATAGCAACTTATGTAGGTGCGGAGCCGGTTATGATGACATCGATCACGTAGTTTGGTCCTGCTCGGAAAATGACGCCACCAGAGAGCAATTATTGGATACCTTTGTGGCCCGAGGTAAACAACCCTTCAGGGAAGTTCGCGGTGTTTTGGGAGATCGTGATGTTGTCTATATGCAGGCCATTTATAGTTTTCTTTGTTCTTCTGACATCAACATCTAACATTTTGATTTTTTTTTCTTTCTTTAAAGTTTTTTTTGTTCTGTCTCTGCCTTTTTGTTCCGTAGAGCTCCATAGCTCTTGCCATCCGGAAGATGCTCCCAGTCGAACCATTCCTCGAGCACGACGACACGCCACATCGTCACTGACGCCAAATGCCCGGATGAGAAGCTGAAATTTCCTGATCCCAAATCCTAAGCCCCGTCCATCTTTAAACATTGTAAACTAACCTCGAATCACCTCGAGTACGCTGGCTTCTACCTCCCTCTTACTAACCGTATAATAAAATGATATTGATTGTATATACCACAAAGAACAAAGGCTCCGTAAAGTGTTATACACGCCTGAGCCTACCAAATAAACGAAATTGGAAAAAACAAGTTTGAAGTTTCTTTCCTCAATGCTTTTTCATTACAATTTTTTATTACTTTATTTGAGTGATATGATCAGATCAGTCTGATGAATTGAAAATTTCATATTTCCGTACCACGTGGCTTCCTTGATGTATTCATATCAATTTCGCAACATAGTCTTGGAGAAACAGTTGAAGTACCGCATACCTTTCGATGGTTTCTGTCTCGCACATTATTGGAACCGACCTGTTTTCTCCAACATTTTTTCCGCACATATCTAAACATCGCACAGGATTAAAGCAAATAGATGTGTGAAAGAAAAATCAGCGCAGCGCAACCGCTCCAGCCGAACGGGAAGAAAGTGATATCGCGCAGAGGCGAGATCAACTACCAGATACCCAGTTGGAAAAACTGGATTGGCCGGGCCAATAACATTACTAGATCCACCGGGAACGGCTAATGAATCTGTGGGGAAATGTAGAAGGATGAAATGCCACCAGGAGAGTAAAAGTGGTTGCCATAATCAGCGTAAACCCCCACAAAACTTTTACCGAGCAGCTGATCATGGTGGGATAATATAAGTACGCTGATATGGTTGAAATAATGCGAACATAAATCTGGAACGGAATGCAAGCCTGTCGGCCTAATTTGAGCATCACGAGTTCGTGTGTGGATCGCATGCAGCGGTTGATTAAACTATTCGAAGTCATACAGCGGAAGAACTTCCTCTAGATGAGCTGAATCACGTGCCAGCCATTCATGAAAAGCAAAACAAACTGTTTGACGAAGAGAAGACAATTGAAATGAAATAATTTCAGATAATGAATCGAATGGATACTGGCGCACAAAATAGTGGGAGAAGTATGTTAATGTTATTCTTTTCTCATGTGAGTACGAAGGAAGCAAAGGAAGACCGTGAAGAATTGATCCCACTCCCTATTATTAATGTACCTCGATTCAAATTAAGAAATTATACGGTTTTCACACAGTTCGTAAGAAAAAATAATTTCAGGTCACAACTATAGGCTAGGGGTTCCATTCCCGGAAACGATTTCCCGGGAAATCAATTTTCCCGGGATTCCCGTTTCCCGGGAAGAATACTTTAGTTTCCCGAATTTCCCGGGAAATTATTTTTTTAAAAATTTATTTTTTACCAATTTTTGGAGACGACTGTGATTTATGGTTAAAGTATTTGGAAATCCTTTCCTTATTTTGCAAATTTGATGAGGGAGTATTAATTATATTTAACAATTATATTTCTGACTAACATCTTCTCACTGTTCCCATAATGAAATTTCTATTTAATTGCATATTTTTCTTTCAAAGTAAATTACTCCCATGTTATAAAAAAATAAGTTTTGTCTGTGAATGCTACTGTATTGTACAGTTCAATCCTAATGCGTGTTGAAGGGAGGCGAAGCAAAGTATAAATTTCCATCGGTCGTTTATTTATTTAGTAGGCCCAATCACCGGGCATTATGAAGTCGAAATAAAAATTTAGTATTTGATGAAATTTCTCAACAACAAACAAAGTTATTTAACTGTGCAGATAATTTTTTTCCAAGTCGCAGATAGTTAAGCAAGGGCAGTGACGGCTTTGATAGATTTATTGTCAGAGGTTTATTTTTAAGACTTTCAATACTTTTAGATTCAAACCCCGATACGTGTTCTAAACAGACTCATGTTCCGAACACTCGTTTTTGTTATGATATATGTCTTCTTTTTCTAAATTACAATGAACTATTGAGAATTTACTGTCTGGATATGTCAGAGTACAAAAGTTGACACATTTTTGGTCTTTACTATAAGATCATTACAACAGGCCAAACATATGCAATTTTATGCTTTTCTGGTGCTGCTCGGAATTTCAAACAATGTTTGATAGAAAGAATCATTTTATATTCATAGTTAGGATTTAAGGTACGACCATAAAACGCTCGTCTGAAAATATGTTATCACTTTTGAAAAAAAAATAAAGCTTACACATTTCAAATTCAAAGGCGAAAAATGTGCCCAAGTGTTCGTATAAAGGTTCGTATTATAAATCAAATTAGACCAGAATATTGTTTTCACTAATATACGGACGAGTATCAGAATGGTTGATGTTAGAAACCTTCCGGTAATAACAGAACAAATCCTGTCAAAGCCTTCTTCTCATCCATATCAAGGAAGAATCAAGGAATCAGCTGGACACAGCAGATCTTACTCTCTAACGAAAGCAGATGCTGAAATTTCGCTATCTGATGCCCATGATATAATGAACGTTTTGCAGACAAAAGTAACACTAAGTAACAATTTTTTTCAATCTTTTCAACAACTATTTAATCATTTTCGCACAATGTAACAAGTATCGATCCCTTGAGGTCGAGAGTATATTTTTATCCTAAGTTGTTATTTCACGTTACGATTTTGTGTTTCGCATAATTGTTTTATTTCCCGGGATCCCGGGAAATCCCGGGAAGTCAACATTTTATTTCCCGTTTCCTGAGAAATTGATTCCCGGGAAAAATGGAACCCCTACTATAGGCATAAGCTTGTAAATTCTCATGATGTGTCATGCAAATATTCTTTTTTAATCTGATATGTTGAACAACAATGATAATTTGTTATATCCAATCGATAATAAATTAATGCTACATTACGTATAAGTAATCATAAGTGACATGTTGTGTTGACTGGGCTAAGATTGAATAAACTGAAACAATGCAATGCTTCAAACAAAGACGAATCATAACTATTATGGAAATTGTTATTGTTCACGTTTTCACTTATTGTTTTTTATACCTCAACAAAACTAAAACACAGAATAACTTTTACCAATGAATGACCAACCTTTGTGTGCACTACAAATATGGATGGGAAATTTTCAGGGGCGCACGTACCGACCATAATGTCTGTAATACTCAGAAGTCGTAGTATTATGATACCAGACCGGATCGCAAGTTCACAATAGGTCAGCTGGTGACGTGCCACCCACGTACCCTTTGGTCAAGCGCCATTGTTTTCTTCCGTAAATTTATAAATACCGTTCCGATAGCGAAAGTTTTTCACGTAATCAAGGGAACAGTTTGGAAATTTTCCCACCCATGAAACATCGTATTGCCCAATTTGGCTGGCCTTCTCGATAGCGGGTTTCACTCTCGCTTTCTCACCGTTACTGCTTAGTTAGTGGTCTATTTATATCATCTCCAGCTGGTGTGGATGCTCCCGGTAATCTTCTTCACTACGATGAGCGGAGTACGCTCATCCAACAAAGACCCTTTACACCACCACCGGCGAAGAAGCAGCGCACTTGTGAGCTTTCACTGAAAAGTCACTTGCCTTCCTTTGAAGAATTCGTTCCATCACTTGTCAATAGCTCGCGTGTCGCGTGGTAAATCGGCGAGCTTCTCTCGGGCGTTCGATATTCGAAGTGCGATGATGAAGCAATTCTTGGTCAATGAGCCTACGACGTTTATTCGGCAATTTTGGGCCATAATGAGCTGAGATTGTTGTAGGCCGGCGCGGTCCAATTATCTTGTGGGTAGGGTCTGAAAAGCATAACACACCTAAAATAGCAACAATTATCGATCTTCGCTATGTTCATATTTTCTCTTTTCAATTATTATAAAAAAAGGTACCTTTCCAAAATTTTCATTTTAAATAAAATTTTGTACCCAATGCCCTCATAACTTTCGAAATATCTCAGTTTTATCTCATCATCTGCACGTGATAAACTTATTATAAACCCAAAAAAAAACAAGGGAATGTAGTTTTTAAAAAATGTCACCACCTGAGAAAGCCTCAAAGGAAATTTTCAAGGAAGCATATGAAACCATACTCTTCTGTAATTTTCTCAATGGAATGTACGATCAATGCGATCGTATGCCTATGGTTTATAAACGGAAAGGCCATGAGGAAATTAGATGAATCGAAAGGTTTTTTTTTTGTTTTGAATTGAACAGGTGGGCGAGTTAGGACTGTTGTATTCGTAGCTTCTTTCTTCTTTGAATAATATGCCGATGAAATCAATTACGGATAGTTTCAACTCAATGAAGCGAACGAAGCAAAATCTAAATGTTGAGTCGCTGTGATACCGTTTTGACTCAAATTCCGAACATGGCTCATATCCTGAAAACTGGCTTTTAAATGGTCATTTTAGCTTTATAAGTTTAACTTTTTTTTCCATAGGATCTTGTATCTTGTATTCATTTGTAACCTTGATCCTCAGAGGTGAAAACTGATTGAATGTTCAGTTTTAGGGCGCTAAAACTCCAGTGTTCGGAATATGAGTCATGTTCGGGATTTGAGCCAAAACGGTATAGGTTGCTTAGCACATTATGTATTATTCGAATAAATCTGTTCCCCCTCGTATAGCTACACGGGAAGAAAAACTTTCTTTTAAACCATCTTCCAAACTGGAGAACACTCATAGGTTGTTCAAAAACGAACGCACGTGTAGGAATGATTCCATTAATGTGAGGTGGTACCTTTTTCGTTTGAAAACGAAGTGTCCACTCAAATGTGTTGACTTATTAATAAACGTTCATGCGTACGCGATGCCCGAGCAGAATACGTAATTAACAGGTTGACCCAAATCAATTTTCAACGGTTCGTAAAAGTGAGGTAAACTTTGTTATGATTGATCCCAATAGATATAGCACTGCTCCGCAAAAAATGACATGTGAATGTAGGAACGTTCCCCAACTAAATTCTGTTTTTTTTTTTGGTTTATCTCAGAAAATTTGTCTCTTTGCAGAACATCATTCGATGATTCTAAACAAAACCACTTTTAGCTGTGTGTGCAGTTGCTAGAAATACAAAGTTATAACTGCATGTGAAATTTCTCAATAGTTCGGATCACTGACAGCATTGGATTTCTGGAAAGGGTTGGTACTATAATTTGAGGGGAAATCGACCAAATTGCTAAAATGTTTTGGAATGTGATTTACATTTTGAATATTCTTTTATTGGGATCTTATAGGAAATTGTTTGAAAAAAAATCTATAAAAACTTCTTCGGTCGGAGAATGATATTTTATCAAGAAACTATTTCAAAGGCTCCACTGAAACACCTTTCAGAAATTATCCCAATATTTTTCCAGAAATTCATCAAAAAATTCTTCCATGGAATGCATTTATTCCTTCAGAAATTTCATCGTGACTTTTGAGCATTTGAAGCTTGATGGCTAAATAGCTATATTTTTTAGAAAAAGCAGCAAATTTGCGTCGTTTAAATGATGCACAACTGTAATTTAAAATCCACATCCACGCTGAAGCATTCAGCTACGTGGGCATCTAGTCTAATTCCTTCATAATGTTAGCATTAGCATTTTGCAATTCGCACAAATTCTTTGGTGGTACAAGCCAAGACTATTGTATGAGAGTAGCATTACTTTCATCCGTTACCTCAGATATTGATTTGGGACTAATCACTATCTCTTAGATGGAAGTATTGCACTCTCCAATAGTCGAGATTTGTCCTGGCCACGTCCCTGCGAATGCTGAACAAGGGGAAGGATGGTTAGTTGGGGAGACCTACTTGAGAAAGATGCAGAGAACTCTACGACCTCTCATAGGTGACACGGGAGGTTTTGGGATTGTATGGAAGGTTGTAGCAAGAGGAATCGTTTAGGTAGAACGTGAAACACAGAAAAAGCTAGGATAGAAATACAAAGTAGGAAAGGGACGAGCCTGGAATTGAACCCACGACCTCCTGCTTATAAGACAGAAGCGGTAGCCACTAGACCACCGAGCACGTCAGTCTAGTTTATTTCATAATATGTATAAAAAAACTGATGGGCTTGCTTCGTATACGGTCCCCACACAATTATGGAACACCTAAAACTATGGAACACTTTTGCCAAAAAGTAATAATTTCACGCTCAAATTCACTATTTTCGATGGTGAATAAATTTCTATCAGCAATATTAGATGTTTACCTATCAACCCATTATAGTTTTGACTGCTTCAAATGGTTAAATTGCTTTACATTTGATTTATTTGAAGAAGTTTGATAAGTTGTGAACTTCTCATACACTGAAAAAAAAACACTATAATAAAGATTGACCTGGAGAATATTTCTCGGATGTTATTGATGTGTGGACATTCAGAGGGCCGAACATTGACTCTGATCACTATTTCGTTGTCAGTTTTCACGGTTGTCAACTGTATCGAACGAAAGATCACAGCGAACGATGCGTTACAGTATCCAGCGATTGGCGGCGGAAGGAGTATCGGCCGAGATTTTTGTGCATATAAATCAGCATCACAGAATCCTCTGGATGAACCGGCTCTTTCTTTGCCCTAAATGTCGCAATGTATGGGAACCTGTACTATTGGTGCATTTAAAGGACATTTATTGTTTACTTTCATCGGTTCTAATCTACAATTTAATTTATCTTAGGTTTACATAGAGTTTTCGCTCCTTGAATTCATACCATGTACCCAAATCACGGGACCCCCTGCTAAACTCGTCTTATGACAGTCAATTTTACTTTCTTTCTTTCTTCTTTGGCGCTAAAACATAAGTTAAAAATACAGGGCAAGTTTAATAGCTTCACCCCATCTAAGGGAAATTATCAATGGAGTGACATAGCCTTCGTAGCATGGTGACTCCCAACGTCTGTTCAATCTTATTATATCATTTGCTTATTATGATACTCCTAAACTTTATTCCCTACCAACCATCCAACTCACGGTGTCTTTGTCCAAAGAGACTTATTTTCGAAATTCAGTATCTCTGAAACACCCAACACACGATAATTTAGGCTTTCCTCTTTCACGTAAGTGCAATTATAAAATGTTCTATCAGGGCCAGGGGTCATTTTTCCATACATTTTTGCTGGATGTGAGTTTGGTAGTGAATAGGATTTATATTAAGGTTACACTAAAAATACCGCAAAAAATAAAAAATAAATCTAGATTACCTGATAGTACATTTTAATTTACGCACGACATGAAAGAGGAGACTATAAACTTTCGAGTAGTGGGTATTTCAGAGATATGCTTTTTATAAAATAATATCCTCCCATAGAGAAACCGTGAACTCCTTGACATCTATGAAGGCGTCTCGGTGAGTCGCTGGGCTTTCGTTAAGTAGATGTCATATAATCTTTTCCTTTCATTCCCTAGTAACGGACAAGATGGGCTTGGCCAGCAATGGTAGCTTTCATGCTTTATCATTTTGAACTTCCAATTCGATAGCCATCAAATCTCAAATGGCAATCCACAAGCAATTGGGGTAAAAGTTAAAGAATATACATGACAGCTATCAGTATGCAATATACGAAATACTCCGTTACAACGCAACGCAACGACATCAGAACTTGAAAAGCACAAAAAATAAACCAAAGTACCCCGTCTAAAGGCGGTCTTGTGCGTCTGAGGGATAAATACATTTTGTCGTCAGTGTAGATATTACACAGCTGCTACAATTATTTTTTCAAATAAACCTAAAAAAAATTACGCCTAAATTTGCATTAACAAACGAATTTACTTCCATTTTTTTGTATTTCCTTTGGAACTTGGCTAATGCAATTTACATGCACTTTTATTATGAATGGAACTGATTGCGAATGGGAGACCTGCGAAAAATACACAATTGATTGGATCAGTGCACCGCAGTGTCGTAAATCAATCGGGAACTTTACAACATACTTCGGTTTGCTTCAGTCCCTAACCAGTCGTGGACGCATGCATGGGTAAATGCGAAAAAGTTGCATAACTACAACTCGATCACCGTGCACGTAATCTCGTCTATAGAGTAAGATGGGGTTCTATATGGTTGGGGTTCTGCCAAAACGCATCAGACGGCTTTTCGGCTGACCTGAGATATTTTGTTCGTAGAAGGAAAACAGAAATCATTTCATATTAATTCAAACATGCATTTGTTGTAGGATAACCTCAGTTCTGGGGTTGAGGGATATCCAATACGATTTGTGATCAATTAAACCTGCTAACCGTAAGATAGGGCCAAATAATGGGTAATTTTTATTGGGGCTTGGTGCGATTTGGCAGAACCCATATATGTAGGCTTTGGGCTAGAGTGAAGAACCTACGGCTCAAGCAATAAAGCAATCAATCACTTATCAATTATCTACAATTGCTTTACAGGATATAATGTTGTTCTGGATCATTATCAGACGATAATGATTGCAATTTTCATGTGAAAACTTTTCACGTGAAAACAGTAGGCGAGTTGTCGCCGGTGACAACTTCTCAAATTTTGTTAAAAAAACGACATTAAACACAGAATTTTCATTCAAACATTAATCTTTACTAATATCAACTAGTTGGCAACAGCCTCGTTTTATCTTCTATTTGGCGTTAAGGTTTCATGGTAGTAAGGAAAAAGATTTCAAAATGTAACGGTAAATTCTTCAAATCAAGATACGATTTTCAAACGGTTGTTAATCGCTAGCGTGTTTTTATCACTTGATAATTTAAAAGTAAGATCGCGGATGAGTTTTAATCATCATTGATTTTTTGAAAATTTGATTTTTCCCATCCCTGATAGGGTTTTTGCGTCACCTCATGTCAACCTCAGAAACAAAGCAATGGAAATTACAGTCGCTTCTCCAAATCTTGATATTGAAGGAACCATCGAGATAAGAAGAGATCGTACCTATAATGGAAGGAAAACTGAAATGGGTACTAGATCGGAAAAATCTCGTTGCTGGAAAAAGTCAACAGAACAGTTCTTGCTTAACTTTTCAAAAGGACCTAAGTAACATTTTTTTCATGAATTAATTTGAATAGCGCAATCAACAGAACAACATGAAAGCTTTTGATTGCAGTACTCAAATTAATTCATGAAAAAAATGTTATTTAGGTTCTTTTGAAAAGTTAAGCGAGAGTTGTCTTCTCTTGTTTTTATGTGTTTGTTATTGTCCAAGGGTGGTCTAGTAATCAAAAAAATATGAATATATCGACATAAGTAGAGAGAATCTTGAACAATATATGACCAGAACACATCGAGATAGAGAAGTTATCGAGATGTAGAAGGCCCAAATGTATGTAGATTGAAGGGACTATGGAACCAGTGGGGGATCTAATGCCAACCGAGAAGAAGAAGAAACGTCTGTTTGAAGGGCCAATAAAAGGTGAGGTGGATCCATAAGTAGAGAAACTAATGCAAAATCACCGGGATGAACAGAGCATCTTCTTCCAGATAAAAGTTTGAAGATACAAACAATAATAAAATTAAGCCCTCGTGTAACAAAAAAAATTGATATAATTTAGATCCATACTTGCTTTACAAATCGTTACAATCGGGCACCCTGATGGTGTCATACAGTTATTGAACAGATAGGGTAAATGATGTATCTTGGACAAGCGCAGAACATTCATTAGAAAATATATCGAGATTGAATAGTATAAAACAATTGAAAACCACTAGGTTCATCCAAAAACATAACCTATGATTAGTCTTGTGTCTCCATTGCCCAATTTTTGAGTAAATTACGTTTACTAGGTGTAAACTGTGATATACTGCGAACTGAAATATTTTCTTTTTGGACATCAAATATATAATTTCGACATGGAAAATGCATATATTTTGGACAGAGTCATTTTCTCCTAATTTAAAAATGGCCACCTACAGATCTCAATGGTATGACTTACCTACACGTATCCACATTCATTTAAATGCATTTATTTGCTTAACTGACATAGATTAAACCAGAAATTAACATTGTTTCGCAATCTTATCGATATCATTGAAAACAGCCTGAAAGTTGGCAATTAATGGTTCATCCATGTACTGTACATGGGGTGACCAATAAATGTCTGATGCATAAAAACATAACTTCATTTTGGTCACTCCTTTTTCATCCGTCTCAAGTTCATGTTAAGCGATTGGAATATGTTAGTATCTCAATTACAATCAAACTTTGGCCGCAGGACCTCAAGATTGCCGTTTGAACCAATTTAAACGTGTTTCAGGTGCATGTTACGAAGAGTCTTATAATGCATGTTCTCCTGCATACTGGCATCCAGCAGGCACTTTGGTAGAAAGCTTTACATTTTAGATAATTTCAAAGATAAATAATAGTTGATTTGTGAATTCTCATCAGGAGCCGCTAGAGTTGAGGTAAAAGTATGCAATGATCATACTTTCGATAAAAAATTTCCTACACATTATCTAAAATTGATCGAAGAAGCTCAGACTTGTCCAAAATATGTTCATTTTCATTTATTTAGTTAACATCTAAACAGATAACACTGAATCAACAATTTGACGCCACAATGCACGGTTCGAGGCCGCATCTCTCCATCCTCGGATACGCCCCACGCTCGCCAAGTCGTTCTGCACCTGGTCTGCCCATCTCGCTCGCTGCGCTCCACGCCGTCTCGTACCTGCCGGATCGGAGGCGAACATCATCTTTGCAGGGTTGCTGTCCGGCATTTTTGCAACATGTCCTGCTCATCGCAACCTTCTGGCTTTAGCTACCTTCTGGATACTGGGTTCGCCGTAGAGTTGGGTGAGCTCGTGGTTCATTCTTCGCCGCCACACACCGTCATCTTGCACACCGGCAAAGATGGTCCTAAGCACCCGTCTCTCGAATACTACGAGTGCTTGCAAGTGCTCCTCGAGCATTGTCCATGTTTCATGTCCGTAGAGGACAACCGGTCTTATTAACGTCTTGTACATGCCACATTTGGTGCGGTGGCGAATCTTTTTCGACCGCAGTTTCTTCTGGAGCCCGTAGTAGGCCCGACTTCCACAGATGATGCGCCTTCGTATTTCACGACTAACGTTGTTGTCAGCCGTTAGCAAGGATCCGAGGTAGACGAATTCCTCGACCACCTCGAAGGTATCCCCGTCTATCGTAACACTGCTTCCCAGGCGGGCCCTGTCGCGCTCGGTTCCGCCCACAAGCATGTACTTTGTCTTTGACGCATTCACCACCAGTCCAACTTTTGTTGCTTCACGTTTCAGGCGGGTGTACAGTTCTGCCACCTTTGCAAATGTTCGGCCGACAATGTCCATGTCATCCGCGAAGCAAATAAATTGACTGGATCTGTTGAAAATCGTACCCCGGCTGTTACACCCGGCTCTCCGCATGACACCTTCTAGCGCAATGTTGAACAACAGGCACGAAAGTCCATCACCTTGTCTTAGTCCCCGGCGCGATTCGAACGAACTGGAGTGTTCGCCCGAAATCTTCACACAGTTTTGCACACCATCCACCGTTGCTTTGATCAGTCTGGTAAGCTTCCCAGGAAGCTGTTCTCGTCCATAATTTTCCATAGCTCTACGCGGTCTATACTGTCGTATGCCGCCTTGAAATCAACGAACAGATGGTGCGTTGGGACCTGGTATTCACGGCATTTTTGAAGGATTTGCCGTACAGTAAAGATCTGGTCCGTTGTCGAGCGGCCGTCAACGAAGCCGGCTTGATAACTTCCCACGAACTCGTTCACTAATGGTGACAGACGACGGAAGATGATCTGGGATATGACTTTGTAGGCGGCATTAAGGATGGTGATCGCTCGAAAGTTCTCACACTCCAGTTTGTCGCCTTTCTTGTAGATGGGGCATATAACCCCTTCCTTCCACTCCTCCGGTAGCTGTTCGGTTTCCCAGATTCTGACTATCAGTTTGTGCAGGCAAATGGCCAGCTTTTCCGGGCCCATCTTGATGAGCTCAGCTCCGATACCATCCTTACCAGCTGCTTTATTGGTCTTTAGCTGTTGAATGGCATCCTTAACTTCCCTCAAGGTGGGGGCTGGTTGGCTTCCATCGTCCGCTGAACTGACGTAGTCGTCTCCTCCGCTGCCTTGACTTTCACTGCCTGTACTCTCTGCGCCATTCAGATGTTCCTCGTAGTGCTGCTTCCACCTTTCGATCACCACACGTTCGTCCGTCAAGATGCTCCCATCCTTATCCCGGCACATTTCGGCTCGCGGCACGAAGCCTTTGCGGGATGCGTTGAGCTTCTGATAGAACTTGCGTGTATCTTGAGAACGGCACAGCTGTTCCATCTCCTCGCACTCCGCTTCTTCCAGGCGGCGTTTCTTCTCCTGAAAAAGGCGGGTCTGCTGTCTCCGCTTCCGTCTATAACGTTCCACGTTCTGCCGGGTACCTTGCTGCAGCGCAACCGCCCGCGCTGCGTCCTTCTCCTCCAGAATCTGTCTGCACTCTTCGTCGAACCAATCGTTCCGTCGACTTCGACCCATATACCAGACATTGTTCTCCGCTGCGTCGTTAATGGCTGCTTTAACTGTACTCCAGCAGTCCTCAAGAGGGGCCCCATCGAGCTCACCCTCTTCCGGCAACGCTGCCTCGAGATGCTGCGCGTATGCAGTGGCGACATCAGGTTGCTTCAGTCGCTCTAGGTCGTACCGCGGCGGTCGTCGGTACCGAACATTGTTGATGACGGATAGTTTTGGGCGCAGTTTAACCATCACCAGATAGTGGTCAGAGTCGATGTTAGCGCCACGATATGTCCTGACGTCGATAATGTCGGAGAAGTGCCGTCCATCAATCAGAACGTGGTCGATTTGTGATTCTGTCTGCAGTGGTGATCTCCAGGTGTACCGATACGGGAGGCTGTGTTGGAAGTAGGTGCTGCGAATGGCCATATTCTTGGAGGCGGCGAAATCAATTAGTCGTAGGCCGTTTTCGTTCGTCAGCCGGTGAGCGCTGAACTTTCCAATAGTCGGTCTAAACTCCTCCTCTTGGCCAACCTGAGCGTTCAAATCTCCTATGATGATTTTGACGTCGTGTCTTGGGCAGCTGTCGTACTCACGTTCCAGCTGCGCGTAGAATGCGTCCTTATCATCATCAGTGCTTCCGGAGTGTGGGCTATGGACGTTGATTATGCTGAAGTTGAAGAACCGGCCTTTGATCCTCAACCTGCACATTCTTTCATTGATCGGCCACCACCCGATCACGCGCCTTTGCATATCGCCCATCACTATGAAAGCTGTTCCCAGCTCGTGTGTGTTGCCGCAGCTCTGGTAGATGGTATGATTACCTCTAAACGTTCGCACCATTGATCCCTTCCAACAAACCTCCTGCTGCGCTACGATGCCGAATCCACGGTCCTTGAGCACATCGGCGAGTATGCGTGTGCTCCCGATGAAGTTGAGAGATTTGCAGTTCCACGAACCGAGTTTCCAATCGCTAGTCCCTTTTCGTCGCAGTGGTCTTCGCCGATGGTTCCGGTCCGTACTCTCTTGTTGATTGTTCGTTGCTTATGATTTTTAAAGGCTGGCTTGCAGGGCCTGACACCAAACCCCCTAAATTTCCGGAGGACCATTCCTCCTTATTTCCGGTGGACCATGGTGCACAGTTTCACTTAGAGTCCCTCGCTGGCACTCGGACGATGATCAGCCACCCCTAACATGGAGAACAGACGCTGTTGTGAGCCGATCCTGACATGGAGAACAGACGCTCAATAAGATTTGCACCTCCGGAGAGGAGCAAACCCCCCCTTCCCTGTCAGCATACAACCATAGTTCCCACCGGGGTTGGTTACCCGATCTTCCCTAAGGTTGCTCGTATCCCGGCCAGCACCGCGGGGAGGTAGGGATAGGAGTTGCTGGGTAAGAGGCTAAGGACCGCGAGATGGGGTCTATTTTATTCCTTCAGGTACGCGAAGTACCAATGGTACGCTTTACCCAGCATTTGCCGTGCCGTGTCCAAAATATGTACATGTCCAAAATATATCATTTACCCTAAATTGAAATTATCTTACCGAATTTCCGTTCATTTAAAATGAAATATTTTCCGTTATAAGTTAATAACTTGGGATGTGAAATCAGACATCAAGAGAAATTCAAAGTTGACCGTTGAATACGAGCACATTAGAATTATTGGTTTTTCTTGTGGAGTTTTCAAGCCCTAGTTTTAAGTACTTCCATCAATTTAGATTTAGTTGACGCAGGGGCTGGAGTTACATTGGAAGGAACTAGGAAGACAGCTGGAGAAAGAATAGATGGGGTCTCAACTTTTGACGATAAATTGCACCATTCCGGCATCTGTCATTTTATGCATTTAGCTTATATCTATATAGATAACACTGAACAAATAATTTGAAGCCACCACAACAAACGGTTCGAGGTCACATCTCTCCATCGTCGGTTGCGCCCCATGCTCGTCAAATCATTTAGATTCCGGTCCGTCCACTGTCCACCTCACTGCGCACCACGCCTTTTGTTCTAAGCGGCTGCGAAGCGAAAACATTCTTAGAGGGCTGCTGTTTGGCATTCCTGCAACATGCCTTTCACCTTCGTATCCTTACAGCTTTTCCCACCTTGTGAATACTGGGTTCGCTGTAGAGTTGGTTAATCCTTGGCCGCCGCAGGTGATGCGCTTTTGTAATTCACGACTAACATTATTATCAGCTGTTAGCAAGGAACCGAGGTAGA